>NC_134953.1:72725557-73030245 GCF_965638725.1 Aptenodytes patagonicus | reverse complement strand
TTTTCTTTCTTGTTCTGGGTATTCAAAGTATTCAATTTAGGGTCAATATTTAAGGCATGTTATTTTTCTAGGCTTTCTGACTACACGCTGTATTTCTCTACAGGTGAGCAGTACATACACAAAATATTCCTATAGTAGGATACTGGACTCTCATCTCATTACTGGTGAGGATAGTGACTTTATTTAGATCCCGTACAATGGATAAAAATAGTGTGACACAGAGGGTTTGGAGCCAATCCAGCCTTTTAAAGGAATTTTTTATAAATTGGGTCAATTCCAGTTAGAGAAGCTTCTGAGGACTCGCATAATTTTGAAACTGCTGATTTTCTCCTGTTTTCATTTGCAAAAATATTTTCAAATCAGTGGTACCCCATTGAGCCCCAAACACTAAGCTGTGGGGAGGAAAGCATGTTTTTGCTGAAATGTTTTGTAGCTGCTGGAGTTTCTGGCTGGCTTTATCAGCTGTTTGTAAAGTATTACTAGCACTGAGTGTTGGTTGCAGTAGTCTTAGTGATACTGTAGGCCAGCTGCGAGTATTTCTGACTGTCATTTATTCTTTACAGAGTAGAAGTATATGGCACAGTCAGTAAAATGTTAGAGGTCTACCAACCCCCATAGAAGCATACAAGTATTCCCAGTGTAGCTGAGCAAATTGATTGGAAGTGTCAGTATAATATAAACAATTCGGTGATCATGTATGAGCAACTTTCTTGTATTTTCATGGTCGAGAAGACTTTGAATAGATGTTTCTTGTGAGTGCACTTGGTAGTTTATTCAGGGCCTGATTTTTGTTTAACATTTTTACATCAGGTGCTGAAACTGCAGGCTAATGTCTGCCAATTTATATTTCAGGCTGCTGTGGGAGCGTCATCCTTGTTGCTAAACTAGAAAACACTGTTATGTGGCAGCGTGTGAGTTAGAATGATGTAACCCTCAATCAGAGTCATCATGGGCCATGTGTGATGACTGCAGTCTGCATCTAGAGATGCTGAAACAGGTCTATGAATGGTAGGCCTGTAAAATATGAGATGTAATGGGGCATACTTCATGTGGGGCTAAGGTGTGGCTCTTGCAATACACAGAGGTCTGCAGAAATTATTTTAACCACATTTGTGTTCTTGTATCCCTGAACTTGAGGCTGTTTTCACACCAAGCCAATACCATCAACTTGAAGCAAGGGAGGGAGAATTTGATGTGTGAGTGGGAACCTGCTAAAGATATCCTTTTTTTTTTTTCTCCTTCCTTCCCCAAGATCCTTAGTAAATCTCTCCCCAGTGGCTATTTATAATATAAGGAATCATTGTAAATATATCAGCTTCATTAAACGATTAGCGCTTTTTCTGTTCTACTAAGACAACTATGCTGATATATGTAAAATGTTAAATTGTCCTATCTTGTAGATCCCTAAGATCTCTAGCTCTTGCTAGAGAAATAAATCTTTTGAGAAGTGAATAATAGAAAAAGAAAGGAATAGTTTAATTCCAGCAGTGATTAGTGTGTGATGTACACAATTTAAAACACCCTGTGATACATGTTGGTGTATGTTGATGTGCTGTAATGAAGAGCATGGATGGCACACTGCAAAGTCAAAAGCAGAGCAGAGGTGTTCCCACAGGTGCCACAACTCAGTTCCTCTCCTGACTCTCTCTTGTTTACCCTTTCCCCTACCAAAACCACACTGTTAATGTCAGACTGCAATACTACCATTACGCAAAGTCATTATTGCACATTATCATCTCTGTTTCTCATATTAGCGGCCATGGCTGTCTCACCACAAAGAGCATTGGCCCTTAGCGTGTGGCAATCTGGCACTCAGCACGGCTTCCTGCACTCATGGTCCCCAAGACAAATCAAACAAGGGTCCTTCAGCTGTTTGTTTTAACGGGAATGCTTTATTTGAGGTGGCAGGGGTCCAGCCCTCCTATGGGTGGTAGGTGTCATGCCACTCAGCTCTCGCTTGCAGAGCTGATGTGGCCAATGCACTCTAATGTAGTGTATGTTTCTAGGCTGAAAGTGCCTAGATCACTCCAACGCTATTTTAAAGGAAGGTGGAATGATGGTGTTGCTGAGGTAGGTAGTTAAAATAAATAGAGATGGGTTTCCGTTCAGCAGTGTTCGGTGGAACTTACTGTGATCAAGGGCTAGGAATGCTTTCTGTTCTACAGTTAGTGAAATGCTGTCCTGCTGACAGATTTATGGTGTTATCAACAGTTACTGAAGTGGTGAACAGTAGTACGAGACCTATGCATTGTCTATGCTTTCTGCTGACAGAGAGTAGAACATTAAAGCTGATTATTTTTTTAGCAGCGAGTGATGCAGACATATATTTTCTGAAACTAAGATTATACTGTATAAAAACACGGTTGCGCTTTGGATTGTTTAGGCTATTTTGTCAGTATTTTTCCTTGCCATTATGAATGCTAAATGATGTTTATTAAAAGTTCCCTGCATTTTATTTATGAGTTATTGATTTGTAACGCATACAGGTTCTTTTCACTTGCCTTGTCAATTAATATATTTCCTGTTTTACTGAACAAGAAAAAGGTTCAAGCATTGTCCTTTTTATTGTAGTTTTCTAATTCTGTCTTGCTTTTTTGATGTCCTTCTCTTTCGATATTCAGAACATAACTATGAAACTCTATACTCAATTTGCTAACAGTCTGAAATATGTTATCACATTAGAAAGGGCTTTTGAAGGGTGAGAATGAGCCAACAGATAGTCACATTGTGCGCTCTTCTATGAAAGACACTTTGGAGGTCATTTTTTAAAGAGAAAATCAATCTTCAGCTTTGAAAGCTTTGACATTGATTTAAATTTGGCCAAGGATTTGAAATTTCCTTTTGGAAAATGGATAAACGCAAAAAGAAGCAATATTGCTTCAAGACAACACTGAAAAGAAAAAAATTGCTTCTGTGCCCAATTCTGATCTCTGTATATTGTGATTAGGAAGTGATTAATTCCTGTGAAACACTCATGTTGTGACACTTCCACCATCTTAACAGCTTCTAATACATTTCCTGTTTTCTGAATCAGGGTTATATACTTTCCATTTCATAGACGTTTTGTGATATTAAACAATGAAAAAGCCCAACCCAAAGCTGTGAAGTGCCAAGTCAGGAAAGACCAAAAGAAAATCTCCCATGAGCTAAGACTGCAAAGTTCCCGAGGCTCTGTGCCGACACGTGCGGCTGAGCGTCGGAGCTGGCACTGAAGGGTTGTATTCTGACCAGACTCCAACCATTTAAGATAACACACCTTTTATGTTCTCCAGCAAAAGATACAGGTTCACAACTGTGATGCAGACTCTGTTTTGCATTGTGTTTTGAAGGTAGACTGGAAGGGTCAGGATAGTTTATGCTTTCAGTATTACTAAATAGGCGTTGTAAAATTATGTTTATTATATAAGCTGCGTTGCAGAAGGCTAAGGCTGATTCTAGGGCCTTTACTGATTGGGGTCTTGAGTGGGAAATGGCAGTTGTAAGGTTAAACTCACGCTAAAGTGACTGTAACTTATGGATTCAGAGGTAAAGTGCTGTTACCATAGCTTGGCTTAGTCGTTTTGGTAGTTCAGAGAAATTTTGGAAGTTTTAGAAATGCTGTCCATTTGGATAAACTACTTCAGAAAATTGTTTTACAGAACTGCATGATTCAAAAAAGTTTTAAGTTGTGTAAATCATGCTGTTTGTATTCTTGTGTACCTTGTAGTTGTCTGTTTAGCAAATCAAACACCTGAGAACTCTGTACATTCACTTTATCTGAAAGAACTGCTGAATAAACATCTCATCTCATTTGATGATGAGAGCAAAGGCTGTTGAAATTAATAGATTTCCTTTGACTTCAGAATATTTTGAACCAAACTCTAATGTGTATGCATTTTTAAGCCAGCTGACAGATAGCCTTTTAAAAACAAGCTTATCACTTTGACACATTGAGCCTCAAAATGTGGATTGCTTTTTGCATCTAGAATTTATCTGTAGGAGTGAGAACTTGCCACCAAATAGTTTTTTTAGCATGTTACAATAGAAGTGCTCGGCTATGCTTGGTTGTAGCTGGAACACTTCAACATACGTTTTGTCAAGACACATACTAAAAAAAAATCATGAAAGGATATGATGCTTTTAATTCTGCAGTTTAATTACTGCGGTTGTTATTACCTTGCTATTTGAGGGTGGTAGCGAAGAAGGCATTTTTCTCTATTATAATTTCTGTTTATGTCTTAATCTCATTTTGAATCTGCATTTTATAGCTTAATTCCAGATCAACAGTAGATTATAGTTTTGTATAACTGTAATAAATAGCAGACCCCTCACTATGGTGTATTCAGACTTTCACAGTCTAAGATCTAAGGGAGCAAAAAACTTATTTAGGTCAGACTGAAAAAAACCGGAACTAGATGTTTGCTAGGTCGATGCTCTGAAGACTATTTCCACTCCTTTCTTTTTCAAGTTTCTGTGAAATTTTTGTTATTTTAATTTTCCAGCTAATTGGGGAGTGGGGATTGCAGCGCTGTGATGTTGTCCTTCCGTCCCTACGGTCACCTGCCAAGTTCTGTAACTATACCTTCGGTGTGTCTCCATTTCAGAGTGAAAGCTCCATATGTCAGGAGCTTTATGGATTTCTTCCCAGCTATTGTGCGTTTCCAGACACTTTTGACAGCACTGAGTAAATGGCACTAATGGGCTCAGAGGAAAGTGGTCTGCTAGTTTTAAAATCTATTCTAAAATATTCCACTGTTGGTGAGTGATTACTTGTCTGTACACAAAGAATGCAGGAAATTAAAATAAAACTGACAATCTAGTGTTTGTAGCATTTCACCTAGGTAAATACAAAGACACTTAAGAGATGTTAGTTGTCTTTGAGAGGTCTTGTCCTGTGCACCATGGCTTAAGCTCTGAAGTCATGTTTTCAGTTCGTATATGGAAAGTTAAGCACATGCATAGGCCATGGAGCTTTTCAAACTGGTCACCAGTAGTGTCACAATAGCTAGAAGGAAGGAAGAGGTTCACATTAAAAACAGTGCATTGAGTGATACAGTGTTGTCTCTGCTTTGGAACATGGAGTGTTTTGATAGTAAAAGATTCTACCATTCTTAATGCCTAAATCTATTAGATTAAATCTATTTTAAATGTGCATATGCAATCTTGTCTCTTTTTGTTAGGGTACACAGTAGTGGTTTCATAGTTGCTGGTGTGATCCAAGTTAGCTTGAAGAATCTCATTGATTTGAGTGTTCTTTGAAATAGATTCTCAAGCTGCACCACTTTAAGTTTGAATTTGACTCCCCCTTCTCTATTTCGATCTGATTAATTCAACCTTTTTCTGGCATGCTTACTCTTTGGGGAAAAAAAGGGTTTGATGGCATGCAATTCCTATTTAGAGATTAAAAATAACCTTTTCAGCTCCATGCTGCATCAGGATGTAAAGTGAAGGATCATGAAAGGCAGAGGTCACTTGTGAGTAGTATGGAGCAAATAACTTAGGAAATGAGAGGGATTTGTTCAAAAATACTTCTATATAATCTAGGCCAAAAGAATATTTTCCGGGCAATTTACTAACTTCTTATGATACACTTAATTTGTGTAACAGCAAAAATACTTTCAATTTTTTCTTTTCTACAACATATTACAACTTGTTATCAAGGAAACATTAACTATGAAACCACTTCTTCCCACTGTCCCCTGCTCTTCACCCAGGCACCCTCGTACCTTGCTCAGACTGTTCCCTTAGATGGACTCAAGCATCTGCTTTGGTCCCTGCCTGTGTGCAACACTTCCATCTCCAGCAAGAGTACCCTACCTCTGCTGTCCCTGGAGGAAAAAAGCTCCTTTTTATTATTTTTTTTTTTCCTTTTTCTTTTTCTTTTTTCCTTCTCTTTCTAGAACAGGATTGTATGCAGTGTATCTCTCTTGCTGGCTCTCTCACATCTCACACCTTTGCCAGGCAACAGTAAAGATAACATCTCATCTTTTTTTTCGCCGTAGAACACTTTTATTCAAAGTGCTTGTTTGTATAACAATGTGCTAACCTGATGAAGGTGCCTTCATTTCTTCTTCACAAGTCTTTCTGCACTTATAGGTTAACCATTTTTGTTCAGCCACCCTTGAAGCAGTATGGGAGAGCAACAAACTTTCACCAATTTGTGTGTATCACTATTTCAGGAGGGAAAAGGTATGTACAGCAGGAACTGCGATCCTTTTCTGTCTGAGTGTGAATTCAGAGATTCCCGATAGCTGACTTGCCAAGGTTAAGCAAGCGCCATCAGTCCCAGTTTGGAAATAGAATACTTTCTTCCATGTTATTAAAAGCAATCTCTTAGAAACAGGTCTTTCAGGTAGGTTACTAGAGAGATACGCCTCTACATCATTGTAGCTGAACGCAGGTTATAGGTTATGCTTATTTTATAAGTAAAAACTTGTCACAGTTATAAGAACTGACTCGGAATTTGATGTATTCATAACCTGACAATGCTGCTGCCGTTACTGTTGCATGATCCGGTGGGCCCTGCAATAAGCTTTGCCCTGTAACTTGTGATTCTGTCGGGGCAGCAGAGGCTGCCCGCAAAGTGGTCTGCGCTGCAAGTCTTTTTCCTTCAGCATGCCTGAGACGACTGTGCCCTGACTGGGAGTAGGGCTGGGCAATAATAACAAATCAAGAGATGTGAGCTAGAAAAAGGTGCCTGGGGAGGACCCAGGTCAGAGAATGAAGTAACTCTGGGGTGATTTCTGCTGTATAGAAGTCAAAAAGACAAAAGACGTGTGGGAGCTTGTGGCTGCAGGGCCTGTGGCATTGCAGTGTTGCATGTCAGTGCTCTGTCAGTGTGCGCCCCTCTCCTTCCAGCTCCCTCCCCTCAGCAACAGCCCTTCATTTATTGCTCTCAGAGATGTATTCCTGTCTCTCCCAAGTGACCCATTCCCCCAGTTAGAGAACTGCTCATCTCAAGTGTAGTCTGAGGAACAGTTGCAGTTTACTTGGGAGGATTGCAGCTTCCTCAGTAGCCTGGCCTTAAGTTTTCTTGCTGCGGAATTGGAACTTCTCGTGGTACTGCACTGGGGACATACAAAGCATGGAGGTCTAAGCAGGAGGAAGTCTACTGCTCCCATGGCTTAGCCTACAGCTCACAGCTAGTGCTCTGGGTAATGTATTCCCCCAGATGAGACGCTGTACCTCTCATCTGTCACTTGACATGGTGGGAAGAAAAGCTGAGACTGTCCAATTTCATTGGACCTGTATTTGCCCTTTGGAAAGGAGATGGTTCCAGTAGGAACAAAGGAAAGGACTGCATCCTATGTAAAATATTTTGGAAAACTGCTTCTAATTTAGAACTGCTGGCGTTTTGGTATTCAGTGAAATGGTTGTTTGGAGATGGGCGACTTAAAAGAAGTGAAGCAATTGTAAAACAATTTTGAATTATTATATACGAGCTTAAGGCAGACTACAGTTTAACTTTATTGGCGTAGGACAGTGCTTGTGAAAAGTCAAAATCCTAGAGAAAGTTTGAATACAGAGTACAGTAATGATCCCTTTTGCCTTTGAAGAATTCAGTTTAAATCAGGATTTGACAAATAGACTGCATTATGTCTGTAACAAGATTTGACATCATTAGAGGAGTGCACGCTTCAGCTGTGATGATGAAAATTATGTCATCCATAATCTTGTCAAGAAAACAGTTACTTCAATGATCAGTTTGCAGAGACTTTTGTGGGAGTTAGTCAGTCCAATTACTTTTGTTTTCCATATGGCCAAACTACTAATTGTCCATAGAATACTCTAAAGTTGACCATAAATCTTTACCATCAACTCATGTATGTGTGCTAAAAAGTTGACTGGTTGAAAGTCACGGATCTCGAGTGTTGGCACTTTTCAACCCAAAAGACTATTCTCAAAAGAGTAGAATAGTTTCTATATAAAGAAAAATGGTAATTCAACAATGTAGTGCAGTTTGGAGCTTTATGGTCCACCTTCAGAATACAATGTGTTATAGTAACTTTGGGCAGATATTTTTCTGTGATTATAAGCCGAATGAGAGCTCTATGAGCTGCTTGGTTTTTATTACCATATCATAGCTTGTAAATCATGCTGTATTAGTAAGGGCTGGCGTTTCTCATGGGGAAATATTAGTCGTCTTGACATTCTTCCAAATTTGTTAAAAGTTTTTAGCCAGTGCAGCGGAGGAACAACTGCTAGGCGTTTGTGGATGTGCATAGAAGTCCTTAATTGGCTAACAGACGTACTTCAGTATTATTCCCAGGAACTAAACATGTCTTGTACTTTGGTGGTATTCTTAGCTTGAGAAACAGATAACATGCAATATTCAGTGAGTCATTGTGCCCAGCACTGCTTTTCCTTCACAGTGGTTTTAAGGAGGATGAATGCTTTTCTTTCCCATCTCTGTGTCTAATTTTGGTAGGCCAGCGGGCAGGAGGACTTTCAGGCCACCTTCTCAGATGATGGCATCCAAAACATTAAAACTTCAAAATGACCTGCCAGTTTTAGTTCAACTTGGGGGGATTTTCTTAGCGAGTTCTGGTTCAGCAGAGTATGTTGCAAGTGGGTATGGCTGGGAGTTACTACTATGCTGTCGAGCATTGTATCTGTGTATAAAACATCTCCTGTTCTTACTTTCTGGATAAATACACAGGGTCAAGTTTTAGTGTTAATTTGTGGCACTCCACTAAATGGACATGAGGGAGACTTGATTATCTTAATACAAAGCAGAATTTGGCCCCTAGTACATTGGTGACAGTAATAAAAGAACCATAATCTGTTCTTTTTACCCTTTTGTGTTAATGGATTTAACATCCATTTGTCTTGAAATGGATTTAAGCATAAATTAAAAAATGGAATTAAGGGTAAATTTCTGTCTTGAAAGGAGATAAGATCTTGCAGCTCAAGGTATCTGCTTTTATATTTTCTTACCAAGGGGGTGACTTGTCCAGAATATAATTGTATCTCTCTTTTTCTCTCTGACATGCGTGTACACACACAAATAAAAAATGAGGATTTATAAGTAATGTTTTGGTAACTTTGCTAATGCACATCTTGTCCAATCTTATGACCAAATATGTTTCACATTGTAAGTCATGGCTGAATTTGACTGTACTGTAATTTTCTGCTATTTATAGCAGAAGAAATTCCTCATGCTCTATATAAAGCTATTTAAAGTAAGTTTTGCAATCACCACAAGTGGCAATATAAACTAACCTAAAGCTAGTGTAAGGAACTTCAGCCACACATACAATTGCAGAAAAGAAATGAAAGCATTTTAAAATCAATAACTTACATTGTATATGTTTCGAAAACTCATAGATTTGTTTGAGGCAGCCTGCCAAAGACAGCATTTGTTTCCTTGCAGACCTTGTTATAACAGTGCTGCACGCCTGAAGTCATGCAGCAGTGTGTTTAGAAGCATCTTATTCCTGAGGTTTTTTCCTCATATTTTAGCCCATTGTTCTTATGTGCTTAAGCTGGACCTAAAAAACTTCATAATATGTGGCACTTTCACATGTGGTAGTGTATTCACAGAGAAAAAAATTTGAAATTTTGCATCAGTGTATACATGAAAAATAGCATTTTATGCAAATAATTACTCATTTTAGAAACTGACAATTTAGGTATTTGCCAAGCCAAAGTGTTTTTGAAATTATGTCTGTTGTGTCGTGAAGCGGTCATGAAACTGCAGCCATGTGTTACCAAGTGATTATTGGACAATTGCTTTAAAAAATGTTGAAAAATGAAAAAGTGGAAAAAGTATTAAGGTGATTTCAGTTATGTCCCATTTGGTACCTGAAAACACATAATACAGTGTGTCTGATTTTAAATTTTTAATTAAAATATGGTTTAAAATTGCTATAAATTCAGTGAGCTTTGTGGAGATAAAAGTTTGCAGTATTGATTGAATTCAGTGTTATCTATTTTGATGCCCCAAATCTCCCATACACAAATGAAGATAAGAAAATGTGGTAATACAATCTCATTTCGAAAATTAATACTGCAAAATTATTTTCCCCAGAAACAAAACAATTGAATTGTAATGAACAAAGTTTTGTATTTACAATAACTTGATCAATCTTTTAAAATAAGCATTACTTTTGACTTCTTATTAAAAGCATTTCCATATTTATTTTTCTGCCGTTTATATTTTTTCAGGATTTCTCGATAACGAAGTTTCTCTTATATTTTTTTTAACACAGATATCTATCCATTCCAGAACTAATATTTGCTACAACCAGAGACTGAAATGGTATGACTGGAGCTTTAAATAATTTGGCTTTGACAGCTCCATCATTTTCTGAGAACTTGGGAACAGAATTTGGGCTCTGCTTCTGCACTATCCTAGGTTATAATGCCATCCTTGCCTAATGAGGGAGGTATGCTAGTCTTGGATTTTTAATGTAGCCTGTTAATTATTCAGTATGCTTGTACCTCTTCAGTTGCAACAGAGTAAATGTTTGTATTTTTAGTTCATTTGTATACATTATTTGAGATATAAAGTTGTTGATAGTTACAACGTTATTTTTCAAAGATAACCATGGAACCGCTCCTCTGACTTTGAGTTCAGAACTACCCTATCAAAGCACAATTAAAAGAAAAGTTAGAAAGAAGAAGAATGGAGTCATCACTGCAAACGTCGCTGGCACAAAATATGAAATTGGTAGGAAGCTACATATTTCGTTTTCATCCTAATGGCCATTGACGTGAGTGAATTACTAACTAATGGGGTGAATTAATGGACTTTGCATCAAGCTGACAGTGAGACATTTCCAGAGGATTTTCTTTTGTAAGAAACCTTTGTTCTTTTTTTGTAACATCGAGTTGATAGCTTTGAACACTGTGCATCTATTACTCCCCATTTGTTACTCGGGGAAGGGCCTTGAAATGCAAAAACTTAAGTAATCAAGAAGGCTGTGGAAAAACCCTCTAATTATGAATTACATATGTGTTTAGAAGTTTACTTAAAGCCTTGAAACATGAACAGCATAAATTTAATGTTAAATACTCTAATTATTATACAGAGGTTTCTCAATAAAATCTACTAATGTCTTGTATTTTGATGCTTGGGACTACTACAGAAAAATCTTTTCTCCTAGAACCTGAGTTATGCCTGACACATAATCAGTCTTTTCTCTTTTTTTATGTTAAAATAAAGTATGCATTTGCTTTTGTAACTACTGTACCTTGACTAAGGAGGCATTCTTGTCCCCTGTCTGCAGTGACACTTATAGTCATCACTGTTTTAAAATTAACGCATGTGATAGCTAAGATTAAGTCTAAAAGCCATGCAAGTGGACTTTTACTAGATGATTGTGGAATGCCCTGAAGCTCTTTACAGTTCCCATCAGTGGTTGTGCTCTGATTCCAGCCTCAGTACAAGGTGCTATAACGTTGTAATGACAGGTTTGCAATAGACTGATGGAAATATTGCAAGATAAATAATAGCTTGCATGCTAACATTGTTCTCAGACAAAGGGTTGAATATTGGAAGTGTTTAAAATCTTAATTGATTTTTAAAATTTTGAAAATGAATCTATTTTAGAGATTCAAAATGTTCCTTAAGTATGTGATTTCTCCATAGTACGTGTAGTAATACGAGAAATGGGATTTGTTAAAACACGTGATGAAGATGAAACAGCTAATCTTATATGGAGTGATTCTGCTGTGCAACAAGAGAAGATTGCTGAACTTCGGAACTATCAGGTAGAGTGGTAGTTAGGATTTCTGACAAGTTTCAGTAAACTGCTTCACTCTGAAGCATTCAGTAATGTGTCACTTTTGGTCAGTTACATTTGTACGGAGAGAAAAAAAAAACCCACAAAACACCACCAACCAGACTGCAATAAGGCTATACCACTACATATTTTAAAATCCTATTCTCTTTTCCAGAGTTATTTGTTCATACCGCTTGGAATCTGGTGTTTAAATATTTGGGGCTGTTCTTTCATGCTTTTGTCTGCCAGTTGGGTGTTGTGAATGATCAGAGTTTGAAAGAAGATGCAAAACTTCATTTATAAGTTGCTCATAAGCTTTTAAGCAGTAAGTTAACAAGCAGAGCTCTCTCCACAGTTTCTGTGAATAAATAATTCCCTTTTTTACCATTACTTTGTGATAGCGTTCTTTGTTCCTAGATAGCTTTGTGAATAAGAGTATGATAGTCTCCTTTCATGTCTGAAATGAAATCACCGGGCATACTCATGTTGGTGGAGGAGAATACAACTTACAGTATCTTTAGTATTGCTAAGAATACGTAGTATAATGTAAGATATTATCTTAAATAATTTATATGTAACACTAATTATGTTTACCTGCGCATGCAGTTGAACGTTTTAAATGATTGTATTAGGTATGCCAGGAAAACTAAAAAAGTACCAACTAACTTTCTTTTTTTCTTCTTCCTCAGAGAATCAACCATTTTCCAGGAATGGGAGAGATCTGCAGAAAGGATTTTCTGGCAAGAAACATGACTAAGTAATCTTTCTTTTAATATTAAGAAGTTTTTCAGCCGTAGTATTTAATGCAGTACAATACTGAATTATTGCTTGTAAGGTTTGTTTATTTTTACTAAGAGGCTATGAGAGGACCAAGAATAATTTCCAAAGTTCCTTAATAACTTTGGCTTTGGTCCTGGATCTGTAGCATCTGAGTGGGCTACTGTATCTCTCCAGTTGACTTCAGCGGAAAATGATGGGGGTTCAGTTCTCTGTCTACGCATTGCAGAATGTAGGAGAGCCGTAAATTATTGTATAATACACTTAATACATAATACACCCAGGCATATATCCTGTAATGGTAGAACAGAAAAAATAACTAGTATGTGGATGGATATTGTTTGTTTAAAATAATCAATGACTGTATTTTGTGTATATCAAATTTAGAAAATGTGAAGTATCTTACTCTTTATATAAGCAATAAGTCAGAGAGGCTCATTTGTCTAATTATAAATTCTCCTCACTCTAGTGGAATAACTGGGTTCTGAGGAATTATCCTAGCTAAGAATCTGTGAGTAAGACCTGTAAGAAAATGATACTAAATAATGATTCAACAGCCTGGTAATAAGGAAAAGTTTATGGATAAATGTGTGTGAATATTTTGATTCTTCTAATCTAAATTAGTTTAAAGAACAATTATTAATAGAGTTAATCTTTTGGCCCCCAACGTTACCTACACTGCATTTCCTGTTACCAGAAGAAAATTTGTTTTCATATATTAATGTTATTAATGTGATATGTCCTCTCTCTCGCTCTTTCTTTATTTCCTTTTCTGTTCTGTAACTACGACACATAGCATGTAGAATGTATGCAACTATTATGATGCAAATATTACGTGCATTGCTATGGTGTCTACATATCCTACGTGTGGGCCAGAACTCCCTTGTGTCAATACCTGCTACACAAGCACTTTTTACTGCCTCTTCCAGACTTAAACTCTAAGTAAAAACGTAGAGATAGCACATGGAGGCAAACAGCTATTTGGAGAGGTCCTGGAAACAGTGGAACAACATAGGTCAGTCTGGTAGCCAGTGGTATCCCTGTCTATTGCTACAGTGCTGTGATTTTAAAAAAATGTGCAAAATGGACAAAAGGCTCTTGTTATCATGCACACATTGTTTTCAAATATAGTCTGATTATACATCTCTCAACCTACTGAATTCTGAGTTTGAAACACAGTTTAAAGGTACTCAATGCGGAGATTGCACATATTATAGATAAGATGGGAATAATTTCTCTGGTATGATAACTCTGGGTCAAACTTTCTCTGGTACGATAACTCTGGGTCAAACATATTTATGTTGTGACTTCACTTAGTATCAGTAGTTATAGCAGGGTTTTAATCAGTCTGTTTTTCGCATACTAGCCTCACAATTCAATACTTAGTATTCATAATTCATAAAAATCAAAAGGATATGCCTTGAGACTGCTTGTGAAACAGACGTATGTATGTGAAATCACAAGTCAGTTGCAATACATGGTTGGGCAGGCTCTTGTCTGTAGAGTGGAGGATTTTGTTCCACACAACTGCTGTTCTGTCTTAAAATTTATTTGAACAGGATAGTGCAGAAACAGTAATTCTGTTCTCTTGCTTTTCTGCTGCATGCAGTCTTTTCTGTTCCTGATACTGACTTGTACAGATAGCTGTGGGTTTTTTACTGTTGAGAGTTCATGAAACAATTGCTGAGAATTTGTGGAGAGTAGACTTCTTTTTCTTTTACTTCTACCTTTGTTGTTATACTGATCTCACCCTTGCATTTTATGCAAGCTGTTGGGAGTGGAGTGAAAGAACAAATTTACTGGACTCTGAGAGGCAAATGCTATTCAGGAGGAATTGCACTTCAGGAATTCCTCTTACAGCCAATATCCAGGCACCCTGGATCATAGGACGACGTGGTTTTCACATGTAGAAGGGTGGAAGGGAGCGGTGTAGTATGTAGCGTGTGTAATATGAAAGAAGACAACCCAGCACAGTAAGCGTAGGGACACAGAGTAATGGAACAGACAGAAGCAGGAATGTAATTGAGAACAAAAGGAGGCACGAGCATCGTTTTCAATGGGAATAATCAGAACACAGAAAAGAAAAAAAAAAATAGAGGTGCCATTGTAGGGCCAACTAGATTTAATTTCTGTAAATGGTCTCTTAGATGAGATCTCCTCATGTGAAGGATAAGTGTGGTTACAGAATGAATACAGTAAGTGGGGGAGAAGGTGTACAGGATGAATGGGAAGGGGAACAGACCCATATATGAGATGATCTTTTTTGCAACACCTTTGTTGTTTACGTTTAAAAGGTTTGTGAACTGATCATGGGCCAAGAATCGTTCTCATCCATACCTACCCACTAACCTCCTTTCCTACTTGAAAAGTCTGAGGATCTTGAAACCTAGGCAGTGGAACCTGCGTTATTAGACTGACATGTCTTTAGTTACCTACATTTTGTTCAACACCTTTGATTCTTTTGCGCAGAAAGCACTCTGAGAAACAAGAGCACAGTCTGACCACATCAGTGAGCTAAAATAGCACTCAGAAGAACAATAACTTGCTGTTTGATTCTCAGACCTCCTGGTAAGGACTGCAAAGGCTAAAGGGTAGAGCAGCACAGTGAAGAAGTGGTTACCCACAGTAGTGGATAGCAGATGTGCTGGAAAATAGGGCTATTGTGATGGAATAGGTTTTGATTCTGCAAGCTACTTGATGATGTTCCTAAGCCATTTCTGAATAGGGCCAAGCAGGGAAAGAACAGAGCTGGATTCTTTTGTTGAAAGTTTTAGTGAGGACCAGAACTTGTAAACAATGGTTAAGTATTCCGCTTCATACTATTAAGTGTTTGTAGTCTACTAGTTGTGCATAAGAGAGAAAAAGCCATATAGAACTGATGTACTTGCAGTCACAAAATAACATTAATATATCTAGAATACCATGAAGCTATATTCATTGAGTAGGGAGTATGCGTACTGAAACCTGTAAGTTAAATGGCAAATCTCTATCATGTAACACTTCAGGATGCATATGATAAATAATTTGGAGGGGGATGGAAACTAACACAGAAATTGCTTTTTGCCTAAATATAGGATAATTTCTGCCTAGATGAGCTATTCAGTTAGCAAGGTAATAACATTTGTAAATGTATAGCAGATGGAGACTAGTTTAAAAATATGCATGAATCATGAATTAAAATATCTATTTATGTTTTTTAAAACTTTTTTTGTGACTATTTGGTGGCTTTCATCAAACCAGATTTGTAAAAATAATAGTTAACAATGAAGCTGCAGAAGCACTGAATCTCATGCAGTACTTCAAGACTACTATAGCTATTGTGGTTTCTGCAGAGTGTTTGTTGGGTAGTTGGCTGAACCATTTGGTGACAGCGTATCTATTATACCAGCAGGGCTTGGCTACAGTCCTGGCCTTACAGATGTGGTTGGCAGCTCTGGTTTTTTTCCATTAGTATCTGAGCCACTTAAAGAAAAAGTGTCTTATGCTACATCAGGAGTATTATGTAGGCTCATAGTAGAAATGAAAAATTGAGATGATATTGTGTCTTTTACATTTAAGTTATCCTGATACTATTAGTTTCCATTACAAAAATAGAAGTATACCTAAATCTGTAATTAATTAAAAAGTATTAAAATTCATCATAGTGCCATTTTTTTTAAAATCACAGTTGGGGAACTTCCTATATCAGTTAATTTCTTTTTAAACAACCAGTCACTTTCTGTTGGTCTATGGATATTTGTATTTTAGATGTGTCCACCCTATGTTACAGAGTAGTTTTGAGTTACCCGAACTAATTTCAGATGAGGTTATGTATGAAGTTTCAGGCATTCTGAGTACCTGAAACAAGCTAGCTGTACCAGTATTTAACTCAGCAAAGACTAAATTTATTCTGCTGGGAACTATGGTATACTAATCTGCGTAGTACCACGAAGTCCACACTGCTCCTATAACTTGGCTGTCAACCAGTATTAGAGCTACTTTGTTTAAAGCTGACCCATATCTATCTAGCCCATACTGCCAGTCTGGCGTGGGTATATGCTTCCTATCGGCCAGATACATAGCTTTGGGCGAGGGAAACTTCTGCTAACTGAATTCTCTGCCATTTTTCCTCTTCTGTTTGTCTTTTCTGCATTCAGACAACAGAGCTCTAAAATGAGATATGCTCACTACCTCAGCTGCCACAGCTGTTAAAGCAGGGAGATCAGGACCTTGCTGCATCCTTTAACCAGATTCAGTTTCAGAGATTGTTCCCTACGATGTCTTAACTTTATTTTTGTTTTAGTTCTTCTATTTTCCCCTCCCTTGTCTTGCTTTGCATTTCATTGCTTTCTTTTGACTAAATCAGGTGCTCAGGGAATGTCAATCACAATATGCTGGTACCAAACACAAATCCAAGCTTCTGTGTTTTGCCCTATATTGGAGGTGCCTGAGCAGTTGCTTGACCTATGTCAAAGTATATTTACTGCAATTCCTTACTTTTGAAATTCCTTCAAAAGACTAGAAAGAAACAAAAGCCTCTTTTTAAATAGCTTCCATTTTAATTTTAAATTCAGTCCTTGTTACTAATATTTTTTGCACCCATGAAGAAACTCCAAATATCCCAGGTCCTCTTTTTTTGTGTGTGTTGATCCTCATACATCCCCAAATACATACCAATATGAAACTTGCCAAATATCCCTACCCCTCCCAAGGAAAAAAAAAAAAAGAGGAATACAGGAAACCAGGAGTCTATTAGGTAGGAAGAGATCTATAATCACATGGTCTATTGTAAGTTTAATATTTATAAGAATAGGAATAGCATTACATCGTCTGAGTAACTGAACAAAAACTCTAACAGGAGTTCAATGGATGCGAAGAAATGAGATGGATGCCAGTAACATAATAAGCAAATACAATATGATAATAAGCAAAAATGCACAAGACAGTCTGCTTTTGTTGTTCTTAAAGTATGCATATATGTTATAGAGCTCTAACTGTCCTTAAACAACTGCAGAAGTTTGCTTTCATATTACAGCATTTTGCTAAAGAAGTTTCCTTGTCAAATTATTGTAAATGCTTTTTAATCCCTACGATTGATACATCAAAGTAGTTAAAAGATTTTAACTCAATTATGCTTTTTTGCAGAATGATCAAGAGTCAGCCTCAGGAGTATAGTTTTATTCCTCGAACATGGATCTTCCCTGCAGAATACACACAGTTTCAGAACTATGTAAAAGAACTGAAGAAGAAACGTAGACAGAAAACTTTCATAGTCAAACCAGCTAACGGTGCAATGGGACATGGGTAAGTTAACATGCAACTTCAGTCTCCTTATCCATTAAAGGTGAAATCCAGTGCTATTCACAACATTAACAGAAGCTGTGTATTAGTAAGAAGTTTGTAGTTAAAGTTGTATGATCAGTATAAGAAGTTCATGTGTCGGACAAAGGCTTAACAAGCAGAAACAGCTAAAATATAAAGCTAAATGGAAGTGGTATTTTAATGTTGTTTTGAATGTGGCATAATTAGAGAATGCATTTTCTGATGAGGCTTAAATAATTCTTAAGATCAGGATTATTTTTATTGTGAATTTATCTAAAGAATATGTTTATTAATCTGCTGTGCTTAGACTTATGGGGTAAGATTGAATTGGGCATAAATGGCAGGGTTTTGGTGGCTGGGGGAGCTGCAGGGGTGTCATGTGTGGTAGAAGGTCAGGATCTTCCACAGCTCTGAAACCTGCCCAACCGCCCCATTGCATGCCAAAACTGCAGCCAGTCAGAGAAGCACAAACTTATTTAAGAGCGGCAGCCACACTGTGTAGGAGAAACAGAGGAGTCTGTTGGGGCTGTGGCTGGAGGTGCACTCTTGGAAGGAGGTGACACCCATGCCGGAGGAGGGACACCCCTGCAGAGTCTGCAACCTGCAGCTGAGTTGAAACGGCTTTGCCTGTGGCAGGGCTGCACAGTGAAAAACAATTAGATAACTATTGCAATTTCATTCTTAACTCTGTTCTTAGTTTTAGATATTTCAATTTTAGCTTTTATTGCTTTTACTATCAATTGGGATTATAGAGTATAGTAAAGTTCTTAGTTAATAAAAATATATCAGAATTACTGTAAAAGTAAAGCATCCAAACTTTTCCATTTCCTTATTTTTCAGTCCTCTTGATAAGGGCAAAGATAAGCTGAAGGGAAAGGTAGCAGCATATTTCAGAGAAATGCCTGTAAAATACTTCAGTATGCTAGGAGTATCCAGCACCAGAACACTGAAATGTATTATAAATAGTAGAGGGTAAAATTAAGGCAACAAAGCTATGGGAGTTCAGGGTTAATAATGATACACTGAAAAATATTAGCTATTACAGTTATTTAAAAGTCTGTGTAGTTAGGGGCTGCCAGTTTATAGTCTGTATAGAAAGCATTTTTCATTCTGATGTGGGGAAACTGGAATACAGAAATACTGAGCTTAATCTATGCCATCCTTAGTTGTACCTATCAGTGTCCTGCCTTGCAAACATCATCACTGAGTCAGGTTAGCACTGAAAGTTCTTTGCAACCTGTACCTTGGGCAGAAGTTGTGACAAAGAAAGACTGGAAGCCTATTTTACAGCTGCTTGGGGAAGAATAATCACAAAAGCTGGAGACTGGTCGTTCTGCCAAAGGATTTCAAAGTGTAGAGGGAACCCATTATACAAATTGTTCAACCAAAGGAAGCAGAAAGTTATTTTGAAATGGCTCATTGCCTTTTTTCATCCAGTGAAACACCATAAAGGACAGGAAACCAAAAGCCATGTAAGCAAATGGCGCTTTTTCTCTACCCTACAAATTAGATATGTAAGTCTTTTTCTCCAGGTAGACCTTAGCCTGACTACTTGGCTGGGTGACCATGCAAATCTATTTCGAAGAGTAATGTCAAAGTTCCATGTTTTTAAAATAACTTTTGTTTTTACCAGGATCTCTTTAATAAGAAATGGAGAAAAGTTACAAGCTCAGGATCACTTGATTGTTCAGGAATATCTTGACAAACCATTTCTTATGGAAGGCTACAAGTTTGATTTACGTGTGTATATTCTTGTAACCTCCTGTGATCCATTAAAAGTATTTTTATATCATGATGGACTGGTGAGAATGGGCACGGAAAAGTATCATCCCCCCAGTGACTCAAATTTGGTAAGCTGCAGTTCATTCCGATTTATTGCTTATGCATGTAGAATTTTACCTGTGTAGTGTTTGGAGGAGGTAAAATAAAATAAATTGTGACACGAGATTTAATTCTGTATTCATCTGGCTGAATTTTTGTATTGCCATTGAAGAGAAAAAATTAAAATGAAAGATATTTAACTCGTGCTTTTCTATCAAAATCACAAGTATAGCAATATTATTGCTTATGTATAAAAATTTTATATGACTTTGCATGTATGCATGCTAAAGAGTTTAAATATTTCCTAAAAGAAAGCAAAAGATGTCAATTATTGACATTCAACCCCGAAAAAATGAAGTAAAGAAAATCACTTCAGGAACAGTTACATTGCTTTTATATTTATCTGAGACTCAGTTTGGGGTGGGGTAGGGGGAGGGTAAGGTTTATCTCCTGCTAGATCGTTGTTTAACATCCCTGAAGTTTAGAGCTTCTGCTGAGGATCCTGCAATGTTTCAGCCGCCGTGTTGGGAACCTATGCAGAAAACAGAAAAACAGCGATACAAAGACCAGTGCATGAGAGTGGTCACTGCAGTCCCTGAACGTGAGGGAATCTGCTGCTGGTGCTGTCTGTCAGTGACTGCTTCAGCGGGGAGAGGAGTATGTACTTGTCAACTTTAGGGTGATACAGCAGGGCTGCCTATAAACTTGCAGGGAACCAAGAAATGGCAAGGGACATGCTAAAGTTTTCGGACGCTTTAATCCTCCCATTCACTGTACAGCATCTTCCCCTGTTGAGAGGTGTAACCCCTCTCTTCTGGCACAGACCAAAATGCAGATGTCTGTTAAGAAAGAAGTAGATTTGAAGCATTGGGAGGCATCAGTAGATTTAAGTTTCTTATACCTCAGTCTGTACTCATTATCTGAGCAGATAAACAGAACAGGCAGTTGTTTCTGTGTTCTCACAACTGTTCATGTTGTAGTTTGTCTATTGTATGAAATAGCCTAGCTTATCACTAGTGACATTGTTCTTTGGATGCCATTGTTCCACGGTGACATTGTTCCAGATAACTTCAGAATAAAGATTAGTTCAGATGCTTAATAAATGTTCTAAAACCACATCAATATTTTTGTAGTCTGAAAAGTAATTGCTTTTGTCTGAAATAATTGGAATTTCATGGAAAGATGACATTTATAACGATTGAAAACCAAGAGGTTTCAGAATGATTCTCAAAGCAGTAATTGGAAGCTATGGGAGAAATTCGTTACTTGTAGTGCTAATACAATATATTGTTAACTAGCCTACAATTAAGTCGATTGGGTTTGTTAATTTCATTAAGGTTTTTTAAACATAAGTAAGTGCAGTGAGATAAATTACAGCAGAAGGCTTGTGTTATCTATTGGCTATCTTATCAAAAAGGAATTGAAACAGAAGGCTTATGGTCAGCTTAGAACATGAACTACATTCCAGTAAGGAATCAAACATGACAGAGAACTGTCACTGTGATGAGGACAGTCATCGTGGTAGCGTAGGTGGAAAGCTGAATTAGTATCTGTACTGGCAGATAATGTAAACATATAAATCATGATTTATAAATTGGTCTTGGAAAGGTAATATTTTTTTTTTTTTTTGAATGCAACTGATAACATGAATTTATTGCTGGTGACATTTTGCTCCATAAAGGAACTCTGGCACTCACTCATTTATGTAATGTATATCTTGAAATTTACCTCCCGCTGATGTACGGCTACCAGCCAGTAAAAAATGAGCAATTTTGGCAGATATCAATATGGCAGATGAGTTTATACGTAACAGATATTTTAAAGTATCACTATCATGAGAACATTTCTCATAAATAAACTACAGTGAAAACTGAAATGTGGGATTGTCTATGAAACAGATGCCAGAGTGTTTTTTAGCACTTTTAAAGTAGCGCTTCAAAATACCATCTTTATTGTTTGCTTCTTGTGGAATGTAATCATTCTGTAAGTTATGATAATTGCTGTTCACTTTTTTAGGTAGTTATTTACATATAGACCTGTAAAAATGGCAGATATATTGCCTAACCAGATGTTGAGTGGTAGATCGGTTGACTGCAACTGGCTTAAATACGAGCACAGGTTTTGTTATAAGAAGGCTAGAACATTCAGTAGATGAAATCTCCAAGAATCAGAAATGCTAAATCTGTATATAGTGTTATTTGCAAATATGAACCGTTTGACTATGTCATTATTGATCTAACATGTTTTTTTTTCTTTTAATTTTTTTGAATTGACCATGCTAGAGTTGTGTTTAAGGATTTTTTAATGTCTTTTCTTCCTTTTTTAGAGTCAATTGTATATGCATCTGACTAACTACTCTGTCAACAAACATAATGAACACTTTGGACGGGATGAAACAGAAGACAAAGGAAGCAAACGCTCCATAAAATGGTTTACTGAGTTTCTAGAAACAAATAATCTTGATGTCTCCAAATTCTGGAGTGATATTTCAGTAAGATAAAACTAATATGCTTTTCTTTATTTTGTGTATGTATATTCTTAGAAAATTAATTGCTTCTGCCATCTGCTTTACTGGAATCCAGAATGATTTTTGAAACTTTATTAATCCAAATTCTCAGCAATGCATGCCACAAAGGACATACTATAAATGATGATTATGGTTTTTAAAAGGCTAATTTCAGAGTTTGATTATAAATTTAATGTTAAACTTTTTCTGAGGGACAAAAGCCCTTTCAAACAGTTATTCACATAAGTAATATGATACAAAGGAACCAACCCATTTAAATTCTTGGAGACTTTTCTAGAGTATAAAGTGAATTTTATGTGTGAATATTTACAAAACTGTAGTCAGAGTTGCATATATCTGCGGACCAGAACCTGCGCCGTTGAAGTCAGTGGTTATGTTACAGGTGTCTTTAGGTGAGGAATAGGCCTAAGATTGTTAGAGCTTAGGCATCATCTGTACATATGATTCTGAGAATATTGAAAATTATATTGCAAAATGAAATGGGTGAAGATTGGCAATACTATACTTTGTTCCCAAAATACCTTTAGCGTTTAAGTTATTACATGTCTAAAAGTACGTATCTACTCTGGAAAGTATAACAATATACTCTAGAGCTATATAAAAAAAAAATCTGTTACTCCATAGAAATAGTTTATTTATTATAGACCATTTATTTGGTATTTTAAATCTTTTTTTAGTAGATACTTTAATGAAATTTAAAAGATTAAAGTATGAAACACATTAGCTCAATATATACTGGTGTCTTCTCTCTTGATGAATTTTTCTGAAAAAAATCCCTACAGGAGTTAGTAGTGAAGACTCTCATAGTTGCAGAGCCACATGTTCTTCATGCTTATCGCATGTGCAGGCCAGGGCAAGCACCAGGAAGTGACAGTGTCTGCTTTGAAGTCCTGGGATTTGATATTCTGCTGGACAGAAAACTAAAACCATGGCTCCTAGAGGTAAACCTCTTTAAACAAATGTAAAGTAAATTTTTAAGAGTAAAGTTAACAAAGCCCCAGCTGAATTCATATCTATGTAAGAAAACTTCCAAAGAAAATCTCTGCATTGCAGGAGGTACTGTTGTTGAGTGCGTAGATGGTGCTTTTTCTGCAGCATCCATATGGAAGCACTGCCTTGCAGTGGTTTTGGAGACTCAGGTAAAGGTAATCGTCTTCCTGGAGGAATGTTGCATTTCAGATGTTTTTGAAAGTTTTAATGAGAAATGTGATGTTAATCCAGTTGTTATTGTAGCTGAAGGACCTTCTTTATAGCAATTGGGTGCTACATAGATTTCATTCATGAGTATGGCTCTGGCAACTTTTGTGAATGTATGGTCTTAATTTTCTCTTTTTTGGGATGTGTGTTCTTTTCCTCTCCTGTGGCTTTTAAAAGCACCCGCATAAACAGAGGAAACTAATTAAGTATACGTGAAATGCTGTCAAACAGTTGGCCTAAATGGACTGGGAGAACCGTTTCTCCTCTGACATGTTACTGGTACAGTTAAGCTTAAGTGGTGCTTGAACACATTTTCAACCAGGAATGTTTGAGGTTTGTCTATTGTGTCTCTTTAATTACACAATTAATAACATATACATAGAGTTCACTTGTCTTTTTTCAGATTGTCTTATATCATTATGTTAACTGGTTGGGAGGCTGTACAGCTGGAGGAAAAAAGCAAAATGTATTAAAAATCTGTCTGTTGACAATAAATCATGAATATGATTTGGCTACCGATGTGCAAAATGTACACAATTAATTTACTGAATTATAACCTTGTTCTCAGGCCATTAATACTGTCAACAGTTGTTTCGTTGTGCTTATTTCTCTCAGGGGTTCAGTATAATTTTTATTAGAAAAATATAGATTCCTTCACTGTTGCAATGCAGACATAGGCATATTTGCTGGCTTTGATGTGCCAGCCAAAAGAAGCACATGACATGAACTTAGTCTGTACTGCATTGACATCTTCTCTTTCTGTTGAGCAAAGCCTACTACCCCTTTGATTTAGCTCTACGCTTCCGGATTATCATCTGTAGGTTGCCTGTAGCTTGCATATAAGTGTATGTAGTTGTTTAAGTGCAGTCTGAAGTTGGTCTGTGTATGCGTTTCACCCAGCCTTGTAGCAAATGGTGACAGACCTCTTCTATGAGAGTTGGTGAGCCAACCCATGTGGTGAACCCGTTGTGAAGGACAACCCTCTATCTGCCATGGATGTTTACATGCAGTATGGAGATTTTAGGGATTTGATTCACCGTGTATGATAATGCTTCTCAGAGGAGAATCGTACTATCCCCGACGCCTTGTTTGTGAGGGAGGGATCTTACAAAGTAGTAAATGCTGCTCTGGTATTTTGGGTTGATGGAAAATACTTCAGGACTTGGAGTTGTGTACCTGTTTTTTTTTTTTTAAATCTAGAAGTCTAATTATTTCCTTTTCTGCTTTTGGTGATACGGGTATCCTTCAACTTATTTTGCCAGACATTGAACTAAACTAACAGAAATTTCAAACTTTGAAACTTAGTAATTCAGCTTCTATACTCATCCACTGAATTTTACTGTGCTTGTTCATGTTTTTTGCAGCACTCTCAGAACAAACACACAGTATGTATATGTATGCACACCGTATGTATACCATATGTAGTGTAGTAAAGATCAAATATACGGTGTGTATATATATACACACTACATAATATATATACAGAGTGTGTGTGTATATATGTATATCCATATATAATTTTTTTTTTTCCTAAACCAGTTCTGGCTTCTTCCCCAGCTTTCCACTCTTATTTTTTTCCACCATTTCCCTCTTGCCAAACCCCCCTTAGGGGAGTGAATCATTCTTTCTAACAGTGGTAACAAGTACTAATCACAAGGCTCCGAATGTTCCCAGTGTTATGGGAAAATTGCCAAAATAGGATTAGGATGGTAAATCTAGTTTCATGTTTCCATAGGTCATGTAGCTTTTCTGATATAAAGATAGCTTAATAAACTATTATAAGAAATAAATTGTGCAACATTATAATGACTCTGCTTTCCTGAGATGACTTTTGTTTAGATTGCCCTGATGCGATGTAGCTCTCCTGCTCCTTGATGCTACTGAACTTCCGGAACCTTCTACCGAAGTGAGGGCTGTGGGAAATGCATGATTGCCATCTTGTGGCACCAAATGTTTCTGGCAAGCCTCTGTGCAGACCCAGCAGCCTCCGTCCTTTCTGAGTAGCAACAACTACCTAGATTTCCCCTCTGTTCCCAGAAAATCCAGTTTTACTCTTTTGGACCAGAATTTCCAAGCTAGGTTACTTTATGTACATAGGAAAATCACACAGTTGAAGTTCTTGGATGGACTCCAGCCTTGTTCAACCTCATTATAGCCAGTTGGGATCACAAAGTTGTGATCCCTGGAGAGAAAGATCACATTTTAATAACTGCCTCAAGTGCAGGGTACCCAACTTGATTGTGGTTTTATGTGGGTGAGAGAAACTCACCTTATATACAGATCCACAAATTTATTATTTAGTGTAACTGAAGCTCAGTTGCCCCTTGGCCCAAGAGTTTAGCAATATTTAGAACCTTTCCGATTACTGTTAGGAGGAGCAACTGATGAGACTACTCATCTAGCTCTTTGGTTCAATCCTTTCCTTCTTTTTAATTTTATTTATTTGTAACAAAGACGACTTCCTTTCAGTGATTTTTGTGCCCAGGCAGCCTCTCCCTCTGTTGCCTTGGAGAGCCATTTTTGGGGCTCTTTCTTCTGCTGTCTGCTGTCTTTTTCCTCTCTCTGATGCTCGTACATGGGTTCTCTTTGCTTTCAAACAGTAGCACTGAATCCAGTAAGCACACATGGCTTTAACTGGCTCAATATTTGCCTTCAGTAGTAACTCCTACTCTTCCCACTTTTCCCATGAATCAAGAGTGAAAAGACTGCAGTTTGATTTAACATATAATATGGTGTTACTATGGGCAGTTGCCCAAAGAGCTGGGCTAGCAACTTGCCTCTATCTGGTGGTCATGTCTATTGGATGAGATGTTTCTGGTGCTGTTTGGATGAACGTCTCATTTACCATTCCAAGCAAACCATAATTTTACACTAAATCAGCCTGCAGAACTTCCTCACGCAGGGACTTCACAACGTTTGGTTTGGTGCAGGGAAGAGGGAAGTGACATGAAGGCAGGACTAAGAGAGGGGCAGCACCAGTCCTTTCTGGCAGCCTGCAGTCGCACTGGACTAGGTTAAACGTGAAACAGCACCCGTATGAGGCAGTTCTGTGGTGCTTAAACTGAACAATGTACCGGCTGCAAGATCTCTGCCTTCCTCCTGTCCTTTGTTGAAGGCATGCTCCCTGCCCCCTTCCCTGTGATGGCACTGGTGCTTGTAGGATTCCTTCCCGAGATGATCAAGGACCAATGAAAAATAATTTTTGGTGAGGTTAATCTTCATGTGGATCATTGGCATCAGCTTCCTCACTCTCTGTGAACCCCAGTGCCAAGACAATGAAGTAGGCAGAGTATGACAGCTTGGATTTGTATTAGTTTAAACTGCCATGGAAAAACAGCCTTCTGCTGAAGCTAAGAAAAAGGGGGTTAGCACTCTCACAATTTGTGAAGTTTAGGAATGAGTGATTACAATGAACTTCATGATTGTTTCTAATCAAATATCTGCTCAATGATAGCCACTAACAGCTTTCTGTGTAATAGGATTTTTATGGCTTATAAATTTCTTTTGCTTTTTGAATTCTATTGTTAGTAATCTCAATCACTTTATTAAAGAATGAGATCCCTTCCAAAACATTCACACTGTCCTACAGATTGAACAGAGATTAAATCCCTGTTATTGAAAGGGTGTAATATTTTATTCAATTGATTTTAGGTTTATAAAGTCATTCATGTAATCTCTCTTTATATTTGAAAGGTCTTTTCAATAGGTATGTGTGACAGATAGTGGAAAATTTCTTTTCCTACTCCATGCTAATAGGCTGCAGCAGTGGGAGGTGAGAGTATGCTCTTTGACTGTTTTGGTAAAGAGGTGAAATGCCAGGCTGAAATTTATCTCATGTCTTGGTGAAGAAGAAAATGGTTTATCTTACACATTTACAGAGTTTAATTTTTGTAAAATCAGAATCCTTTGCAAATGTAACTGTGGATGGGACCCTTCACAGGAGGTACTTCAACTTATGCTGCTTAATTTAAGCATTACAGATATGAGGTCCTCTGGTGACAAGTATGTAATTATGAAATACACTGAGCTACACAACTGCTGTGCTTACAAGCAGTTTGATTAATTGTATGTGCTATATTCAGTGAAATTTTAATTGTGAAACCAACATTGAAGATTTCAGTTGGAGGAGTTAAAAACTTATGTGGACAATTCAGTTCTGTAGCTATTGAAAAGTCATAGAAAGTAGAAAGTAAAGAACCTAAAGTATCATAATCAGTAAAGCAGATATTTGGGAGATAAAATTGTGATATTGTAAAAATAATAGATGTGAGAAACATTATGTCCAGGAGTCTATATAGAGGAATACTGTATCTGTTTATTAAGCAATTTTTCTTTTTGATGCGTTGCTGTATACAACACATTAGAAAATTTGAAGTTTTGAAGATAATTTAATCAAAGAAACCTAATGCACGACACTGCCATAGCTCCAGAATTAGTGTTATAAAATCCATCATGACTAGATTCAACCAGATAGCTGCTAGTTTAAGAGTAGTGCTGATTATGGAAGGTAGTCAGCTAGATCAAGCATGTAGGTATTTTTTTGCTTCAAGTGAGGTCCCAGGTAGTCTATAATATGAAGTCCCTGTTAAGGAAAAAGGCATTAGTTACCTCTATGAACAAGTGAGTGGAGCCTTGAAAAGGTATTGTGTGGTGAGACTGTAAAATGTTGTGGTAGCCAGTTTAGTTAGTTGTGCTCTTTGCAGGGAGCATATTATCTGTATGCTCTGGAGATTAGATTATCTGCTGCTGGGGTTTTTTTCTGGTATTGAAGAGGGTTTTTCTGCTCTAAAAATGTTATTTGTGGATTAAACCCTTTTTTTGTGACTTAATTATGATTTCTTGCAGATTTACGTCAAGAGTATGGGTGGTTTTGCACATCAGAGACTTACGCTGTGGGTTCAGGTTATGAAGCTTTGGGTAGCAATGCTGGATGAAGATATTCCGCATTTTTATACCTCCCATAACTCCATCTACACTCAGTGATAAGTAAACTTTTTAGCTGACATTTAAGGTCAGCTGTCAAGACTGCCTCCTGAAGTTTCTGTTGTGAGAAGGGAGATGCATGGAACAGATGAAGAGGGTTAAAGAGAAAAGTTTGTTAGTGAAGCATCCTTGCACATAGTCATCCTAAATCAAGAGGCAGCTGAAGTATACACATAAACAGTTAGTATGGAATAGCTAATGAACTTTAAATTCACACCTGCTTTCTATGATTAACTTCTGATGTACCCCGTTGCTCGGATTTTATTTGTACTGGACCTGCATCTGCTGCTACCTGAAACGTGTTGCACCAAACCAAGTTTGCAATAGCTATCCAGAACTGGATCACTGTTTTTACTGCCCCGCTGGTTACTCTTCCGGATTGAGGTCACAGTAGGATTGGGATCTCAAACATTAGTCATGAATGGTATGTCAGAAAAATTGAGGATGCAGGTGATACAGCAGTGCTCCAGTTTTAACTATGAATGCCATAGCTTTTCAGCCTCTTAAATCACTGCATTAAAGTGACAGAAACCTTAGTGTGGAGTGATTGTGTAATGTCTCATAATAGCATTTTGCTTCATAATAGCATTTCAAATGCCTTCTTACATCTTTCCTACCCCCACTTTAATTTTCTGCTTAATAAACAGAGTCAGTATGTTTTTGTTTGTTCAGAAGTGCGAGATGTAGATTCTTGGCAAAATTCACCCTGTAGGAGAGAAACTGTTATTTAAATTATATTACACTTTCCATAGTGTTAATTCTCACTGGTGCTCATAGAAGCAACACATAGTTATAACATTTTTATTAATGCAGAATTTATGCCCAATATTATACTTCAAATTGTTGTAAATCTAGGAAGTACCTAAACCAAATATAAATACAACAGTGTGCACTTTTGTATGCTCTCAAGTTGGATGCTTCAATGCTGTGTAAGCATGTGTCTGTGCATTTCTAGGAATTCAGTGTTGGACCAACATAATGTTTTACATGTTCCAAATAAGTCCCCGTATATAACTGCAGTCTCACTGGATTTAAGGATTCAGTGTACATAAAAAATTAGAAATTAATTTGTTGGAAGTTTTAATGAATATATTTCTGTCCGTTCACCTGTTTTTAATGCATGCAAAAACATTATTTCAAAGTAGAATATTGTTAGTTGCTACCTGTTCATATGGAGTAAAAAAATTCAATACATGGTACAGAATATAATTTTGTTCTATATCTCACATCTCTCCTGAATAAGGAGTTGGGGCTTGATTTTATGTCTCTGTTTTCAGTCCAGTGAGCTTTTTGTGTACTTTGCTGGACTGAAGCATAAGGCTCCATATTGGATCTTCATGCATATGTGTGTAAACATACACAAATCCTTCCTGGATTAGACAATATGATATCTCAAAATCAGAGTATTTTCAACTCATTTCAGTTATCAGCTGTATTTAATCAATGCAGCACTAGTTAAAGTGTTTTGTTTAAACTTCATGTTGAAAATGAGATGCAATGTGTCTGTGGTCTTGTCAACTGCCAGTATTCTCTAATGAAATGTTGGAGAACTGGGTTTTAACCCTCGTGTTCGTTTCTCTGAATGTTTACATGTTTGCTTAGCTGAAAGTGGAACATTCACATTTAAAAAAAAATGAATGTCAATAAATGTTTGTACTATCACAGTTTAGAAAAAGAAAATTAGCCTTTGTGATGTGATAGGAGATGAACAGGTCAGTCTAAGGAGGTTGGTCGATTAAATATTTGGATGAAAGTCTTCCAAAAAAGAATACGTATGCACTTTTTCACTCTTTCTGCTGAATTTTCGTCATTTTTCTTTCAACGTCAGATCTCATTGCTCACTTCGCCAGCCCGTCTGCAAAACCAGCAAACAAGCTGATTCCCAAAGCCAAAAGGTACCCTTTGGCTATAAGCATAAGTGATGGGGCTGCTGGGACTCAGCAGCAGGACAGCTGGTGGCTCACCAGCCAGAACAGTTCTTTGTCCCTCAACTGTAGAGGCTCTACCATGCTCTAATGTATCAAAAGTGCTAAAACGCAATTTTAATGAACTGCTTTTGCCCTCTGATTTGAACATACTAACTGTCTCTGTATCCCACTTCTTATTTGCCTGGGGCGCAAGGTATTAGTTTTCACTTCTGAAGCTCTTTAGTGTCTGTCCCTTCTGTAACCAGCATTGCTCATTCACTGTCAAGGTGAGATTCCTGCCTCTCATTAGCACCCATTGCTCACGTATAAATTTTTATACCAGCCTGGAAGGTGTTCCTAGAAATGTTGATGCAGCTACTTCATTATCCCTCCTCCAAGCTTTCCACAAACTGACGTTCTTCTGCAGGGGCTCCAAAGCTTGGCAGTGGTTATATGGTGGTTGGCTGAGACTCCTGGCTGTTAAGCGTGTGATTTAGTCTCACTGATTCCCAGTTGCATTTCCCTTGTTCCTCTATATTTATGGTAACGTTTTTAATCTCTTATCTTGTACTTAGCTTATAAGCTTTTTGTTACTGAGACTGTTAATTACTTTATGTTTTCACGCTGTGTACAGATTTAATAACTTAGATCTCTAGGTGTTGCTGTAACGTGTATCTGAATAGTTATTTAAATATACTTGAGAAGTCCTTGAATTAGAGCCTCTTTCTGTCCTTATATAGTTGTTACTTTTTAGAGAAGTATTCAAAGTTGCTTTCAGATTCAGAAATAGGAAAGAGTTTAACTCTTCCTATGCTGGGCTACCGTAGCATGGCACATAGTCTGTTATAATGTGTTTAACAGGACTTTGCATGGTAAATTTTCTGGTTGCAGCGACCAAGAATAGATTAGACTGGATTTACAGTGCCAGTACTTGAATGGTGTTCATTGTAAGTGTCTGGATAACTCGGTGGCTGAAAGGTACATTTCCTGGCTCCCAGTATCTGTGATACTCAATGCTCTATTTTTTTAAAAATACAAATGAAAATGAGCTTCTCAACATGTATTCTCTTAATCTCTGCTATATTTGAAAAAATGGTTTCTCCAAAGCCTGTTACAATAGATGTGTTCCCAGTGAAGGTGAACATTCCTGAGTCTTCTGTATCTCGTTTTTTCAGATTAATCGTGCCCCAAGCTTTGGAACTGATCAAAAAATAGACTATGATGTAAAAAAAGGTGTTCTGCTAAATGCATTAAAGCTTCTCAACATACGGTAAACTTGTCCTCTTTTCTTCAGTCTGGCTCTCTTTCTGTTGCTTTGATTTTATTTTGTTTTTTTTTAAATTTGAACTGGACTAGGAGAAAATGAAGACCTTTTTTTTTCTACCTTCATATTTTCAAAATGTAAATGTTTCCCTTGCTGTCAGTTTTGCTATTGAAATTAACCCAAATTTAATTTTTCTTCTTGCTCATGTGCTTGCAAAAAATGAGTGGTAATAGTAACTTTTGTACTTTTTAAAAATTTTTTTAATGATTTTTCAAACAGATCTCAAAGTGGGGATATGAGTGCATGTGGCCATACAGGAAATTTTGTTTTGGCGATAGTTTCACATCCAGTCAAAAGCCATACCCCTCTACAGGAAAATTTTGTAGTTGGGATGCGTTGGAGAAAATCTACACTTCAGGAAAATAGATACAACCATTTAAACACCTTTCACACCTTAAAGTCTGAAAATATTGTAGCCATAAAAGTTAATATTTAAAAAAAAATCTTAATGAGAGTTTCTGTTCTAATTTTATACCATAAACCGCACATGACTGACTGAAAAATACAGATGATATACTTGAGATGAAAGTGCATCTCATCTCAGCTGCATTGGATTGACATATCTTAATATCATCTGTGTTTCAGGACAAGTGATAAAAGGAGAAATTTAGCTCAACAGAAGGCTGAGGCTCAAAAAAGGCTGTATGGTCAAGGTTCAATGAAAAAACTGTTGCCCGGTTCCTCAGACTGGGAGAAGCAGCGCCACACACTGGAAAGGAGAAAAGAAGAACTGGTAGGAAGGAAAAAATGTGCTGTTTCTTGCCCGTGGCTTATGCTCTCTTTGTTTTAATTGTCTTATTTTCTTGATTTGTAGAAGGAAAGACTTGCACAAGTACGTAAACAGATTTCCAAAGAGGAGCATGAAAATAGACACATGGGGAACTACAGGTAACTATTTTTGACTGTATTAGTAGGAAGTATTCAGTGCATTCTTTAGGAATAATGGAACCAGGTATTTATGGTAGATGATGTTCCTGCCAAAAATGTGTAGGCATTTATAGAAAATGTATACATGTACACCAGGTAGTAAAGTTGTTTTTTCAGATAGTTCTTTTTGCATGCACTTAGGAATTTATATGACATCAATCACTCTAGTGTTTGTGCAAGACATTTGCTTGAAAGACATGATTGTTCACATTCAGTGTACCAAGAACCATGACTGTCATTATGGACCTGTTCTACAATCACATAGGATTCTTATCTCGGGGGGGGGGGCAATGTAGGGGTGTGAGTATTCCCCTATAAAAAAAAAATAAAGTCTGAGTATTCCCCTATAAAAAATAAAATCTGAATGTTATCTATGAGGCTTACCAAAAGTTCAGAAACTATTGGTGCTTCTATCATTTTTGATAGAATGGCACTTGAAATACTATATTCATATCTCTGCACTTTGATTTTGGATCTTAGTAGGCTTAAATGTAAGTATCTTCAGATTCCTTGGTAAAATACGTTCAAAAGGAAGTTTTAATTTGTTGGTTATAATAGGCATTGGCCAGAAAACAAGAATTTTGTTTTATGATGTTTTTATTATTATTATTATTTCTTGGTATTTGCTTCAATGAGAAGTGAAAGCAAGGCCTATGAATATTTGGTGAAAGAGAGTGGAGTATGGCGAGGAAGAGATGATGGGAGCATTTGCCCACTCTTTATAACATCCATCCAGGACGTGGGAGGTCTGGATTCACATCTTTTATTCTGAATTAGTCAGAATGCCTTTACTGCTGTTCTTCATCTCTGCTTTTTTGAGCAGATGTTCTATAATTCCCAGTAAAGTTCTCATTTAAACAGACACATGTTTCTGTGAAATTTTCATTTTTGATGAATTAACATTTTGCTTACAAAAAGTCTTTCTTTGTAACATTCCTAGTTTTAATTACATCCTTTCTTGACATATGTGGAGCTGAACTAGTACATCAAAAAACCCCACAATGAAGCAGTTATTTTTATGCTACTTAGACTATAAGAAAGAGAAACATCATGAGGCTTTAATACATTTTGCTTTTTTGATAACTTTAAAGTCTAACTTTTTGACTGATCGCATTTTAGGCTGCTAATTCAGTTCTTGACTGAAAATGAGCCAAATGCTCTCTTTATTTAGCTTTTTGGTTAATGTAAATCAATAAAAATACAAACATTTTTTTTTTCCTCAGGAAAAAATGAAGTGTCACTTCATGAGGAATATGCACATGTAAAAGGGCAGGAACAGCTTTGTGTTTTCTTATTACCATGTGTTTGCAAAAGGCAGAAGAATCAGCAGAGCCTGAGAAGGAAAGAAATCTTGGCTAGAGATGCAGAGAAATTTTGTCTGAGCATTATGCAGTATTTTCTCGTTGTGATGTTTGCCTGCAGAGCAGGACTAGCTTCTGTCAGGCATTGCCATAGAGTCATGGAAATTTTGGGTGCTAGTATTGTTGCATGGATTAATACTGCTTTCTGAACAAAAATCCAGAGAAACCTCAGTCATCCTCAGCAGGCTTTGATTTAATCTATGGATGTCAGGTTCAGCAGCTGGCTTAGTCAAGTGTCTGTCCGCAGGCACAACTAGCCCACTGATTCCAGTAGGAGTCCTGGGGTGGTCGAAGTAGGAGCCATGCTTTCAAGCATTTGTGAATTCATGAGGAACTGAAAAGGGTGTATATGACTTTGAAATGGCCTTTAGCTGCAGTGTATTGCTACATATATTAAAATGAATATCCTTTCTTTAAAAGTATTGTTCTATGGCACTTTTTCAGCAGTAGAATCAACACCATTAAAAAGTGTTGACTGCAACTAGATTAGAGCTCCTACAGGTATTTTATGCAAACTGGAACCATCTTCAGTTTGCTGTAGAAATGCCCTGAGTCTAATGGGATCATAACCATCCTTTTTTCATTGCAACAAAATCATTGTGAAAGATACCTTTTCAAGGAGGAAGAGACTGAAAAGGAAGAAGGAGGAAGAACCTCGTAAAAAGTTCACAAAAGATCCACAAAAACATAAAAGTCACATAATGCCAGTCAATATATAAATGGTACCTATGCTTTGCACAGTGCAGGCAGAATTAACTTATGGATTACTCCTTACAATACATTAGAAATTAGTCTTCCACCTTCATCATTTCTGGCTGTGTTTCAGGCATTCATGACAAATGGATTGCAGTGGTTTTCTTCAAAGCCCGTTGTTGCTTGATGAGCATGAGTAAATCACCAAGTCCTGCTTCTCATATTGTCGTAATCTCCTTACCTGTGGTTTTAGAGAATAATGCCATGGCTGCTCTAACGGAAAAATCAGAGTCACCCTGTACATCCATGTACCAGAAAATTTTTTTTCTTGTAGTATCTATTTCTTCCTGTTTGTTATTTTGGAGGATTTAGCATTCAAGTGCAGTACATATTCAATCTTCAATTTACATCATGCCCATTAACTCGAAGCAGTTCTTCAGATTTTCACTGGTTTGTGTCCTTTTATTGCTAATGCAAGTTATTTTGTGGCTCTGAATTTTACATGCAATATTTTGTTAATATTTCATGAATCATTCACACCTGTGTGCATCATTCACACCCACTGAAATTTCAGAGTACTGCAAAACTGAATTTTGGTATATCTCTAGGATGACCTGCATGGTATTTCTTTTGACTGGCTAATTGCTGGTTTAGACATGAATGTGTTCACTGAGTTAAAATTAGATTTAGAGAACAATGTTCACAGTATATGTTTTATGATATTATATTATATAATTATTATAGATGGGATGCATATGCATTATAGAAGAGACTGTGAATTAGCTGCATTACTTTTGTTCCTAGTGTGGTAAGTAGCTCAGCTTCTATCTTAAACTCATTTTTTTTTTCCCCTGTTTTAGGCGAATTTACCCTCCTGATGATAAGACATTACTTGAAAAGTATGAGAGTTTGTTAGCCACTGCTTTTCAGACGTTTCTTGCTGGAAGAGCAGCTTCACTTCAGCGGGAAATGAATAACCCTTTAAAAAGAATGAAGGTATTGAAGCACAAGAAGTATTGGCTTTAGGAGTTATTTATCTTGGAATTCATGACCTTGTGGATTAGTTTCACGATAATCATGTATGATGGCTAATAAATAGCATTTGATAATGTTTCCATCATTTTATTATTATTCTTTGTGCAGCTTGTGGGCCAGATCCTTGAATCTGGATGAACTGCAGTGGACCCAGGGTGGAGACAGGCTAGATGGCTTTAAGCTACTTTACCATTTCCCTGATCCTCAGCCTTACCCCTGGCCAAACCAGAGGTTGGCAGAAACTGCTTTTGAGCTGGTAATTGCCTCCTTCTTCCTCCAGTAATGACCCCAGCCTATTCATCCACTTGTATGGACTGGAATGAGAGATATCATAAAACCAGCTCCACTAGTTTAAGGCATCCAAAAACTCTGCCTGATTGCCTACTTTTGTAGTCAGAGATAAACAGTAGGAGAATGGCTACGTTTAAAATAACCAACTAATGTGATTTAATTTGAAAGCTGAGAAATAGTTTCCCATCTTTGTAGTTGGCATCATCCAGCAGTTTTACAGGAATCTTTGTTTAACCCTTTCTTCAGACTTTTATCTTTAATAAATGTTAAGACTTGATTTTAACTTTCAATTTCATGTTGATTGCAAGCAGAGATGCATGCATCAGAAGAAATACTTTTATATCCTTCTGTGGAGGGATTCATAGTCTTATGTCAGGAATTAGTAATCAAAGTAATTGCAAATTCCTACCAGTTGGTGCTTGAACTTTGGAAGAATAGAATATGTCCTGCTTTGAATTAATTGTAGTGAAATTCCCATTTCTAGGAGGAGGACATTTTGGATCTTCTGGAGCAGTGTGAAATAGATGATGAAAAACTAATGGGAAAATGCACCAGGCAGCGAGGACCTAAGGTATTTGACTTTTAGATACCAGTTTTTTTATTTCACTCTGTAGAGAAATAATCTGAGAATTTTAAGTGGGGAATTTAGTTAGCTGACCCTAGTGGAAGTTTTCTTCCTCAGACTGCCATTAGCCTGGTTTTTTTTGAAGTATGAAAAACTTGGTTGGACATTTGTCCAACTAAATCCCATTGAAATTTTAACTGGATACGAGAACCTTCTTTTCTTCTCTAAGCTATTTTGAAGAATTGTCGTGCATAGCAACAACTGTTGTACAAGATTGCTTGATTTCAGTGTGTGAAATGATTTTTATATCCATAGCCTATCTCAAAAGAATGCTTTCATCTTTAATTGATTAGTGCCACTAAGGAATTTTGAGATCATGGGATAAGAGGCACTATGGAAGCTCGAAGGATTAATTATGATTGTGATGTATCTGTAGCTTGCTTACTTGCTGAAAGGATTGTACAGTATATCTTGGAGCCTGTTTCGTATCAAAAATCTGCTTTTAAAGTGAATGTATATTATTTTTAGTTTAATGCTTTCTGGTTGTGGGCATAGTTCATGCAAGTCTTTGCTTTAAATACACTACATATCCCTGTAAGCCAGTAAAGATAAATAGTTTGGGCTTGGCTAAAGTAAGTATTTTTCTTATATCCTGCAAACATTTTACGTCAAGTCTGCTTAGAAGAGCCTACATTTATGTTCCTGAGCTCTGATGGATTTGTTTATGAATGCACGTAAATTTTTTTTACAGCATTTTATGTTTCTGAGAACATGGTGAACAAGTCTGGGAATTTCTGTACAAAATGAATGCTGACAATTGTCCTGAGCTTGCAGGGGTACTTTATATATGTGCAAGAATCCAAAGAGCTACATCTTATTACAGGCGTGCATACTGGAAAAGGGGATCTGCATACCCAATCTGGTATTAAGATAGATTTGCAGGAACCTCATTACAAGTACGGGGATTTTGTGAGCTCTAGTGCTTTAACAGTGGTGGATTCATTTAAAGAAGAGAGGAAAAAAAAAAAATGGAGTCCACCCTGTCCACCCTGGCAACACACTCAACCCACAGTCTTCAGGGATTCTTTTCCTTGAGGTTTTGTTTTCAGTTCTTTAACATAGGGTCCAGCTGAATCCCAGTTCAACATCTCCGTCACGTTTTTCCCTTTTCCAGAAGCCTGTCTTTTCCCAGCAGCCCCCAGAGAGCATCTGTCTGGTTGACTGTATGCACACAGGCTTGATCTATACTATCTCTACACTGGTTGCACACAAGCCATTCCCAAGCTGGAGGCCATAAACATTTAATAGGGTACTGCGCCCAAATTGAGAAACCTCTCAATTAGTTTTAAGATGAAGTTTGATCTATTTATGAGGGAGGCTATATGACATGGTCTTCTTTTATAGCAGGCAAATGGATTCTGTAGCTGCCAAGCTGCTCTACCAATACAATATTGTTTGCACTTACAGGAGAAAGAAAAAAATTGCGTATCACCCAAATTCCCACTTTTTTTTTGCCATAAAATTGATGAAATCAAAAGGGAAGGCTGTAAAACTCATCTTCTTGTAATCATAAAATCCTACAAATAAAGATCCATTAGCGTATCAAAAAAGTTACACATGCAAGATCTGATGGACAAAACAAACCTGGAGGAACAGTACTTTTCACGTCATGTTACCCAACATGAAAGGTTCCTTCAGAAGGTCATAAAGTCCTGTCCTCCCTTAAAAGTCAGTGGCTGGCCTGCTGACAGAAGCTACCCTTAGGAAGTCAAATGCTCTGCCTCAGGCACACTCTCTTCCTTGGAAAAAGGAACAATCAGGACTCAGAAAACTCTATACAGAACAGCTGGAATAGTTAGGAGAGAGAGGTGTTTTCCTCCTCATCCTCCTCTATACATAGAAACATATATATACGCATATACGTACATACATATATCTGAGGGGTAAAGGGGTGTGTGAATATAAAGAAGCTTTGCATGTAACAACTGTTCCATATTTGCTAGCCTTATTTTTATTTGAACGTGATTAGGAGCTCAGTGTAGAAAACAAGTCAAGAATTTCCCAGAATGAAGGCATTTTTGCCTGCAATTAAAATATTACTGAATTCTACTTAGATTGAAAAATACATTCTGGAAATGTCTAGTTTATTTGTAGCCTCTAGAGGGCACCTTATCCTTACACACTGTAAGGTTTACTCATGTTTATTACATTGCACCTGTTTGTGCAGGAAAAAGAACTAAGGAAATAAAACCAGATATTTTAGAGGAAATGAGCAATTACTTTTATTTTTATTTTTCTGCTGTAAAATCAGATGAATTTAATCAATGAAAAATGAGGTTAGCATAAGGGGAAAATCAAGGTGATTAGAATTGCTAAGCAATCAAATATCTCTTATTTTAAGAGGTCAGTTTAAACCCAGATCTAGCTATTATTTGTCATTACTGCTTTTTGTAATTTCTTTGACCTTTCTTTTTATTCCTCTTCGTTAATTGATGTGAAGTCTTGGTCGGGATGTTCTTAGTGTGGAATGTGTGAGGAACATGCATATGATAAGTGGGAATGAGATTTACCTTAAAGCCCTTGTGAGTTTTCATTGAAAATGTTTATTATACCTTGTATAACTCATCAGGAATGTCTGATCAATATATCTCCATGATACACAGCATTTAATGATTGGGACAGCTATTTCTGAGAAAGCAGTAAGTGTTGAGGCACCTTAATTTGTCCTTTTGGCAGGTAGATAGATATCAAAATATTCTTTGTGTAATCTGAACAATTGCCAGGGCTCTTCTCAATGGAATACACTTCTTCAACTCTTCCTTATCTGGTCTAACAGCTTGGGATTGCATAAACGTACTGTTGCTTTTAAGTTAGTGGCAGAAATCTCTTTCCTTCCTTGGCTGGAATATAAGTTTAGGTAGAATATGTTTAGTTATAAAGTGTATCTTGTAGGAACAGTATCTTTGGTGCTTTGTTTTGTTGCCCTTCACAATAAATCTTGGTGCATTACATTGTGCTAAGATAATAGGGCAATTTAAATTCATCCTGAGAGTTCTTCTATTTCACTCTGACCCAAAATATGTTCAGAAATTATGACATTAATTTTTTTAAATCTGAGTTTTAATTGCAGTCCATTAGATGGCTAGGAAGATGAGGCCATCACCATAGCTTCTTATAGGTAGTTACTGGAAAGAATGAAAATGTGTAGGGAAAAAAAATGACCACATGAGCCTTCTTAGGATGATAGATATAATGGAGGATATTGCATTTTTCTTGTCTGCCTGATGGTAGATGGAAGAAGAAAAATTTTCATTTGTAGTTTATGTTTTTGCATCAGTTTCTCTGTCTCCTACTTTTTGCTTTTTGTCTTGCAGTATCCTTGGTAATAGCACAAGACTGATCACCTAATGACACTGAATCCCATGTGCGTATGGGACACCAAATACACCTAGCGTAGCTTGCTATATTCTTCCAGTTTCTGCTTTCTGCAGGATGTGGATTAATCACTTTCTCTTTCAGAAGTGTACCAGCCAAGGCTCCCTGATGTATTTCTTTACTTCACGTTGATCATTGTTAAACTATAGCTTCAGTTATTGCAAATATTGGTGAGGGATTGAAACTGATTGTAAATGGTATTCTGTATCACTTGATTTATGATTTCAAACTATAATTCAATATGTCTGGTAGTGTAAGTCATCCTTGAAATAAAATGATTTTTTCTTCCCCTTACTATGTTATGCTGCTCTTCATGTGAGAAAGATTAGGATTACTGCATAGTGAACTTAATGAAATATTTAAACGTTTATTTTAAAATTAAGGACAAACTTCCAATCTAATTTAGGAGGGTTTAAATACGTACAAATGAACCTGCCTGAATCAGGGACCTAGTGTGATAGTAAAGTGTTCTTTTGGGATTATGAAGGAATTTAATTTCTTGGGTGTTTTTTCTTTGGTTTGTTTTTTTTTTTTTTCTCTAGCCCTTGTGTTCAATGCCAGAAAGTGCACAGCCCTTAAGAAAACTTAAGAACTACAATAGTGATAGTAGCTGTGATAGCGGTAGCAGTGTGTCAGAATCGGCAGAAGAAACTGAAAAGGAAGATCACAATGAAAGAAAAGAGAAAAAAGTTTCATACGATCTTGAAGAAAACAAATACAAATCTTTGGAACGATCGGGTAAGTTAAATGATCACTTTTCCAAGTAAATCTGGCATTCGCGATGAGTTATATAAAATGCTTTGGTATTTTAGAATGTATCAACATTTGTAACTCCAGGTTAAACACTGGTTTGCTTGTTTCATCTTCTTTAAGATCTTTTCTAAATTAACAAAAATGCATTTTAAAAAAAGGAAAAATTGAATATTCTTTTGCCAAGAATGCTAAAGAGAAAAATACACCTGGGCTACACTTGGAAACGGTGTGAACGTTCCTCTTTGCTTTTAGATTTTTTTTTTGAGCAGATCATTATTTTTTTCCCTGTAAAAGGTAGTCTTATTAAGCTTGAATTTCCTGGAATATAGAAAGGATAAAGAAATGTATCTGGAGACATACAGAAGGTAATATATTCCAGATGAGATCCCTGCGCAGATTTTTTTTGTGATTGTTTTCTTGCTTGCTGGAGAGCATTACTGTGAGCGTGTTCTGTTGAACATGGTAGATATAGCATGTTATTTTTTGTTTTAGTGGTGTATTGTCTCAAAGAATTTCATCATGTAATTGCACACATATAATGCTGCTTCTAAAATTTTATTTTTCATAGCAGCATCCTTTATTTAGCAGAAGACTGAGTTAAAAAACTGTACAGCTATGCAGGAGCAGATGAGGGAGACCGGATCTGCAAATATGGGATCCATCAACCAGATTTTCTCTCCTGCTTCCATATTCTTACAGTCAGGAAGCCACACATAGTAGCACGTACTTTTTGACCTATAGGGCATACGCACTGTGTCATAAATCTGATGCGTGTTATAGAGGACTGGAGTCTACCTGATTAAAGCTGACTATAAGGAAGAAATAAATGTTCTTATAGAGTATGTAAAGTATGTATTCTTAGAGGATCCGACATGACTGACTGCTACATATATCGTTGTTAGTCAACATACATTATAGTACAACACGTGTGCACACATGTTGGTCGATATATGTTGTTAGTTACAAAGACTGAAAAATGGGTGTTAGAAGAATAATAAGTAATTGCATCATTCATTTAATTTGTCTGCAGGTAGAATGAACTGGAAACCTTCGATTAAAAATATAAAATCTCCATCATATTCATCCCCCACATCATCCACAGGTCCAATAAGGCGTTCTGTAAGCTGCCCTCGTTCAATATCGACTATGCAGTCACAAGCAGCTGAGCAACGTCCCTTTTCAGCCAAAGCATCTCTGCAAATCCAGCGTGCGTCCTCAATGAATAGGTCTCATTCTTTAAATCGCAGCCCATCTTCGGCCAGAGTCTCTCAGACACCCAGCTTGGGAGCTATGAACTCTTCGGGGGTGAGTTAGCACAGCAGTTGCACTCAAAATGCGTTCCGTTTCTCTAAAACTCAATAAATACATTACTAATTTTTACAATGTCAGAAAACCTGAGGTACTATAGTCAATGCTACTTTGACAGAAGCTCACGAATATAAGATCTCTAGACCTGCCTATGACTTCCAGGGAGCGCTAGCTGTGATGTTTCAGTGTTTCTGGTGCAGCAATACAAATGTCACATTTTGTGAGAATGGAAAACTTAGAGTTTTTGTGACTGGGAAACCTGTTCTCCTAAATAGTTTTTTGAAGATAGAAAGAATTTTTACCTCTCCCAAAAAGTTTCTGTGATTTGTTTGGGGACCACTGGTTCTGAAATAAGGATGTACCTGCCTTCAAAATCTTTACAGTAACAAAAATACATCAATATTTAAAAAACAATGTATACTCCAAGGGTAAATACACTGTACCAGAATAAAACATTAGTAAGACTTTGTATGGGTGTCCATTGTAGAAGAAGGTGTAATTAATTTTCAACCTAGTTACCTATATTTGCATATGTTATACCACTGCAGTAGAGCTCTACTTCCAAAGTGAACAATTTAAAATTCATAGATAGTTCTTGTCATCTTTAGGATTTGCCACTGCAATAACTGTCTCAGAAGCCATCTTTTTTTTTTTGAAAGTGAAAGTAAAACTTCTTTCATTTTGAAGCCTGTTCCTGAAACAGACAAGCATTTAGACTGAGGTGGTCTAACTAAATAATTAATAGAATAAATAGATTAAGCACTTTTAGCTGTTTAGAATTTGTGTGGTTAGTTGTAATTTCACAGTGTACTTCTGAACCACACGCTTTTTCCTTTTGTGACGAGACTGTCATCCTCTTTGGTATCTCCTTCACAACCCAGGCATTTCTTCTTTTGTGTTTGCATGGTGGACCACATATCCACTTATCCCTAGGCAGCATTTGCTGGGATCGGTCCCCAACCTCATTCAATATTGTACTGGGTGTCGGTGCCAGTGCATTTCCATTCATGCTTTCGTGCCTGACCTGTATATTTCATCGCTCAAATAATTCATCTGGAGATGGGGCAAAACAAATTGGCATTTTTAACCCATATTTCCAGCCTTTCTTTATTGTGGTGAGCTTTGATTGTGAGAAAGCCTTTTGTAATGCTAATTAACTTGCTTCATAGTATTTACTATCTCTAATCATCATTTTTATCCGATAGAATGCTCATTGTCTGTTTTGCCTGTGAGGCTTTGTCTAAATGATGAAAAAGGATCCTTTTAAAATTGTGTGCTGATATCTTGTGAAATACTCCTTAACATGGTTTTCCATCTTTAAAGTCAGCTAATAGAATTGGAAAGACATTAAGATTGTGTCTTCACCACAACGTGTTAAAGGTATTTTTTTATCACATTAGCTATCTCAAGTTTTAAAAGTACCCTTTTATCATCAAGATGTACTCTGAGAGTTTAATGAGACAGGGCTAATATAGATCTTTCTATTCACATTAACTCTATATCAAATACAAATCACTGAAAGATTAAAAACAGTCTCTTCCCGTCTGACATTAAAAATGGGCTACTCACTTAAACTAACATTAGTAAGAAGCCATACTCTCTTTTTCATTGAGAAAGCTCCACCACAGAAATTATCTTGATACGCAGAACAATTATGTTGGGTGATAGAGCTTGGGTCATGCTTCTTAAAATAATGTGAATAAAATTACTTACAGAATGGATAAGAACTACATAATTTAGTACTGTATTGTGAATGGAACTCTGTTCATAATTATTTTTGCAACTAAGAATAATATACTATATATTACTGCTAGAATAAAATTAAAATTGATAAACTGTAACTTACTAAGAAGAAACCATTTATGCGTGATAAAGTATTAGTTTATCTATCCTTTGGGCAAGAAAAGAGCAGTATATTGCCAGTTTTGGAGGCTGCTGAGATCCAAATGTACTAAAGGTATGGAAACTAAGTTTAGAATAAGCCATTTACAGTTGGGAATTACAGACACATTATTATGGCAGTTAAAAACAAAAGTGGATTTGGAAATGTTTGCTATCTTATTTCAGCCACATTATTATATATCATATAGCAAAATATTTTGTTACGCTTGAAAATATTTATCACTTACTTAAGCAAAAATATCCTTAAGTAGGTATTGTAGTTCCTACAAATTACAAAGATTTAGAAATGCCTAAAAATTTTGCATTTCACTCTTGAAAAAACATAAACTTAAGCCCACTTAATCTTGCAAATGCAAAAGTATGCAAAAGTAAAGAAAGAGGATCAGAAATACTTCTAACTAGTGTCCAAGATTTAAAGAAAACCCCAAACCCCTCCAGAGACGGTCTTACACAGGCACTGTAGGGGTTCAAGTTGGTGTTGGTATAAAAAGCACTGATATTTTAAACAAAATCCTGGACAATCGAAGCCACTGTCAGAACCCCCACTGACCAGAGGAGGAGCAAAGTGTCCTTACTTTTTAGTGCTTCCTGAATTCTTGGCACAAAGACATATAATTGGCAGTTTCTGTTACATTGTTGCAGTGAAGAACTGAAGGTTTTTATGACTAATAATTTCTTTTCATTACACTGAATTTAAATTTGAAGTCTATTATCTGTATTTCAAATATATATTTTAAATGGTGGGCATCGTAAATATCGAATATATACTTGTTTATTCAGTTTCCAACAAACTTATATTTGAACTGTTTTTCTTGAATATGACAACTATAAGTAACGGTGATGCATTAGTGTACGAGGCATATGTGTGTATATTAGTTATGTATTAGATATTATGTCTATCCACTTTAATAATATATTTTATGTCACCCTAGTTCAAATTTATTTTTGTCAAGGAAGCATCTTTGTAATGTGATCTAATGACATGCCTGAAATTTTTCCTCTGCTTTGTATTGGTTTTTAGAGTGAGTCTTTGCTGCAACAGAAAACAAAAGAGCAAGAAGTTGCTTTGACGAAAGAGACTCTTCTCATTATCAATGACATGAGAATGAAGTTCCCAGGTAAAACAGATGAAGAATCAGAATTAATTATAGAAGATGTAAGTATCTACAAATAAGAAAGAAGAACTACAGGCTAAACGCTGTTTAGGCCACTAAAATGAAGGAAAGTAGAAAGCTCAATTTATGATTCATGAGCTCCTGTGGCCTTAAAACTTCCATAGCTCAGGATAATTCAAAAGATTTCAAAAGCTTGGAGCTTTGCATACTTCTGACCTTAAAAGAGCAGCACTGAAAACATTCCTATGTCTTTATAAAATATATGAGAAACAATCAGGAAGGTTAGGAAAATTCAGTTTTTCATTGTGCAGAAAGTTCAAACTTTTAAGTAAGCTAAGAATGATGTTACAATTCATTAACAGTTTATATTTCATCTGATATTGTTAGTACAGATCCTGACATGTTTAACTTGCTCTTGCATAGGCATACTAGAGAACTCAGAATGGTATGCTGCAAGGCAAACTGGAAGTTTGCTAGTCATAAAGAACACCAGTCACACTCTTTTTGGCTCTTTTAGTTTGCCAGTTTACCCTTTCTTACATCCAACATTGTCCTGAGCCTCATCATTTGGTATCAAAGACTTGTGAAACAATGCCCGATCTAAAGGGCAATTAAAAAGCAATACCTAATATTCAGATATATAAGCAGAAAATACATGGTATCTAAATCCCTTTTAAATATCTAGTGCAAAGAAACTAACATCAGCTTGGAAAAGAAAAAAAATGAAGATAGAAGATCTTTTCTCAGTCTAGTAGAGATATGGAGGGATCTAGTAATTCAAATTAACACGTGTATTCTGATGTAGTAAGCACAGCCCGTGGTGTGTTAAAATTCATCTGATTCATTATCCAGTCTGAAATGTCCTTTGCTCTGTGAGCTTTCAAAATGTTGTTTATGTCTCTAGTCATCTGTGCAACTACGTCACAGTGGAAAGGAATTCTGCTGTAATGATGGTTGATTTGGGTGATTCTGGACGATCGCATTCATAACTAGCGTATTTAGTTTCTCATCTTAGAATCAGAAATAAAATGCTTCATTAAATTTTCTCCTTCTGCCATGCGAGAGTGTGTGTGCATTTATGTACGTATGGGAGTGTGTGTGTGTGTATGCACTCCATCTAGTGGTGCTTTCTCATACAACGTTAGCATGATTATAAATGCACTTTCTTATTGCAGAATTCTTTTATAAATTTGTCTGGCCTTAAGCAGTTTCTGATGGGAAACAATATTTCATCATGGAAAGAAACAAGTAATGGTATATTAGTTGTCAGTGAAGCATAACTTGTTGTAGGTCTGGAATAGAATAGAAAGATAAAATAACAAAATTAAAATAAAAAAGTATAATCACAGCTCGAGCTATTTTGGTAGTACCTAGACATCATAAAAGGAGAGTATTGCAGTTCGTATATGATCATTTATAAAAAAAGATGTTTTCAAGGTACGTCTAATGTCCTTTGTGCAGCAAAAAACCTCACTATTTAAATAGATTAACAGTTATGCATTATTGAACTTATTGCTGTGTTCAAGGAATCCGAGCTGAGTCAGTCAAGATAAGTTTCTACCTGCTTTGTAGTGTATGACTGTCAGAATCAGGGGGAAAAGAGGGTAGGATTAAACTGAAAGATTGCACGTCTTTGCAAGTGTTCCCCCACATAAATTTGCAAATATTTTCCTAGTTCTTTTAGAGAAAAGTTCTTTTCACAGAGGTCTTTTAGATGCTCACACTTTTTAGGATTAGGAATGCTCATGAATGAAATGCCAGATTTCAGCTGGTTTTATGTGTATTTCTTTTATCTTGTGTTTTGCAATGACTACAGATTATGGATAATTGGAAGTATCATAAAACAAAAGTGGCATCCTATTGGCTGGTGAAATTGGATTCTGTAAAGCAACGAAAAGTAAGTGACATTTCATTTTCTGAAGATCATCTGAAGCAGACGCATAGCAGTGTTGTACTGGTGTTTAGCAGTAGCTGGGAGTGACTTGAGATGCTAAAATACTGGCTATTAATACTCATATATATGAATTAATTCAATTGCAAGAAATTATGTTGCTCCATATTTAGACAAGTATAATTATCCTGGAATATAACTTTAAAAAGGATTTCTTAAAAATTAGTCTTCTGAAAGAAAAGCAAACAAATAAATGATTAGTGCTTATGTACCTAATTTTTAGCAAACATTCTTAGAGGTGTATTGATTCAGCAGATTTGAGTGATAAGGGATAAACCAGTCAGTAGTTTCAGACCAGGCATATTAAAACTCCATTAGAGTTAGTGATATTGCACTTGGTTATTTGACTCTTTGACCCACAGTATTATAACAGATCATGTTGAATAAAAAAGAGACCTGCCAAGCAAAGATTATTGACATTGTTATCATGTTCAACTAACTTGTTTAGTCTTGCAAAGGACTAATTATATTTGTTTATCATTCTGTCTTCACTCACCTGCTATCTAGGAGCTACTGTTGTGCCTGGCATCTAAAGAGTTTTTAATCTGTTTAAAAACTGACATACGGTAGTATGTCAGTCATATCTGTATGTCATATGTCAGTCAAAATCATCTTCCCAGTGTAATATTTTCCTTAATGTAGCAGAAATTATATCTATTATTAATACTTCGGTGCCCCTAAAGCAGTATTTTGGGTCTTTCTCTGCCTCAGTCACTGACACATTATGTGGATTAGCTTATCAGTTCCAGGCATTTAATCTGTGTGTCTCAGTTTCACAATCTATTTTTATAGACCATGAAAGAAAGTAACTTAATCAAAATGCTGCATACATGATAAATATCATAATTGGAAAAGGTTGGTAGATGGTTATAGAAGAATGGAAGAACTATTTCAGATCCTCATTTCAAATGACTTTTTATAAAATCAGCAGTATGATCCTCAGTCTTTCAAGTTGTATTTTACTGAATATTGCATTAAATGCTTGTATTTTCATACTGGACAGAGAAAGCATGTCCATTTAATGTGATGTCATATGATAGAAATAAATATATTTGTCTATTCAAGTTAAGTTCAGATATTAAATGGAATATGTGTCCACACAGCTTTCTAAAACTAAATTAGACATGACAAACTGAAGAAGAACTTGGAAATGTAGGATGCTATAATTTAATCAAAATTGTACTCAAACCATGTCAAATGGCAGCACAGATCTATAATTTAGCAGAATTATTTCTTGTGCCATTGACAGGAATCAGTAGAGCAACCAACTTCATTGGCTGAAATAGTGTCATTTTTTGTTTGATATCTACAGCTGTTCTGCTGAATAGTCCTTTGCTTAAAATGATCTCTTATTTCTTTTTAATTACAGGAAAGAATGCTGTAATCCCAATATACATGCACATAGGTCTTTTCTATTGTGTGCATATGGCAGTCGTAGCCTTTTGCCCAAAACCAGAGAGAGTCTTAGTGGGGGCTTGTAGAAAATGGTGATATGGAGGAAGAGCTGCTAGGAGGGAGGAAGGGATAGACACACACATACATACATAGATAACAGGGCCCCAAATTCACACTGCTGCTGCAGTGGAGATCTCATTTTCTCAGCAGGAATCTTTGCGACAGTTGGAACTGGTGGAAGACATGTTGCTAGAATTACTTTCTTTAATCTGTGATGCCACAAGTGTGGGAAGAAGTCACCAGATTGGGCCCATCGTTGCAACTAAGATACAGGGCTTTCACACAGGACTGGTTAAGGTGTCTCTTTCAACCATTCCCCATAGGTCATTCCCAAAACTATGGGAAGGAATTGCCACAGGGAGAGTGATAAATCTGCTCTTTGAGGGACTGAGGCTGTTTACTATACATTCTTCAGTTGCCCTTCGTAAGCTCCTTTTGGCCATCTGGCTTAATTTACCTGTGTCTGTCTGGGTTTTTTATTTACTCTTCAGTCTAGTCAGAATTTTCTCCTTTAAGTGTTATTTCAGAAAGCCTAGAATAAAGGGTGGTTCTGTCCTTTATTTGACTGACAGTCATGTAAAACCAAGGGCACATGTACAAAGTCAGGATGGTACAGGTTGATATGCCAGGTCATTATTAGCAAAAACTGCACAGTCAGAAATGTGGATTTCTTTGCTTTTGTTGTGAGGACATCTTTTACAACTTAGGAGACTTATAATTCCTGAAGCACTAGTGGGCCCTTCATCTTTGTTTGCACTGGAAGTGATTTGCTTTTTTTTTTTAAACTGCTTTTAACCTCAATCCCTTCAAGCAATCAGGTAGTTATTCTTAGAAGGGTAGTTTATAAAAACGGATTAACTTTGACAATGACATTGCAGCTGAGGACTGCCAAATGTGTAAGCTCTTGTTGATTTGAAAGAAGTATGTTTTATATTCCAATGAGGTGGGTAAAGGAGAAGCGAGCTCAAGGTGGAGAATATTTATGCAAGTAAGGAATCTGTCTCAAAGGTTCCTTCTGCAACTTTCTAAAATACAAACCAGAAACTCAGTCCCCTTCACTATACTTACTGGGAAATTCTAGAACACGAGAAGAAAATACCTGGGCAATGTACTAGATTTCACAATGTTCACCTCTGACAGGTATATTTTCTTAAGAATTATTCAATATGATGTAGAAAAATTAAACTCCTGCTCATATTCGTAGTGTGTAATATTCCAGCATTACAGCAGAGGTACGGGAGGCATGTAGAAGCGAGTTGAGAGTAAACTGATGAAATCGATACATGCTAAAATGAAATTTAGTCTCCCAAGACTTTTAGGAAAAAGAGACTTTTCTATGGGAGGAGTTGCGACTGCTTTGTGTTACATCACTTTACACAATTTCTTTAAAAGTATTTTGATGGTTACCAGAGGGTCTGAACATCTTGTTTTGAATATGCTTTTTCATAACATCTTGTTCTGTTACACCTAGATAATTGGTTATGTTAAAGTAAATGATGTAAATTAAAGTAAACAGAAAGATGAAAGCAAACTAGGGAAATTAACTTTGAAAAATGGGGATGTAGGTTTCATGAAGTTCCAGCTCTTGTGTAATGCCTTGTCACTTTTCTTAAATGGATGATTGAGGCCATGTTTGCAAATTAAGAACAATTAACTGGGACGTTTTCCCCTCTGGTGTACTGGCAATATCAACACAGTAAAAACAGCAAGAAAGTTTTTTTCCAGAGTACCTGGCAGTCTGCAGCTTGCTCTAAGATGCAGGGTTCAGCCCTTAGTTTTCTTTAACTCCGGGTGCTAAAGTAAAAGAAAATGCTGCACATTGGCATCATAGTTCTTGGTACCTGTCTTTTGGACTAGTGAGAGAATCTATACGGGGTGGAATTGTTCTGTTTTACACAGGGAGATAAATTGCTCTTTATCAAATAGATAAATAGCAAAGAAACGTGTGGTTGATCCTTTATGCAATTTAGGAACTTAGTTGGTTCAAATGGATGTATACAATCACAGCTACTGGCCATTTGTGTGGGAAAGCCTTAATCAGGTGGGACACAAGGAAAAGGCTGCTTGAGAAGCATTAAGACAGTAGGCTAACGCTGCTAAGGGAATGTCCAAAACCTGGGTTTAGCTCTTGTAGTCACTAAAGAAGATCACCATCCTTAGGTTATTATTTACTACTCTTTTTATCTCACTCTTTGGGAGGAAGAGGCCACAGGTGTGGTTTTAGTGTGTTAGACACCTACATTCGTAAAGATGCCCAACAGAGAGGGCAGCATTGTGTTCACATTGGGTGCATGTGTGCATGGAATTAGCGCAAGACCTATGGATGCAGACTAATCCTAGGTCTTCAAAAAAGAGCTTAAATAACATGTAAATGACATATTTCATTGAGGTTGTCACTATTAGGCGTCTATAGATTTTCTGCCCACTAAACATTACTCTTTACTACACAGCTCCATTGTGCTGTTGCAAGCATTGTTTATTTATGCTTTGTTTCTTTCATCATGTCTAATCAGACTATTTACAAACAACAGTTTGTTATGCAGGACCAAAAAACTGAAGTTCTACACCATGCTTCCATACTTTACTGTTTTACTAAATCCCCTTCACCTTTTGAGTCAGATGTTTAACCATGTGAATCAGCTTGTCATGCACATCTGAAAGTTTCCTGGGCAAGTATTGTACCTTCTAAATCTTAGAATTTGCAACATCTTATACCAAATAAGTGAATACCTCCATCGGTTCACCACCCACTTGAGCCTGATTGGTTTTTTGGAAGATGCTGTTTTGCGAAAGAGACAGTAAGGGCGTCTCCTTTACAGGAAATCATGTTCACTTTTTTGTTAATAAGTTGCATGCACCATAGACTTTTTTTTAGGACAGATTGTCCACTGTTCAGAGTGCCAGTGTAGGGCCTAAATACTACTTCGGTCACAAAACTATTCCCAGTTGTACTGATAGTATCTAAATAGACAGAAGCCAAGACACTCTGGAGCCTGTTTCTCTCCAGTGGTTATGGAGGGAACCTAGAGGCCTGACTTAAGAGAACGTACAGATGTTTAAAAGCAGGCAAGGTGAATCCCGCCTTCCACGTCCCAGTTCAGTGGGATGTGCAAAGGCGCATCAAAGAAGACTCTGATGAGTTGGATGCGCGACTGCCTGTAAGTGTGTGTGTGCACGGACTAGCTAAGACTTACTGGGTAAACCTCTCAGTGCTATACTGAATGCAGCCTAGCGTTTTGTTCGCCCACATCTTTACACACTTGCATTTAAATGTAGTCCGTATATAATAATTCCATTGCATTTCTATAAACATTGCTATTTTAGATATCTTGCTGGTTATTTTCTTACTTACTGATTTCACTACAGTTTCCTTCATGAAAGGTAAACTAAAATGGTTTGATCTAGGGTAACACTGAGATTCAAACAGACATTAAACCAAAAGCAGCTTGTAGCTTTTTCAGGACATTTTAGTTCTTTATAAAATAGATGTTATTTTAAAAGGGAGGGGGAAAAGAAGAGATAATCTTCAAGTATATAATATTTGGGTTGTTAATTATGTTGCTTCTAGCCTGTAATTGTGTCCATTTTGTTTCTTTTGAAACTCTTTTTGTCATTTAAATGAGCTAGTATTGAACAGACTGACAAAAGTAGAAATGAACTTCTGTAATAAAAATAAAATATTTTGATTTGGTTTTGCAAAATGTTATTGACAGAAAAAGTGTATCATAGAAGTTTGCTGATGAATCCACAGAAATGAAACAGACATCTGTGGGAATTTATAGCTATGCAGTCATCTCTGTGTGTGTGTGTGTGTGTGTGTTTGTGTGTGTGCAGTGAATCAGTGAATCAGCGAACAGTTGGTTTTAGGTTTTGCAATATGCCTTTGCTTTGATTTGCTTGGAATACTCTTTCCTAGGTTTTGGATATAGTCAAGACAAACGTTCGTGCAGTTCTACAGCGTGTCTGGAAGGCTCCAGACATTGAAAATTTACATCTGTACCGTCTCTTTAACCGCGTATTTAATCGCTTGCTTTGGAGCCATGGTCAAGGTCTATGGAACTGTTTCTGTAATTCAGGGTAAGCCTATTTTTCTTATCTTAGTCTTCTTCATAACTTCACAATTACAGCCAATGCTGGCATACAATGCTGATTTACAAATAATGAGTTCGAATTTCTGTGCTTGATTACATTCACTGTTTCCCACACTGGTGGGAAGTTAAGTATATGCAGAATAGGAAATGTCCACACTGAGGTAAGCAGAGGTTTTTGCTTTGGGTAGCAAATACAAGTTTTCTATGGGGGGAAAAAAGATCAGGCCATATATTAAAAGTTCAATATCCTACACTTCAAAATCGACATTCCTGAAAGCAAAGGCATTCATGTAAGGATAGGTTTGGAGGATCAGATCATAAGTATAAAATAATCTCCCCCTCCCCTGCTCCCACCTGCCAAATTTCTTCATAAAATAAGAACACCAATGTGTAAATATGAAATATATTGCATACAAAAAGACGTTTTCTCTTAAGTATATACAATGTATAAAGAACGGGAGGGGTTTTGATTAGTTTGCATAAGCTGTTCTAAGAGATTTATTGAAAAGGAACTACAACAAACACACATAGTATGCTGATGGATATTGTATGTACAAAGGAATCAGGTCAATATGTTCTTCACATATTTGTCATATGTACAGAATGCATGTAATGCACTTGTTAATTGTTTCCCAACAAAATGGATGACAAGAAGAAGAGGGATCTGAGAGTATCCAAAAGGTCATCAGTTTTTTGGGCTTTTTTACCATTGTCTTCTCATTGATGAAGGCTTGTTGTTGTTGTGCAAGCTGTTAGGAGTCTTCACATTTTTTTCACTGAGACATGCCGTGGGAACATGCAGATGTCAGCCTTAAGATTTGCTAGAGGTAGGTATTGGGAATGCAGCACACTCCAAAAGTTAAAGTAGGGTGAGAAAAAGTTTCTGTGTTTTCATTCTGAAACTTTTTTTTTGTGTAATCCTCAGCAGCTGCAGGGACCCCTCTTCATGCCAGCAGAGGTGTGTGAAGTCTTGAGTCCAAGCTCAATTTTTGTTGTAAAATATAAGAATTACCTTCCCTTTTAATAATGCTGTTATTATTTTGAATTTTACTTTTAATGTGCAAATCTTCTAATATGCATGAAAATTTTCATTCTGGATTTTTTTTCTCTAAAAAAAATGGTTTTTGTTCAAAACCTTTGAACAACTCTGCTGCTCACTTGGCTCAGGAGAAGAGTCTTTAAGCCAGCAGAAGTGCTCAATGAAGAGTAGGATTTCTCATCTAGCAATAATTTCATTCGTGCAGAACAAGACTCCGCTGACTCCAAAGTGGAGCTAAATTCTTTGACAAAGATCCAATTCCTTGTAAGAGGAGTTGCTATGTAAAAGATTCTAAAAATACTGTAAAAGCAATATACAAATATCCAGTATGTGTAGACATCGCTCTGCATGTAAGATACTTAATACAGAATTCACAGCAGAAAACAGAAAGGCTGTTTGTACCTTCCCAATATGTTGTTTATTCAGTTACAAGCATCCTTCTTGCCATGTAATACACAACAGACAGCTCATGACAGCACCTCTGTAGCAGAGAGGCCAACTTCTCATCACTCTTCCTTAGAGTTCGTTGTGCCACTTTAAAGAACAGATTGGAATAAACATAGGGCATGTGTAGAATTTGGGGAAACATGTTGGGGAGGGGTATTAATGTGCTAATTCAGAAACAACATGAGTATATAGAAATACACTGAGTGTGCTACTTTGACTATTCATAAGAAACATGTCTTGGGAGAAGAACAGCTAATAGCCTTAAGGTTTCCTCTCGCTGGTTAGATCTCTGCTAAGCATATGCTATTTTAAGAATGAGCAAAGAAACAGAGAAAACCTCAGTGAAATAACCACGATGTGGATGGTTTCATAAAGCTACATTTGTTTTACTGTATAATAAACAATTAAAATTAATAAGAGAAAACTGGTAGAACCAGTTTTCAGATGGTTATAAACAGAACAACACATTATTGACAATATTGCACAATCAAGCATAATACTGTGTTCTGGATCTGGTGAGGAGTCCATGATTTCCTACTAATGTATGGAAACTGAAGTTACAGCATAACAAATTAAGCTTCCTTAGGTAACAGTACTTTGATCCCTGTTGACTGCAGTATAATGGAGTATGAACTGAATTTGTGTAGCACGTGGAAGAGGTTGCACAGGCACATTTATATGAAAGCTCATTAAAATTCACGTATATATTTCCAAATATCAATCTTTGTTATTAGGGTAACTGCATACCACTGTGTTCATAATCGGCCATAGTTATAGCAGCCCACATATTATTCTTGACTGATAAAATCCCTCATAACTGTAGGAAAGTGATCACAGACCTCAAAGCCCAGAACTTAAGGAATTTATCAGGAGAGTTTCTTCCACAAGATTTTTGAGATTTATGGATTGCATTAGAGTATAATTATGTATAGCACTGTGAATCTGTTGAATGAATGTAGTACTTAGAACTTCATCTTGCTGCTTTCTACCAACCATCACATGACTTCATGAGGAAAGAATGAAGACAATAGATTAATTTCCATGTAAAAATACATCTGGAAAGTTCCCAGACAGGAAACAATATTGAGAAAAATACATTAAAGAAAATAGTAGCTCTTCAAGTAGTAGAATTATTCTGATTGTGAAATGAAACAGTTTTGATGCCTTATAAACAATATTTCTTAATTCATTATATGGATAATAATTAACAAGAAATGCTTGCATCACTTGAAAATTATGTGTGCAGTGGAAATTCTGTAGCACTGAACATTTTCAGCTGGAACATATTATCTAGACTGAGGAGCCAGGCTGAAAAATCAGTTAGCTATACATACAGCTTATCTTTTAGTCATTAATGTTCATAATTCCATCCTAATATAGCGTAATTTTAAAAATCTCACTAGGCAGAAGTAAGCTTGCTGGTTCTTTGATGTTGTTTTAAGGATGAACTTCCTATACCAGGCATGTGAAATTTACTGCTGATCTCAGTGGACAAGGCTAAATCATCCTGGATGTTACGTTGAAGCCAGATGCAGCAAATTTTCCTCACTCTGTGAAGTGCTTCTTTCATAAACAAACAAAAAACCTCAAGCTTACAAACCATCTGTGCTACTGGATAATGTTTTGACCAAAAAAAGTCTTCACAGGGACCATGTTGCGTTTAAAACAGATGTAATGAGCTGTAATCTGGTCAGAATTTTGCAAACAGAAGTGTTGAGGTGTATGCAAAGAACTATTGTCATCTTCTGTGGTTTACATTGGTATGGTAAGGTTTGAGGTTTTTTGGAAAGAGAAATGGCTTTTTAAGCAAACAAAAGCATGGTGGTCTGCATTTCAAAAAGGAATGCTTCTATAGATACACTTTGCAAGTTGCACTTAATTGTAGAAGACCAACCCCATATGACCAGATGGAATAATAAGTAGTATACGAATGACTAAACTGAGAAACTCTCCTCATATGATTATTTGGATAAGGAAGCAGAGCACATACTAATCTCCTGTAAATTAATTTCATATTTGTTTCTTGGTATCATGTACTTAAATTAGAAGAAGAGTATTACTATGCTGCGGAGACATTTAGAAAGAATTTATTATTTTTATTAATTCCTTTAATATTGCATCACATTCGCACTCAGGTGGTAGCCTGTTAAAAATAATGTGTTTTTTGTTATTCCTGTTGTAAGACACATATACAATTATGTGACAGTAAATCTTTATGTGCTAAACCTAAGTAATGGCCCTATAAATGCTTTAGGGAGCAAACCAAGTGAAAAATGGCTGTGGACATTTCACAAATGAAGATTAATTTGTGTTTTGGACTCAGCATCTGCCAGCATTTGTGTTAAATAGTATAGACCTTTCCTGTAAACAGGCAAGGTCATACTTTTTCTCTTGTTCCTCTACTGTTAAATCTGATATAAAGCCGTAGAGCGCTCAGATTGTAATTTGTGACAGAAAACATGAAGTCGTGTCTTTTTCCATAACAGGAGCTCTTGGGAAACCATATTCAGCAAAAGCACAGAGGTGGTGACTCCTGAGCAACGCCAGTGTTGCCAACGAATAGTACAGCTTTGTAAACACTGCCTGCTGGTGGTTTACAAATATTCGTCAGATTCAAGAGGATCCCCAACTGGGATTAGCCCCCACTGGGGTGACACAAGGTATACATTTCAATATTCTCTTCCTAAATTATAAGTATAAAGGATAATATTGAACAGGTTTCAGTCTGTGTTGCTACCACTACACTTCTCTTTAAGCCTAGTTCACTATGTGTTTAAAAAAAAAAAAAAGGCAAAACTCCCAACATTTCCCTTGATCCTGAGTTTCTATTGTTCTAATCTCTCTAGCCCATTCATGAAGTGCTGCTAAAAGACGACTAGATATGCACATTTTGTGTGAAACTACGCTTAGTAAAGTCTTGGTTGCCTATGGCCCAAGTGGCTGCAGCAAAGGCTTTCCATAAAGTGAACTGAAAATTTCCTTTCTTCCCCTTCTCAGATCCCTCAAAGTCACTGATTCCAGATTTGCATTCCTAGAGGTATCCTAACATGTATGATACTTCTGGCTTCACATTCGCAGTGGGATGCTATAGGGGCACAGCTCCAGCCAAGGGTCAGGTAAGTGCCATCTGATTTACTGTATTGCACAGTTTTGCAAAGTTGATTTCCAAAACCTACAGATCGAAAGTTTTGTTATTTCATCTTACAGAGCATAAATATATTTTCAAACCTTGCAAAACAGCATCATATAGTAAAAAAATTATTTGGCACTTACCCGATTCTCCATTGGCTGGTTTAGTTCTGCAACCGGATACAATAGGGATTATAATATCGTCAGTATAGGGATTACTGAAAATGCTCCAACTGTGGGAGTCAGTGATCTGCAATTTAACAGTCGTAGGTGGAGAATTAAATGTAAGTTTCAAATTACTTAGGTTCCAAATTCTATCTATAATGGCAATTTGAATTATTATGTATATAAACTTACAAATGCTTTGTTTGTATAAAACATCTTACAGACATTATTTCATAGAAGGGCTTTATGAGTTAAATATTACGTGAAAAGCGACCTTTGATATATTATCTGTTAAACTTATTCTATGACTTAATTGCTTACCTGCTGTATCTCAGACTAGTTATTTGATACACTGAACCCATTTGTTATTGTATATGGATCTTAAGGCACTCTAACATAATTTAAAACCAACTAGAAACTGAATTTGTTTGGTCACAGCAAAAGCAGAAGTATGTTAGCCACAAACCAAATCATATTCAATATTAACATCTAGTGACCTGTAGCAGGAGTATGGTAAAGTCATCTGGATTAGCTAAGACTAGAAAATCTTCAACCTTGAAGTTTTTATTGCTTTTACTGTTAATACTGCAGAAAATTTTTCATCATGACCAACCACAAACTATTCAAACTGATTGGGTTACTCTAATGTACTGCAGCTAACAGGCTTGCATTTGGAAAGCAGTCAAAGGGATGGTCCAATAGAACTTTCCCATCTCCAGTTTCTGTGTTTCTTCGGACGTTGAATGGAAGTTTATTCATAAATTTCACAGGCTAGAGGAATCTAAGCCCTCTATGTCCTAAATATCAGTATGTCTTCAACAATGGAGTGTCATGACAACTCTGATTGAATAAAGTTACAGTTTCTATATTAATCTCCACAAATGTTACATCTATACTGTGGATACAGCAATATGCTAGTTAACCATGATACTCTGAATTTGTGAAATGAAAGATATGTATGGAAATAAATGCTCTTGCCCATTATGCCCCACAATTGTAAGGTAATGAACTATTTTTATAGAAATGGGAGAACTACAGTACTATTTCACTTTTCATCTAAGTTTCTGTTTTTAAATGAGATAAGAATCTGCACTATTAATAATAGTTTTCTTGACTCTAAAACTGTGTGAAGTGCAAGAAGAGATCAGAGTATAATAAATGTACAAGAAGTCAATTTTTTCAAGACTTTATAAAATCTAATTTGAAGAACTTTTTTCTGAGCACAAACCAATTTTTTGTTTTGTTTGCGTTTATGAAACAAATGTTTGTGAAACTAAAGCTTTCAAAGATTACAAATAGATACCTCTTTAGCTGGGAAAATTTATTTGTACAGGGAGAGAGAAAAAGATAATGAAAGCAGCCACAGAGTTCTTTGTCACTCTTCAAATTTGTTCTCAATCCCATCTCCTAACTGTAAATCCACTATATGTCATGAAGGGGATGAATAGGAGTATTAATATAAATGTGTATTAATGTCTTTTTTTTCCTTGCAAAATTACAAGTGTAAAGAAAACAATAGGAAAGCTCAAAAACTATACCAAAATCTCTTTAAAATAATAGCTAAAATCAAACTGTGTAAAAAGTCAGCCTTTTCATATTTTGTTAAAGTCACCTGTGTTACTAAATTAAAAAAAATACCATCTACTGCTAGATCCTTACAGCTTGCTAAATAATCTTATCTATTACATGGCATATTCTCTGGGAAGCATCAGAGTTTCTTACTGTATCGTCAAGCAAAGGTAGGACTCAGTCTAGTGACATAGTGAACTGTCAAGGTCACCACCAGCCCATACCAAACCAGACATTGTTTTTTTGTAAACGGTTTTAAAAAATATATTGGTGATAATATTTTTATAATAACAGCTTTTCTCAAAGCTTAAACAAAGCAAACGTGTACACTTTCTTATGTAGTCTCCCATTGACAGCGTGTGATGCTGTTTCGATCCATGTGATTAGTAGGATCGGTCTTTTAACTTATTCATCACTAATCAATATGATTCACTAGAACGATGCAACAATTTTTAAGCAATAATTTATACAATGTGTTGTGTTAATCCATCCTAACATTGACATAATTCATTACGAAATTCTGATTTAGTGTGGATGTTATTTTTGCACACTTACTGTGCTCATCTAATGACTTCTGCAATTAACTATTAGGAAATGATAACATGAAAAGATTTAAGAATGAATATTAGGCATTTGATAAATTATTGTTTGTAGTATTACATAAAATACAGGCTATATAGTTGCCTGAATTTAAAAGGTAAATAGTCACTGACGTGACTTACTAGGTTGTAGCATCGTTTCTTGCTTTACTAGAGTAGTGATGATAGAAGTCTATTTTTAGAGATTTAGAGCTGGAAACCAAAGCTGAAAATTTCTGTTTTTTCCCTAATCAACTTTTTTTACAACTTAACTTTTTATAAGCTGGTTAACATCGATTGCAGTTTTTACCCAGTTTAAATTGAATAAATAGTACTATAATAACAGAGAACAATGGGTGAAGTATTAATTTTTGGGAGTAGTGTTACACAGGATGCCATTGTGTTATTTATCTGCTTGCTTTAAACATAAAGGACTGGAAAGATGTTTGATCCTCATACAACATCTTGAAATGTTGCTAAGAGTTTCTCTGAGTTTAGAACTGTTTCCCGAGTTAGCTAGTGCCTAATGCCCTGTATGTTTTACAAATAGTATTTATTGTACATAATTTCTTGCACACAACGATTTTAAGGTATGGCACATGAACAACTAATTCTTTTGCTCTTGAATGTCACTTTGCCTGTAAACTCTGCTATATTTTTCATATCCTTTCTAGGTATTTATTGCCAGGACCTTCACTGTTCATCATGAAATCATCCTTGTCCAACCTTAGCTGCAGTTCTTCTGGAATGCCTCGCCCTAACATTTTGTTCACACACAGATACAGTCACTTGTGAAGCGAAAGGAAAGTTGCTGTTCTTTGTAAATAATGGCACTCCATTTTTTTTCAAATAACAATTTGTGATGGAGCTAAATATAAGCACTGTTATATATTTACCACCGTATTATGATAACATTTAGCTGAAAACCTACTGTAAAAGCATAGCTTTTCTGGAAACATAATAAACCTTGTTAAGTTGTTTACACACACATGTGAATGTGTAGATCTTGCTAGGTTTATAAGTAATTCCTTCCTACTAGAAATGTTATTTTTGCTGCAGAATATATAAAATGGAATTGATCTTGAAGATCCTATTACAGCGTTACATTATTTTGTAAGTACAATACTTTGACTTGAATATTATTTATTGTAAAGTATACTATTTATTGTCTCAAATGTAACTGATCCTTTAACAGGAAGATGATTAAAAAACTGTACTAGAACAGTAAAACTGCAACAGTCATCGAAAATAATCTGATCATTTCTTGGACATGTTTAAAATAATCCCCAAAACTCTGTAAACCAAACCTAAAGCAGACATCTTTTTATTTCTCCTCTGAAATGACAAGATCTATTTAATGCTGCTATTTTTCTTAAAGGACATGGTGTAGTATCTTTTAGCCAAAGTGAAGGCATCTAGTACACAAACAGTAAAAATACCAGTTTAGGCATTCAATTTCTAATTGGATTCTTGTAATAAAACCGAAGCCAATGTTTGGTACCAGAGTTTCATTCACATTACCTATGTCCTGTGCCTTTAGGTTTCCTTTGGGAGCAAGCAGTCATCTCCAGCTTGCACAAGCATGCATAGTGCATAGTTTTTCTGTTTTACTGCCCAAGTGGTAAGGCAGACATTTTTAGGAAATACTGCACCTATAATGTATCGCTTCATCCTTAAACTAATTGGTTTGTTGTAGTTTTTAGCATACAATCCAGTACCTACTGTAGAATGTATCCTTGCAATGGACAGTATTTTCTAGATTGCTGACACCTTTAAATGTTGGAAATCGAATTCATTAGAGAGAGCGTTCATTCAGATTCAGCTTCCTGGGCCTGGCTGGAGGGCACAAAAAGAAAATGAGCCAGAGCAGGAACCTACCGTTAACAGGACTTGTAACCTGAAAACATCATTCAGGTTTTGCTACATCCATCCGTTCATCCCACTCAGCACTGTGCCATATGAGCCTTATTCATTATAGAAATAATTATTAAAAAAATCAGTTAAGCTAGATTTAAAAATGAATTAAGTTTTTTAACTGAATAAAGAACAGAGTAGTTATTATTTACCAAAGACTTGTTTACTTACCAATCATGTAACCCTGAAACGTGTTTGTAAATTATGAATATATTTCAGGTATACTTAAAAAAAATAATTTGGGGGCTAGTTATCCTCAGGAGCAAGTACATTAGAGGTTTTTGATATCCAGAGATTTAAGACAAATTTGAGAGACTTAAGAGATTTGAGACTGAAGTTGTCTGGAAGTGATTTTTTTGAATTTTAGTCATAGCATATATAAAACTGGGAATTCAGGTGAGATTTTTGATGCCTGTGCTGTAGTGCCTCACCTCTAGAACTGCAGGATATGTGATAATGAGGCTCTTTTTAAACAATTAAAAACACCTCTTGAGATTAGCCAGAGATAAGCAGTCTTCTAGTCTGGAAAAGTCTTTTTCATTTTTGTGGTAATACTAGTTTAGTAATATAGTATGTTCACATTAATTGCATATCTCTTTTGGTCCATACAGTGACTACTGATAAAGCATACTGTCGTTATCTGTAAGGCCTAATAAAATCTGTAAATTCTCTCTTCTTGGAGGAAGCTTCCATTGTATTCTGCTTTTGGCCATAAGGATAAAACCAGCTTCCAGCTTAGCTTGCCAGGCTCAAACAGAGCCTTAGGATAGTAGGTTCACATGCCTTTTTTTTTCCTTTTTTTCTTCTTTTAAACTACGTTATGATCTCTGTTCTCAGAAGCCAGTGCTGGGACAGGTCAATCTGCATAGAATACTCTGCCAGCAGAACGAGGGCTACTAACCATACCTGCGCGGTATGGACAGATCTAGAAAAAAAATACATTTAGCATGTAGAAAAGTGGACCAGATGGTTGGTTTACATCTGACGTTACTTAATATGTTTGTATTTCTGATAACCTTTCCTAAAGTGGTACTGTGTTCCTAATAATGTGTGAATCAATACTTTCAATAAATGTAATGCTACACTTTCCTGCCAGCTCCTCAGAGCAAGTGCGTATGGTCTACGGGTGAATTACGGGCTGCACCTACAGCCCGACTCCAGATAGTGCCATAGGTGGAAGCATTTACGCCTTTCCTTCTGCCAAACAGCAGCATTTCCTTCGTGATCAGATAGGTGGTCCTAGTAAATGAGCCTTTAAATAGTGGCCTTGGGCTCCTGCAAGCACCGCTGCGGCTGAACCTTCAGCCTGATGCCAGCAGATCTGTTGACCCCTCATCTTGGCCCCACCATCAAACTTTTACTTGGGAAGCAATTAAATAATCAACCGTGGAGGTGAGACCAACCTCCTAAATGCCTTTCATGGTACAACAGGATCTCGAGTGTATTTCCAAGTTGTAGGAGAGTTGTCATTAGAAGGAAAAGAGCACATATAATTTCTTTACCATAGGTCGATCTTTATCCATTTAAGACACGAATAAGATAAGGTAATGCGTTTTGTAACGGTGTATGGTAATCTTAGTAACTTGGAAAGACTCCCTCTAATACAGAAATAAGATGCGCAGTCGCTTTAATGCAGGAGCTGCGTTACTCACTACAAGAAGGACGTTGAGATGCTGGAGCGTGTCCAGAGAAGGGCAACGAGGCTGGTGAGGGGTCTGGAGAACAAGTCTTATGAGGAGCAGCTGAGGGAACTGGGGTTGTTTAGCCTGGAGAAAAGGAGGCTGAGGGGAGACCTCATCGCTCTCTACAACTACCTGAAAGGAGGTTGTAGCGAGGTGGGTGTTGGTCTCTTCTCCCAAGTAACAAGCGATAGGACGAGAGGAAATGGCCTCAAGTTGTGCCAGGGGAGGTTTAGATTGGCTGTAAGGAAAAATTTCTTCCCTGAAAGGGTTGCCAAGCATTGGAACAGGCTGCCCAGGGAAGTGGTGGAGTCCCCATCCCTGGAGGTATTTAAAAGACGAGTAGATGAGGCGCTTAGGGACATGGTTTAGTGGACGTGGTGGTGTTGGGTCGATGGTTGGACTCGATGATCTTAGAGGTCTTTTCCAACCTCAATGATTCTATGATTCTATGATTCAGGCTAACAAACGCCTGGGGCTGCCTCCTGGGGCGTCCCTGGGGAGCACGAGCGTGCCTGGGGCGGTGGCCGCGGCCCCGCCCCCGCCGGCGGCCCCGCCCCTGCCCTGCCCCGCCCCCGGCAGGGAGCGCCGCGCGGGCTGCCGCGGGGCTGCGCAGGTGGTTTCCGCGCGGCGCCTGTGAGGAGCGCTGGAGCGCGGCTGGGTTCCCTGGCGAGGTTTTATTAACAGCTGGATCTCCAGAAACCCACTGAGGTTTAGTCAAAAATAATGCCCTTTACTGAAGATTTTTCTCTTCCGTTACGTTGTTACTGTAATCACTTTGTTCAGAGCAGGCTGGACGCGCGGGCAGTGGCGTCGCCGGGCCTGCCTGGCACCCGGTGGCGGGAGCGGGGCTCGGCGGCCGAGCTCGGGCGCTCACCTCGACTCCCCGGGCCGCCGCCGGCCCTGCGCGGCTGCGGGGAGGCGCCTCCGAGGGAGGCCCGCGAGGAGGCGGCGGCGGCAGGTAAGGGGCGGTAAGGCCGCGGGCTGGTTCCCTCACCGTGCTTCGTTGGCGTGGTGGCAACTTCTTGCCGCAGCTCCTTGGGCAGTGCGAAAACGCAAGGCACAGGGCTGCGGGTGACTGTAATCGCCCTAAAAGGTGCCCGTCCGCCACGTCTGCTGTCCCGAAATAAACTCGGGTTGATAATGGTGCAGTTACGGCAAGCTCATGTGTTGAGTAGATGTTTAGGAGGAGCCTGCTCTGGAGCGACCATCGCAGTGTGGATGCTGGTTCACTGCTCTGTGCCCCAGTTCTCACACTGCGCTAGTGCGAGGGCAGGATGAGCAGCTGTAGGGTGGGCTCAGAAATGCCGATTATGAAACCTTACAAAGACTTCACGCTTCATTTGTGGTGTGAAACAGCTCTTATCCTGTGAGAGCGTGGCCTGATGGCATCTGCTCTCCTTGTCTTTGCTGCAAGTCTAGACTTTGCTGAAGTCTGCAGGAGTTGTGTTCGTTGGGGCTGTGAAACGGGCTTCCAGGGCTGACCAGAAAGGGTGCCGCTTTCCACAGCGGGATGCTGCAGGTCCAAATCTGTACCTTGCTGTGTAAATCTGTACCTTGCCGTGTTCTCAATGTGGCCGGACCTGTTCTGTGCCTGCAGACGTGGAGTTTTCTGCTAAAAGAGCGAGCTTCTCTGGGTCTTGGTAAGAAGCTTGGGAGTCCAAATACAAAGTCCGAGGAGCAAGGAAAATACTTTTTCAAAAGCATTGCTTTGCTGAATTAATGTTAAAGGAAACATTACTTAAAATACCTCATAAATATACCTGTTTGGTAGACCACGACCTTGGATTAATGTCCTGTCTAGAAAGGAATGTCTTATGCTTGTTATGGGAAAATTAGTCTCTAATTGTTGATTGTCTGTACAGGAAAGTAAACAAATTCATCAACTTTTAAAACGACATCTGAATGGTTCCTTAGCTGGGCTAGGAGTTCTGGAACAAATTCACTTTTAAATATAAACCCATAAGTTTACAGTTTTTGACCTTTCCTGTATATTCAAGTGAAAAGACTGAATTGCGTTGACAGTTATAACATCTAATTTAGGTGTTAGCAAATGTGAATATTTGCAAGTTAGCTTTGCATGCAGTGTTAAAACAGTTAACTCGAAGCTGTTGCCTTTATTCCCATATTCAAGAGAAAATAACTTGCTGTTAAACGGCATACTTACTGGAAAAACTTTCATTCCAGCATTTGCTAAAAACATTTGTAATTTTTTCTGTATGTGGTAAAATTCCCATGCATTAGTTGTTATTCTCCATCTGCGTTCTTTGTTCTCTGCCAGCCACCTCTGTGCAGTTCCCTATGTTGTTGAAATTGCTTGTTAATGTAGAAGAGTCTTTGTTGGTGTGTAAATACTTGTAGCACTTTAGGACTCTTAAGGAAATCAGGGATAACTTTACATATATGGAACAGGAGAAGATTCTGCTTGTGGAGGAGCAAGACAGCTACATTCTTGGTGGTGTTTTTAATATGTCCTCATTTCTTCTTTTAAAACAAAGGACAACATTTGCTTAGTAAGGAGAACTCTTAATACTGAACTTAGAACTGCCCTCCTTTCACCACAGATGTTATTACTCATACTATAATATAATACAGTTAAAACTGTGCTGTGTGGCCCCTGAATGCCCTCTGAACAGGCCTGCCTGCTCTTAGCGCCACAGAGCCAAGTGCAGCCTCTACCCGGATGAAAAGGTGGCTGACACGGATGCCCATAATCTACTCGGTATGCCACGCTGGCTCAGGTGGCCGCACAGCGGTGGGTCACCCTCTGCGGCTGCCCCTGTCAGGAGTTATCAGCAGCATCGCGAAGGCTAGAAGAGCATAGGGAAGTGACCCATACCTGCCTTTCCTGCTGCGCCCTCATCAAACCTCTGCTCACAGCTACTGTCACGCGGTTTTGCTGAGCATTGTCACGCAGCGTGCTGCTGCAGCGGGGTTTGGCAGCATAGGCAGTTCACTCGCTGCAAAGCACTGGCTTTGAAGGCTGAGGGTGGCAGTCATGAAGTAGAGTGGAGCCCAAAAAGGCCATAAGAAGTCAAGACATCTGGTGAGAAAATGCATTATCCTGGAGCAGGTTTCACATTAAAGGTTTTCCTTGTGCCCATCTTTGTGGAAATGATTGGCTCTGTCGCAGCAGAACAAAAAACTGTTTCATTTAATGCTATGTATAATTTTTAACTGAGTGGCATAGTGTCCTCTATGTGACCATCTATAGCATTATACCCACAGGCAGTTGCTCCTGCCACGATTCCCCACATTCCACTGTCTCTCTTAGAAGCTTCTCAGAAGGACATAGAGGACCCTATTTCCTAAATAGAAGCTTTCCATTTCAAGACAAAAAAAATGTCATGCAATACCTGTATTGCAAACTTCTATGTAGTGCACAGATTTCTTGATCTGACTCAGGTATCAGAAGCACTCTGGTTGTCATTGCACAAGAGGGATGGGATTAATTTACTTTGCAAAGAGAAATACAGCTCTGACTGACACACAAGTGGACTCAGCAATACTCGGCAATGGTGCATCTGGCACAAGAATAGACAGAGATGAGAACTCGGTATGTGTTTCCAGGAGTGTGCACCTGCGCCCCAAGCAGCCCTTGCGTGTAGGCGCCTCTCTGCTGAGTGCCGAATGGTCTCAGCTCTCGCTGAAGTCGCTTCCTTGCAGCTCTGACATTGCTTGCTCTGCCAGAGACTTGTGGGCCGCATACAGCTGCAGGTTTCATTAGTACAAGTGTGTGTTTGGTGAAATAACCGATATGCAGTATCCCTTACAAAGGCAGTAAATTAGTCAAACAACTAAACACCGCTAATGAGAAGTAGGGTAAATTGTCCTGTGCAGAGATCTGTACTTTCTGTGGTACCTAATGAATCAGGGGGCATTGTGCAGGGTAGACGTATTTTTAGTAGCTGACCATGTGGATAAATAGTCAGCAATCTCAGAGATATGTCAGGCTTGGAAGACACGGACTTTCTTCCAGCCCAGCTACCCTTTTCTGTTCAGCCCTATTAGGCGATTGCGGGTGTTTTGCTGAGTGAGGTCATTGGGCACACAGCCTCTTCCCTCCCCACCCAGGGTTTGTGCTGTTCATGGGAGTGAGCTGTTTTTCACAATGGTGTAGGATTCAAGCCACCTGATTTCTTTTCTTCTGATTCAGAGAATGAATAAAGTAGCTGCATCAAAATGACATAGTACTAGACAAATATGCTATAGGGTGGTTTAAGTTTAGTCATGTTGTTGTTGGTTGCTTTGGTGTTTAATATGTTATGCGACTAGAAGCAATTGAGGAAGCTTACTGGCGTAGCGAAAAATAAGTTTCTCTGGCACTTAAAGTAATTTCTACCAGCATTGGTAAGCTGGACCTGACAGCATCTTTCCAATCTTTAATTTACTTAATTTGTGGGATGATTTGCCAGATTAATCAGCATGATTGCCTACAGCTGTGTGGTTGGATTATACTTAGGGTGCGCTGAACGTCACCATGTCGCATGCCAAGCAGAGCGTTTGTGCATACCTTTATTTTTGTCTGTAGTGGTTTCAGAGTGTGTGTTCCTCTCCTGTCACCACATCCTCTGGTTTTGTTTTGAAACATGGGAAAGCTCCCTAACTTCCTTCAGCCATGACATGCCTTTTGACGTTCCGAGAAGCTAAATGCTTTGCTCCGCAGGTGTGCCACTGAGTATGACAGTACTGGGCACAACTGGTGAATATGGGGAACATAAGCAGCAAGAGAATTTTTTTGGGAAAGCAGTGTACAGTGCAGTACTTTTATACTTACCAGCTTACAAGCTGCTAGTACCTTGCTTGCGCACATCGTTTGAGCTGTCAGAGTAGTGTGGCTGTTCGCTGTGGTAGAGGAAGGCGCGGCTAATGCAGACCGTTCTTTCTGAACTGTGAAAGCTTGCAGTTTTTCTCCCCTTCCTTCCCCACACCCCCAGCCTGCTCAGGCAGAGGAAACAGTAAGCATTGTACGTCTTATAACTTCCAAATGTTAACAAATCTGGGTTTGGGGAAAAAGCTTTAATAGTGATATGAATGATCATAATGTGAATCAGTGTTCAAACTATCCCAGTACATGCTCTTAACTGTGTTTGAATACAAATATTTTTATAGAAAGTATGTTTGATTTGCCTAAACACTATCCAATTAATATACTTTGTAACATCTCTGCTTGCTATATATCTTCTTTCAACTACACAAATACATGTATTATTAGTGATAATAGAAAACCTACTTAGGATTAGAAAGCTGAATTAATTGGATGGCTACTCTTACTTGAGAAACGCCCATGTTTGGAGGAAGCTTGGCTCTCAGATGAGCTTTCGGAGTGATGGGATCTATTTCACAGTAATTTTTTTCTCCTGTACAGATTGCGACTACACGGTGGGGATAGCTTTACTGGCTATTACAGTCAAGTCAAGTAAATAAAATTGGTATGCACTTTTGTTTTAGTTGGCTGCTGTATAACCTGTTTTACAATTCTAGGAGGACAGTTGTATATCTTTTTTTGTGTCAACAATGATAACAACATCCAGTAACGCTAATATGCATATTGTCGTGTCAGCATTTTTGTTATTTAGGAATTTGTATCTCACTTGAGTTGCAGTTTAGCTTGCACAGCCTCAGCAGGAAGTATAGCACTGTACTGTAATTATTTAATCAACAATAAATTGTACTTTACTGTGTTGTTCCGTTGTGCTTTACCCTTTTTAAAGAAAACATTGTATCTTTCAGAAGCAACTTCGCTTTCATTGCACATCTAATGGTGAACCATCACTCTTCAATATAGTGTAGTAATTGGAGTCTAGCAATGCTCCCTTCTTGTTTCCCGTACCCTACAAAATTTAATTCCAAGTTTTGCTATTCTGTGGGGAGAAATGGTTTCACGGGTTGGTTGTGTCAGTCTTAGACTACTGAGTGTTGAGATTATTTCTAGTTCTGGGAACTCTATGTGGAAATCTGAAAGCAGCTGAGCCATACGACAAAGCACCAATGTACTGCAGATTGCGCGCTGTCATACTGCCTATGCAGCGTTCCGTCTCACCTCCGGTCCTCAGCAGATGCCAGTAATGTCACCAGTTACACTGCACGCGGTAGCCAGCGTTTCCAATAGCAAAGACGCTGATAGCAGGGCCCGCGTCAGGGAGAGTTTGTCACCTGCGGGAAGTCCCCTTCCTCTCATCCCTCTAATGCTGGGCTTCGTTTGTGTTTTGGTTCGGTAAGTCTGCATGGGCAAGCTTATAAAAAATAATTCTCCTTTCTGAGAAGGGAGGGCTGTCTCAGCCTGCAGGATATGCTTGTTCAAAACACCAGCGAAATAATCTGTTTCCAAGCTCAAGCCCTTCATCACAAAGGGCTAAGGTTTTGTGGTGCCATGGCAATAAAGGAATTCAGCACTACTGATGATGATTTTTCTTAACTATTATCATTATTACCGTTTTCTGCAAAATCGCTGGGAAAGGGAGGGAGATTTTTCCCAACTTAAGTTTTTCTTGTTGCCAAGGTCAAGTGAGAGAGCAGTCTAGAAATAATTACACCAGCCTTTTTGTACTGGTATTTATTGGTTACTGGGAAAAATTTCTTCTGGAAGCTTTAATTCCCGTGGACACTCTTTAATCAAATGGTGCAAACGACCCTACCCCTACTTAACTGAGGAATAACTCTTAAGATAACAGCAGATATTTAATAATTAATTAAGGTAATTAATAGCAAGTATATATTTTTTTTAAATCTTATGTTATTTTAGCAGGTGGAATATAAGGGCCAGTAGCGTTTGTGCAATCAGATCTTGTCAGACAGTAGTTTGAGAAGCATTCATCTACAGGAACTACGAGACAACTAGGCATGCACCAAGCCCTTCAGGGTTGGTGTCTCTGCCCTCACAGGTAACCACAGGCAAACCCAACCTTGCTCTGCAGCAGCTCCCCTGTCCCTTCCCGGGAGCTCCGGGAGGCCGAGAGAGCTGTAGTCAGTCAAGCTGCTGAGGAGACGGGCCTGGGCAGCAGGAGTGAATGGGTTTAAGCTATCAGTATTAGGCTGGCAGGTTGCAATGAAATCCGTCATGATGGTTTCTGGAAAACCGTATGCTTTGAATTGAGTTCGGTCAGGCTCCACTGGGTTGTAATATTTCTCAGGCTCAGTAGTTGCTAATACGAGGGCTTCTTTTTGAAGCACAGTGAGTGGCACTTAGTAAAAAATACTTTCAGGATCAAGCCAATAATTGTCACATACAAAAATACAAATCAAAGGTGGCATCCTTAAGTTTATTAATTTTTAAAAGCAGTTTGCTTTTCCTACGTATTTTGAGTTGTGTGATATCACATGAAAATTACATTTTTAGTATCTTTTTATACTGCAACATAAAATATTAGTGTTACTCAGGAGTCCGAAATGTCACTAACGTGTAACTTGTATGAACTAAGTATGTCACAGCTAATTTGGGGATTAACTTGAAAACCCAATTCACGTAATCTTAGCGATATGGGAAACTTGCAGTTGTTTGGAAGAGAAAAAGGCAGATTATCAGAGGTATAGAAAAGCCAAGTATTTTCTAATTACTGCTCTAGTTAAGGAAGAAAAACCCAAACTCTTAAGCTCCCCCCAAAGGAGTTCTCTAGTTTAAACCAGTAATTGCAATTAAGAACATCAAGTAAAAGAATTATATAATGCTGCTCCATTTTGCTATTAAAAGCTTAAACTTTTTCTCCATTAAAATTGAAAGAGGGGGAAAAAAAAATCCAGAAAGGATTTAATTAACTAATAAACTTGAGTGTTTATCAACTGTAAAAACAATTTGATTTCCGTGGCAATAGGATATAAGTCAACTTGCAGATTTTAAAGATCAAAGTTAAAATAATTACAAAAACAGTGATTGGCTATTTATTTATTTATTTATATTTTTAATTGAATTTTTAAAGCTCAGTATTTCAGGATATTCTTTCCCCACTTACTGTGGGTTATTGGGATTTGGTATTTAACCTTGCATTTATTCTGTAAGCTGTAAATTAAAAGGCTAAATAATCTGTGTGACCCTTAATAAAACCTCAGTGGTAGAAAGTATCTCAGACATATCAGCTGTGTCGAGGGACTGTAACCAGCAGATTTCTGCCTTCTGTTCACGTTTAGGCTCAACTGTAACTGAAATTGTTTCAGTTAAGGTGTAGTTCAGATCAGCAACAGTGTATTGACCGGTCTGAGCTGTGAAGGGTCATGGATGTGACAGGCTGCATCCTGCCAGCTGCAGAGAGCTCCAGCCTGAAAGAGTGAACGGAGCCTTAACTTTCCCTTCCCCTTGGTCTCCAGGCTGCGGCGCCTTCTCTCCTGCGCTCTAGAGCTGGCTTGCAGGGTGGCAGAAGTGGAAGAGGGGTAGGATGCTGAGCTGTACGGCGTGGTCTTTCCAGGGGATCAAGAGACAATTAATAGTGTTGAGTAGAAAATTGAAAATTGCCTTGCAGTTTGTCGGGGCTGGTTTCCAGAGAGATGCAGCAGTGGGTGGTATTCCATGGAACAAGTGATTTTTCCAAACTCGGGGCAGGATGCATAGATATCACTGTGACTCTTCCCATGTTAGGAAGCGTTAGACCTAAACTTGTGTCAAATGTTTGAAAGATCGAGCTCTTACACGTTGTGGTGCAGTTTTAAAATGTCCTTGCTTGTGTTGTAGTTGATCTCACAAGTGACAAGTCTGTATTTGAGGGTAGCAGAAAGGTAAAAACGTTTGTTCTGCAATTAGTTTGGGGGAGTTCATACACTTTTCCTTTAGAGCAGCATTGTCTTCTGCCTGACTCAAAGTGATTGCACAACCCCCGTCGAGGTGCTGGCAGGCAGTATTCAAGTGAGGAACAAAGAATTATGGCTGCACAGCAGATTGCAGGAGTACCCAGTGAAAGCATATGAGCAGTGAGTGTAGATACCAGACGCTTCAGCTGTGATCCACAAGGTTTGTCTTTGCACTGAACCCGTGTATCTCCTCCTTGGTTTTTGCCCTGAGGTACTCTGAAGTAGTAGCGATCTGATACTAGGGTTGAGTCGAATGTTTCCTCTGTACGTTTTGCTATCCAAGATGTGGTCCTACAGCTGCATCCTCGTGGACAGAGTTCTGAAACCGCTCGCAGGAGGGGGCCGAGAAGAGCTGCAGCAGACCGTTTCTCGGGGTCCTCCCATAACTCTTCACATCTATTGATTTGGGGCCAGTTTTAAGTTTCGTATTTATGTGCTTGTTTGATATCCAATTCAAACTTGAATGATCAGTAATTGATTTTGTTATTTTTATTTAATGCAGATAATACTTTAAATAAGCAATAGTTAGATCTTATTTTAAAATTGTTCTTTGCACTGTGATAATTTCTCTTCTTCTGTGTTACTAGTGATCATCTTTTGTCCTCTATAATGTTATAACCTCAGTTTTTCATACCATCAGATTTTCATCATGGTACTCTTGATATCAGTTTCCATTATTGCAGCTTATCTGATGTACTTTCCCCGAAATACACTATTGTTTTGATTTTGTTGTATGTTGCAAAGATACACATAGTGCAATTAGTTAAAACAGCTAAATTTCTGCTGCAGGGGTGTGGTGCTGTTTATGAATTACTCGGTTTATGTTTTCACCATTCATGACTTTTTCACTGAAGTATGGCTCCATTAATCTCTCTTCACTATTTATGTGTAATAATTAGTTTAAAATTTCACTCGTCAGGATAGCTGCATTAAGTATAACATCTAGTTACTCCTGGGGCAGCAGCTGTGGTGGGAATACTAATCAAATGGCATCGTCACAACAACTCTCCTGCTACTACTCTGTTCTGTATATGGATGCAGAATTTAGCTACACCATTTCCCTCACAGATTTTTAGGGAAGTTTTAAAGATGCTCAGAAACTCTTGTCTGATTTAACTCTCTCATCTCCTGGTGTGATTTCCATTGATTTAGAGATTAGGTGGGAACATCTGGATCATGCCGGATAAACAGCTTTTTGAAAGATGAGATTTTTCTAAATATCAGTAAGCTTTTCACTAGCTACTTTTTTGTATGATTATGCAAAATCTATGTTTCTCTTTATTTGTTTTTCACAGAAAAAGAAGGACAAAGCTTTCAAACTGTGGTGGCTAAAATTATATGTCAAAAACATATTAATACATCTCAGTAAAAGAGAAAGGATTTAAAGGTGTTAAGCATTTCATTTTGCGCCACTAAAATCCAAGAGAACTGTAAGTGTTCTCCTATGTTAATAAGAAATAATTCTCATCTATTTTTACACATGTAGGTTTGAATGCTTTATTTTAGGTGCTTATTTCAAGAAGATTGTCCTTTGTTGATTGGACTTACTCACAAAAATAAACGGAGAAAAAGTATTTGCCGTCCTTTAGTGCTTGTAAGCCCATGTGTACCCTAAGGATTAATCTCTTTAATTTAGATTATTTGCCCCGAATGAGAAATAGCCTGAAGGTTACTTGGCCCTGTATAACTACCACATGGAATTGGTTATAAACATTATTACTGCAGTTCTGTGCAGCCCAGGTGGAAAGGACAGGGATTATTATTAAACATTTTTATAGCACAACAGATGTACACGCAAACAGTCTAACACAGAGGAGACAAAATAGGACAACAGCTGAGGAAAACAAGGATATAGAGATATCACTGGTGAGAAGGTGTCGGGTAAGGAAGAATTTAAACCAGGTGGTTTGTGAGGGTAGGAAGGCCCACTGAAGGCGAGAAGCAAGAGAGTATACGAAGTGGGAAGGGCTGTGTTAGGATGCCGTGCTAGGTCTCTTCTGTATGAACAGTGATGGGGTTCTCTCAACGAGCTAGAGCATGAAGTGAATGGTTCAGTTTGTTTTAATTGCCATATCCTGTTTATTCTGCCACTATGCACAAGTAACTGTATTTACACTGAAACTTTCAGTGAATACTTTATTGTTAGCTGGTCTTTGCTGTTCCTGTCTTAACCTCAAGAGTAGTAAAGTACGGCTGCCATTGCCATATGAAAGAACCAAACCAACTTATCATAATCTTTTTTCCAAAATTATTCTTCCCTTTCAACATACATATTTTTGATTAATATTTTTGTGCATGTAGATACGGTATTGATCACTTCGGTAAAGTAGCCTGTAGCACGTAAGACTTAAGCCTGATGAAAGAGCTAGGACAAAAGCAGCTAACGTTTTGCATCATTAGCCATTTCTTAGCTGAAATAATGATGAAAAATTAATCAGCTTTTTAAAAGTATTTAAAATCAGAAGCTAAGGCTTATTTAAAAGATCAGTTTTGGAATTAGAGTTGAATAAATATTTTTTTTAAGGGCTGGAATTGTTGCGCAGAGAAATTTGTGTCAGTACTGCACATTCACCAAAAGAGAGCAACATAAGCACACTGTACGTGCTTAAGGCAAGTGGCCATTTTACATTGTAAGCAGGAACATATTGTCCTCTGTTTTAGAGTCTATATTTTACTTGCCTCTGAATGTGATGGATGTGGTGCAATTATTAGTTAGGTTTATGGCTATCGATGATGTATGTTTTAAGGATCATATTTTTGTCTTTCAGATGTTTATGTACAATATGTTTCCTCATTCATTATGATTGCATTTAGGATACATGTTTATACATTTGCTGAAACATTGCTGCTTTTTTTCCTGTTAGAAACTTTTTTCAACAGCAGACTTTGCATTAATGAATTTTCTTTGACTAAAGTCATTAAAATGTACTTAACATTTTTAGTTTTCTTAAATGCTTTGGCATGATATCAGCTATATTTTTGACTGACTTGAAAAAAAAACTTGTAAGCCTAGAAATGTGCATTTTTTTAGTATTAATGATTGTCACCATCCTGAGTGTGTAGAGACTGTTTTGTTTTACATTCAGTTTCATTCTGCTAAATAACCCTTTTAGCCCCAAAACTAATAAATGCACTCACATATGTAAAGATACTTATTTAGGTAAGCATGTGGAAGTTCCTTGAAGTCTCTTTCCTAAAATATTACATCCCTCTTAAGTTAGTAACTGAATTTTTTTAAAGCAAAACTTGAGATAAGCCATCCTCAAAATAAAAGAACAAGGGATTTGCAATGCATAAGGTTGTTTTCAGACAAGTACTTACCTGCAGTGTCCAAAACCTACCTGACTCACTTCTCGTAACTTGCATTTGGGATTGGTTATTAGCAAGTTGGTTGTTTACATTGTCTATATCTTACTCTACCTTGTGGTCCTTAGCTGGCATAAAGGTGCTGGGGGCATGGTCTCGTGACCTCATTTAGAGCAGTGCTGGATCCTGTCCTAGGATCTATGTAGGCTGAAAGGAGGGTAGCTCTTACTGCAGCTGGCAAGGGGAAGGGGGAGATGAGCAACAAAGTCTGTCCTGTGCCAGGCTGAAAAGAGCAGTTTTCTCCTTCCTCTTGTACACAGGAGAGAACGAATGGTTTGACTCCTTTCTCCTTGTTTTATTTCCTATGTAGTCCAGAGGCTGAAATAAAACAGATCCAAGTTAGTTGCAGCTATTTTTCTGCTCAGCCAGTAGAAACTAAGTGCCGTAAACTTTCCAGTTGCTTCCAATGTCCCAATAATAGACATTTCTTCAGTACAGTAACACTGACTGCACACAGTAGACCTGTGTTTGGGAGGACATACTGTGAACTGGGGCCCTCGGGCGGCGGTGGTGCCGGAGGTCCAATGCGCAGCTTGTGCCAGTGGCCCCGCAGCATGGCTCAACAGCATGGATGCCCTCAGGCGAGTCCCGAACTCTGGAAAGACTCTTGAAAAGGTCCTGTAGTCCAACGGGGCTTTACTAGGATTCGCTGAAGGGGGTCCAACAAAATGTCAGTTGAATGACATCTTTGGGCCTGTGGAAGGATGGAGGGGGTCAGGGAGCAGGAAAACGGGGAAAATGGAGGTGCTGAAGAACTGCTGTAGCAAAACCAGATCCCATCATGTTTATTAGGAATGTGGATGATGCATAGTAACAGAAATGAAACATGAGATGTATGTAAAATAGGAGTGAGTTTGAATCAAAATGTGGCCAGAGGCAACGCAAATGATAGTATGTTTTTAATAGTTAGAAACCTCACATGAAAGGCTTGCTGGAGCCAGGAAGTGCTAGGTGTGTGGGTCACTGGAAAGAAAATTATGTTCTTCTATAGCCTGGGTTTTTGAATGTGTGCCCCTATTTACTTCTATTTAAAAATGAAAAATAGTTTTCAGAGTTCAATATTCTGTGAAAGTTCCCTGCGAAGAACAAAAGGGTAGCTCCGATAGATGCTTGGTGTGGGAGTGGGAATATGTTAGGCTCTGGAGAGCTAAGCAAAGATACAGCAAGATCTGGCTGTGCCTGAGGCTTTGAGCCTGTGTTTGTTTGTTGTGGTGTGTCTGTTGGAATAAGGAGCTCTTCATCTGAGACCTCCGTGCACAGAGTGACCCTGCGTGTGCCAGGCAGACTGTGCCCCTGAAGAGCCACTCTCACATCTCTTTGCCAGCTGCGCATAAGCATTGGATTGAACCTGTTTTTGACTCCTGCTAGAAGAGATGTCTGCATAAGCTGCCCAAAGTCTAAATGTAGGGACTGCATGTAAATAAGACAAAATGTGTATATATTTACAGATCTACATGCATGTACACACATGAATTTTGCTCAAAATATTTAAATCCAGAATTCTGGAAGAATCGATTGTTCAATAAAAATATGTTTTTCTGACTACTAGCCAAGAAATTATCCTTTTTCCAAATATTTTCAGACTAAATAAGCATTTGAAAGAAGCATAGACTAATAATTCTGAGGCTGCCGAAGTGTTCAAGACTTAGACTCTGGATGCTTCACATCTGAGATTGAAATACAGCATTTCTGAAACTCCTGTTTCAAAAGTATGGGCTCTTACGAAATAATCTTGGCTAGTTTTATGCAGAGTGGGGGCACACTGATTCTGTCCAATGAGAGGTGTTTAGCACAGTTTAAAAGCTGAATTCAGAAAGGCTGCTGGAGGACCTTATGGATCACTTAGTTTTATAGACCGAACTCGCTTTCCGAATGCTGACTCCCAATATGCAACAAGAATATTCCCTCTTTCTGAATTAATGAGATTCATCATGGGTTATACAGCCAGGCTGGGGCACCCAGCTGAGGAAGGAACATTTGCACAAGAGGCATCTAAACGGAGACCCTTGTGGATTTCTGAATCTACATCTTTGTACATAGTTCTAGACAAAAAAAAAAAAAAGGATATTTCCTAGAAATTATTTTTTGTGAAAAATGTTGAATTGTTGAACTGACTGTTCTTTTGACTCACTATAGTAGTTGTCTGTGTATGTACACAATCAATCAGGAATGGTATTTTAACTATAAAATTGTGTAAACTTATCAATGTGAATTAAACTGACTTCAGTGTGAATGCCAGTGGTACACATAGGGACAAAATATGACTCAAGGTTTCCAGACAAAGTTTGTACAATTCCTGTCAACAAAAGGTGCTTATCCTTTACTAACAAGTTATGTATTGGTCAATATAATCTGCAGTGTTGTTATTGAACCATTCTTATTTAGAGCAAGGTCTGCAATTTTCATGACAGTTGCTGCTCTGTTCTTTTATCAGTAGAAACCTTTTGCTCATGATGCTCCGATTTGCAGGAATGCAAACAGTGAAACAGTGAAACTACCAGTCCTAGACCAAAAGTTCTGGGAAGTTTTGATGAAGTGAGTTTGTGTGGCTGAGAACATGCTGCCTTTAGGTTCCCACTCACTGAAAGTAGGGGGAACTTTAAAAAATGAGGGCTACTGTGTAGGTGGGATGATGTTTCTGAAGTGGTAAGCAAATGAGTGTGTCTACGCAGAGAGCTTCATGTGCTCAGGAAGTGCCCTTAATATACACTTCAGCTGTACAGAAGTTTCTTGCTTTAGCCTGCACCCTTTGAGAGTAATGGGCTAGTGCTCAAGACAGGAGCCCTGTTGCTTCAAATTGTGATAATGTCAGCACAAAAAAACAGTTAGGGTTGATTGCTGAGTGGGGAATACTTTTCATGGTCATACTGTGCTCCTGTGAAGGTCAGGTTTGGGACAAATTTAATAATACACACACACGTTTATTTAAAAAAAAAAAAAATCTGCCACCTGTTCCCCCATATTTTGGCCATATTTATTAGTGATCCAAAGCTATAGTGGTGTTCTAGATCTTTGCTGATTTTTAGTCTGCCTCTTTCTAGTTTCCATCTATTGACAACTATTTTCTGCTCATCTGTCTATGCAAAGCAGAGCATAAAATGCTTTGTGTGGTTGATAATGGAATTTCTGGCAAAGGTAGGTTTCAGCTGCTAAGAGAGAGAAATTACTGGAATGGGAGAAACTTCCAATTTAACTCTTGCTGTGTTTGCGTCTGTGATTTGTTTGTGTAACACAGTACTGTAGCTCTTACCACCTAAACAGCCCTGCATCATCTGGTCCCCCGCTGTAAGGGTGAGGTGTCTAAAAGAGCACAGCAGGGGCATGAGAATTGCAGAACTTGAAGATCAGAATTGACCAATACAGAACTTACAATAACTTTTTAAATCTGTAGTATCCAACTGGTGGTGGATGATGGCTACAGATTTCTGCTTCTCATAATAATTTTAATGAAGCTGCAGCTTTCCAGCCATGTATGATGTGAATTTGGAGATTGGTTGTTGCTCTGCAGTGCCCTCAGCAGCAGGATGTGGACACTGCTGCCACACCACTGACAAGATGTAACTGTGTTACTGAAACAAAGCATGTAAGCGGTAGGATGATATTAGGTATTTTTTGTTAAATTATTTTGGCTTTTGTCTTATACAGAAAAGCTTCCTAAGATCAGCGGTCATTTAAAATGCTTTTAAGCATATAACTGAAATGTAGCCTGAATTATCATTTCATATTTTGCTGCTATTCTTTGCATGCTGTCGGTGATTCCTGGCTCTGTAAATTATAGCTAAGTTAGGCCAACCTACAAATCCTGATATTTTTGTATAATCTCTGTTGTGAACAGTAAAAGCATGTGTATTCTGCTAATCCATATTCAGATACAAGCCTGCAGTCAGAGCACTAAATATAACTTGTTTTTAGGCCAGGAAAAATAAGTTACCATTTTTTTCCCATGAAAACACACTTTGAAGCAACTGAAATATTGCTTGTTTTGTGTGTTTTTGTTTTTAAAACTATTTTTATATATTCCACAGCAGACATTCTACCCACAGAAAGCAGCAGGAGAGTTTTCTTACATAATAATCTGACAGATGTGTCATGGTATCTAATCCCTTAAACCTCCAAAGCCCTCTGATAATGGATGTTTTAAAAGGCCAGATTGAAAAGCATGCTGCTCTTTTATTGAGTCTTTGCCTTCAGTGCCCATTCCGCACTCGATTGCTTTATTTTGCTAAAGCACAGTACGTGGTAACTTGAAGTCAAGAGAAAAAAAACATTATATCTTAGAAAACAGAATCAAAAATACCATTAAAATAATTAATGCCAAGTGAAAACACCATTTAAAAATCTGCATTTGCATCTGGATCTTCTCATTCAAATCTTTTTTTCTGTGCTTTCTCTGAGATTCTATCAAGAAGTAAATCAATAATAATTACACACACGAAATGACCAGCAGACTTGCAACTGAACCATCAAGATTTTCACATTCCTTAACTATGCAACCGTGTAATCATATTACTGTAACTCTTGTACTCTTTCGTCTCAGGCCTTCGAGCATCGTGTCTGAGTACACCGTAGGCCATTCAAAGTGGGGGACTCTGTCTTCTCCTTGCCTGGGTAAGCACCTGGCGTTCTTTTTAAAGTAACAAAGTCATTAGAATAGTCTTATAGTCTCTTAGCTCATTTTAGCCTTTTCTTTTTCAGAGCAGTTATAGCTTTAATCCAAATGTCAGAGGCAACATGAATTCAGAGGATCAGGGTTTCAGTTAATCACGTTAAGTAAGTTCACCTGATAGTTAGATACAGCAGCATACAACCTTATTTCAGCTAGCAGGAATTTTGGGTAACTGAGGTTCGGGTAATCAACATCGCAATACATGTGACTACTGTGTCGCTTGCCATAAATTTGTGTTCTACATGATTTAAAAAATCGTATCGTACTGTTACATGGGCGTTGGATCTGAACTTGTATCCAAACTTAAAGGAAGCAAAGATTTAGGAAGAAAAGCTGACTTATTGGGGATTTTTGACATTTGCAAAAGTGCAATGTGGTGTTAAATGTGTAGATGAAAAATGGTGCTTTAAAATACATAAGAACACCTAGAATTTCTTTCAGAAATGTTGTTAATGTTCGTTTTGATAAAATCATAGCTTTCTAGTTTTTATAATCCTTATTACTTTTAGTAAGGCAATTATTTAGGGCTTTTTCTTTGAAATGTGAACTGACTTGAGATAGCTCACCTGATGAGGTTATCAAAGATTTGTGAATTGACACTCTGGGACTGAGAAACTAATCATCTCTTCTTTGATGACACAAACCGATCTGTCTTTTTCATGAATGCAGCAGCTAACCTTGACTTTACACATGGTCAGCTTCTACATTTTTTGCAGCTTTAAAAAAAAGCATTTTTCAACAGACTAATCCTATAATGCAGTGATTTCTTTTTCAGTGATGATTTCTCAGTGATTTTTAGTTCTGTTCAAGCTAAGGTTCTTTATATACCAGCTGTATACACATAAAATGTAAGATAAAAACAAAAGAGGACAGACAAGAAATGAAGATTATACACAAAGACCTCTAGTTTAAAGTGGTTCTGCCAGTCTAGCAAATGTGAAATACAAGGTTAAAAAACAGGTCTTTGTTATTTAAGTGGCACATGTTGCATTATGGACAAGAGCTTTTCTTCGTGTAGGTTACAGTGGTGTCTAAGGATGGCCTCCATTCATTGTACATCCCTTCTTATGGGGTCAGGCTTCCTCTGTACTTCCTCTGTTTTTCTTGTGGAGAATTGATGATTTTCAAATTACCACCTCTCTATCTTCCTTTTTTTTTCCTATTTTTTAATTTTTTTTAAACTTTATTACAGTGTGTATATTGAAGGCAGCTTGATGCCTCAAATTAACATTTGGGCTGAATAGTACAGTGTCCTATAGCGTGTGTATTCCTCCTGTACTGATGAGATTGGGTAGTGGATTTCAGGCCCTTGTCCCAGCATTCACAGACACTGTTTGGGAATGGAAATCAGTGATACGGTGTAAGTGTTGCAGTCCAGGCAAATCTAAGAGCACCTTGCTTGATGTGACTGTTCAGGGCTGTAAAAGAAGGGAGAATGTGGAAGAAGAAGAAAAAGTTGTTCTCTTCCTTTCAGGCTGGCTGAAGCAAGGGAAACCTCTGTTGTTTGGTTTGATGTTAATTTTACTGTCTGCTGAATAATGGTGTCATTGCCTTTTAAGTGGCAATGACATTTTTGAAATAATCCATCCCTTGCTACGTCCACCAGTTATGAATACCTTGTAGCCAACCATTTGTTTGAAGCCTTCACTTGAAGCAGAGCTCTGCAAGATGATCGGTGAAGCTGAATCGCAGAGGCACTTTCTGAGCTGACAGCAGCCGAACTCTGCTCGTGCACAAAGCAGCTGAAACCAAGAGCAGAGAAGCTATTGTGTGCTAAGATGTTCTGATCAGAACGCTTGCCCAGAGTGAGAAAAATTCTGGTTTTGTTTTTTTACTTTGGAGTATGAATTTAAATTTGGGTCTCTGGTATCTTAGGATAATATCCTAGATACTGAGCTGTAGATAAAGTGACTTTTCTCATTATGAATATTACTTATATCAAGCAGAGGAGTTTCAACAGGAAAGAAGCACCTCATACTTACTAATATTTTGGTGGAGTGGGGTTGTGGTTCGTGCTTCACCTTGATGGTTTGAATGCTCATTCAAGGATGTGAGGTATTTAGATTTTTTTGTTTGTTTGTTTTAGGAGTAGGGGGGTTTATATAAAGCAGCGGTGGGCTTTTGCAGGTGGAGATATGGAGCTTAGCTCTATATTTTTAGCAGGTGGTTAACAGGTAACTGTCTGTGGACTGGATCAGTCACTTGGGTACACGGGCCTGGCCTCGTTCCCCTGTGTCTCACCTCTAGCTGCTGGGAGCTTCCCACCGGTGCTGGTGTTGCACTGAGCGCCCAGTGCCTGGTGGGAGGGAGTTGCACAGCCCAGCATTAGCTATGCAAACTGCTCTTGTGGATCAAGCCCTTCATTTCTCTGCACCTCTCCTCTCCACTTGTAAACCAGAGAGTATCAACAGCCTTCGTCACGTCAGTGTTGCACGGTGAAGATTAGAAGGTGTTCAGATACTGCATTGTGCTGGTAGGGACCATGCAGGCGTTCCAGCCGAGTGTGAAATGGCTTTGCTAAGCCAGCTACAGAGGTGCACTAAACTGGCAAATCTCCACATAACTTAGTTTTGGTTTAATCTACTGTTTCTATTTGGATCTTTATTCAAAACCAGCTGGTTTTGCTTTTGCAACTGGCCTGCATTTCATGAAGTGTGACTGGGAAAGACCTTCACTGTTCAACATCTAATGTCAGATTGTTTCTGTCTAAATACATAGTTGCTTGGGAAGGATGTTACTAAATAATTGTATTTTTGCCTGTGTAATTATCATACGACAATTTCTTATATTCCTCTCAATTTTGATGTACATTTTGACATAGTTTCTGTAACACATAAGACCTTACCTCTGTGATTGAGTTTCAATTGTGGAAAAAAATCAAGTCGTGATTTTTAAAAATTTTTTTTTTTAGGTCGTGGGTCCTGATTTTTTCACTCTGCTAGTGATATTTACATCAAATGTATTCAGCTTGCAAATAGGAAAAAGAGAGTTATTGTAATTGAATACTGTTTATGTTTTTGTGAACTGTTTGCTACATTGTTGAAGCTCTACATTTAAAAAAAAAAAAACCCAAACAATAAACCAGTTCCCTGATTCTAGAATCCTGTTACAGCACTTCCAGATGTTACCACATGCAATATTTTACAACAAAGCTAAGCCTTGTGTTTCATTGCTTTGAATACTGAAGGGGCCTTCAAGAAGGAAACATAAACCAAAGATTTCTAGAATAGAGAAAAGCTGAAGGACACGAGGACATGCAGGCAGTGTCTTCAGACGATGTATCATCCTGTTCCCCTGAAAATGGGGCAAGAAACACACTGTTCCTACCTGAATATTTAGGAAAATTACAGGCAAGAGGTACATAGGCTGCTCCTCTGCCTTAAGTCTATATTCCAGTGGATACATAAGCACTTTTATTTTAAAGAACCTTCACAGGTTTACTGCATCTATTTATTAGCAGAAAGGTTACAATCACTGAGAAACTGTTGAAATGTGCCATGGCCCATCTGTCCCCAATTAGATTCACTGTTATCTTTCTACAGCCAAAATTTAGATGCCCGGAAATCATGCCGTCAGCTGGCTGGCTATAAAATGTTGTGGGAGAGCATACATACAATTTCTCACATTGAAACTCTTTGTTTTTTTACAAATGAACTAATTGTTCCTACGGCCAAAAAGGGACACTTGAGACCAGACATTGGAGCAGCTATCTAGAAGAGATATGGTCCTGCTCTAATAAATAGTTATTTAAAAGAGATGTTTTAATCTAACTTGATTTAAAAAAATAAATCGCGTTCCTAGTCTAGAGCTGTGGATTCCTCCAGGTACCTAGAGTTAGGGGGCCTGTTGGTAGGAAGGGTGTGCAGCCGGAAAAGCCTGGCTCCAGGGCAGAGGAGGTGCGACAGCCAGGCGTACCCTTCTGAACTGGCAATTCTGCACAATTTCTGTGGGATGTTCTTTGTGTGCCATCACCAGCAGTAAAGATTCATCAGGCCAAATTCTGATATTGCTTGCATCTATGAAGAGCCCATGGGCTTGCGCAGGTGTAATGAGTTGGAAATTAGTGAAATTAGTCAATAATTCTGCTGGCAGTTCAGAAGGAGAAGTAAAATTCACAATCCTGTGCAGTTGGCTGGGGTGATTACCTGCACAGGGCTAGCAGGAGTAAGAGTAGGAAAAATATCTGTTTGAATAGACACTTTTGCAAATGAAGCTATTGCTTAAAACTAGTATTATCTCAAGACCACTTCTAGTGAACTATTAGTCAGGAAAACTAGAGATACTAGGTTCAGTTTTGCTATGTGACTCTTCTTTGTTACCTAATTGTCATGTAGTTAGCCTGCTGTTCACTGGGAAGGCACACAGTGTGACAGCTGTCAGTGGTATCTACTTCTGTTTTAAAAGAAAAATAATTAAAAAACCTCATCACATCTTGTGTTGAATGTGGGACTTGCATTACGATACTTTGGAGGGGCTGTTTGAAGATGTGTTATGGCTTGAAATCTGAGAGGATCGGAAATATCAGAAGCTGGGTAGTATGGAAACTTCCATGCCACAGATGAGTTACAGAGGTTTCTGGCTTTGTGGAGAGGGGGTTTTCTGTTACTGTTGTCCCGCTTGGTGATGGAGGCACATTCACAGAGACCAGAAACAGTGGGTGCCACTATTTTAACTGTTGTTGCAGAATCACAGAGAAGTTGGGGTAGGCAGGGACCTCTGGAGATCACCTAGTGCAGTCCTCCTGCTCAGAGCAGGGTCAGCTAGAGCAGGTTGTTCGAAGCTGTGTCCAGCTGGGTTTTGAACATTGCCAAGGATGGAGGTGCTGCAGTCTTTCTGGGCAATGTGTTCCAGTGTTCAATTGCCCTTACAGGAAAAAAGGGTTGTTCTTATGCTTAAATGACATTTCTTGTATTTGTTACGGCCAAATCCTGTACAGTCTGGGTAAATAAACCCCATGGTTACAACACTGACAGTCTTTAACAACCTTTCCTCCCTCCTCTACTCTCCCAGCACTCATCCATAGCAATGATTGCAAGTAGTACAGCACAGGAAGATTTAAAGACAGTATTTTGTTGTGAAAAAGGCCTCACTAAGAAGAACTGGACTTGATTCTAATACTGAAAACCAATATTGACAAGTGTGTAGTAGTCAAGCCTGACTACTGCTGCAGCTCTTGGCTGGTGGTCTCCTGTGCAGTGAAGGTCAGAAAGAACGCGGGTTCCTAACCAGGCAGAGCTGAAGCTCGAGACTGGCATTAATTTAATTACGTAAGGATAAAGTGGCTCTAGTCCCGATTTTGGGATGTTTAATGTGATAGATGTAAATCGCTTCAGCACAGTAACTCTGTTGAAATGAATGGAGCAGCCATAGCTTGTAACATTGGATGGTTTCCTGTCCTATCATTAGCAGTCAGAGTTGTCTTCAAATTTCAGATTACAGTAAAGTTGCTTCCAGTGTTTGGATGCTCAAATACTAGTAGTTTCTCAAGGTGGCTATGGATGTCTCCACATACGTTTTCCACTGTGGTTCAGCTGGCATACTATTGTAGCTGCTGCTTTACAGTTTATTCCAAGAGTTGTCATTTTTTTTTTCCTTCTGAAGCTGTGTTCTGACAGTGCTCCCTCTCTCACAGTTCACGTGGAGAAAACATGTTGCAGGATCAGGATCTGAATTGGGACCAGTGGTCTGTGCTTATTAACAAAAATGCTTAGGGAGTGCAGATAGGTTAATTGAAGTTAGTTGTGTGTGACCAGGTTGGTTTGTCTTTAATCTCTTATGTTTAAATTTTATATGCATGAAGACAATTAATCCTCTTAACTTCTGCAGACTTTGAATGTTTAGTAAATAAGTGGCCTCTCTAATTGATGCTATGGTGTTTGCCTGTTTAAGCCAAAATAAAAGTAAAGAGCTACACTGGGCCTTGAGGGAATCTTCCTCAAGTGTAGTGAGAGGTTCTATTATGTAAAAGGCTTAAGAGTCTTCCCAGCTCATTATTTTTATAGTACTGTCTGCTTTGCTCTTTTAAGACAATGCTCTTTTTTTAGCATCAATAATTTTGAGATCAGAGAGCACTTCCTGAGTCAAGGCAAATTGAGCAAGATATTTCAGCACTTGACAATCAAAGATGCACTTCTCATGCATGCAGGTTAACACCGCTTTCTTTTTTTTTTTTTTTGACTGAAACCCAAAAAGGTTTTCCTCTCAAGTGAAGGGCTTGTTATCTTTGCAGTGTGTACAATAAAATAATAGTCCAGAGCTTATTTCTTCGCAGTGAATCATGAAGTGCTTTACAGAGTGTGTATCTAGGGATTACTCACTGGCAAACTGACCAAAATACCGATACTCTGTACCAATAAATCTGTATAACAGTTTTAATGAGATGTGAAGAATATCATCTTCACTTTTAATTGTGTCTTGAATTTTGTTCAGGTAGCATGTTAACACTTATTCCACTGAATGCCATGTTAGTGACAGTTAACAAACACATCCTTGTTTATACCAGGTTTCAGATCATACCTATGTTTCTTAAATCACTGTTCAAGTGCTGTTGTACTTTGGCCTGTGTGGTGAATAGATTAGGAGTAATAAGATGGAGGGGAAGAATCCGACATTTAGAGATGATTTTTCATACATGAGGTATGATGGAGAAAAGGGGTTGTTGTCTCATTTATAATGAAATCTAAATTCAGATGAGTTTCAACGATAAATATTTTGCCAGGCTGCAAATGTCCTCGGTATTATGCCAGACAGCAGCTGAGCACAGATAAGAGTTGTTAGTGCCTTAGCTAGGCTTTTTCTGTAGGTGTCACACTCACTCACTGCCTCAGCTTGATGCTGCATAGCTGCGCTCTGAAGATCTCAGATCTGATCATATTTACTTACACATGTGATTGTGTTCATACATAATTTGTTATTAAATTCAGTCATATTTAATAATTTTGGGGAACTAATAATCTATTTTAAGTACAGTCTGTATTTTTGAATAACTTTTCTTTGAGGTTCTTAATTTTTTAACACAACTTTTAAGGTCAGTGGTCCAACTGCGTAAATTATTAAATACTTCTGAATTTTTTATAACTTTCCACAGCAACGTAGACTGGATTTTCCCTTCTCTTCACGATTCCTGGATGTGCAGTATGGAGGGTGATAGTGTACATCCTTTGTTTTTTGTTTCAGATCATAGTTGTTAATGTGAAATCCAAGCTTTCATTTTACTAATTGTAGTAGTAACATAGAGAATATTTTGCTCCCTCCCAATAGAATTGACCTGCTTCTTCAATCTGTATGAGATTGAACAGCAAGTATCACGTTCATCCCTTGGTTTGGGCTTCCTCTGTAGCGGAGCTGAGGTACAGCAGTGGATCAGTTCTCAAGGCAAGGGCCGGCGCTACCCCAGAACAGCACTCCTGCAGCAGAATTTGATGGTCTGCATTTCTGCTGACTCCGAACCTGAAGATCCTGTCCTAGGACAGACTTTGCTCCTCTGAAATTGTGGAGCAACACAATACCGCTCGTTTTAGCAGGGTAACTGTACAGGGAAAAATTTTGCAAGGCAGGAAGAAGTCGAGTTTCATTTGAACTAATTGGTGAATTAATCCAAAGAAAGATGCAGGTATATGGAGATTTTGCTGCTAGCAAGTAGAGAGAGACATTTATAGGGTACCTCTCTGATTGCTTTAGATTTCTGTAGTGATCACATTTGGTTTTGTCTGTTAGAGATTCCTGGTTGGAGATCCTTATCTTCTGTACATGACCCTGACTGTTTTACTTCAGCACCTATGTGACTGAATCTATGGCTGTGCCATGGCAATGCCGTGGAATGGATGCGTTCTCTATAGTCTTGCTCTCTAAGCAAGGATCAACCTTTAACAAACACTTGGCGACCCACGAGAAAAACCCTCATGATTGCGTAGGCATGTTTATAAAGTATCTATGTAATACGGGAAATGAGAAGCTGCCAGATGCCGCTGGGCTGTGAATTGCCTGGAGAAGTCGTCCCCCTCATCCTGACCCTCCTCCCCAAGAATTCCATAAAGACTGTTAACAAGTCACACCACGGCCACACGAGTGACGTGGAGTGCCACTGAACTGAGCTTCCTGGGCTGGCTGCACAACTTACAGTCCATATTACTTTCATCTTCATAATTCTTGAGTGGAAGAGATTAACAACTGTGGGTGCTTCTTTTTTATTTATTGGAGAGTGCAGTGCTTCTTATCCTTCCTTTACCACTTCCACAGAGAGTAAATGGGTTTACCTGGTAACAGCATACTGCGATGGGCACACAGGGTATTGATTATTTGTGGAAGGTATAAACACACTGCCAGTCACTTGCTGTAGCAATGAAACTTGTGAGGCACAATGAGCTAAAATTTTTCCTGTGCAAAATTTTCAGCTGGACTAGTTTATGCTCATGGGAATTGAGAAACTATCCCTTCTGGTACTTTAGTGTCTGTTTCCTTGCATGGATTGGAAATGTTTGTCTTTAAAGCGGTAACTCTGCTAGATAAAGGATAGCTTTAGTAACAGTCGTCTAAAACTGGAGGCTTGTTTCACTTTCCCACGAGCACATGTCTGAACAGTTCAAATAGTTCTCAGTTGGAGACCACCGTTAGAGGGTTTGGTGTCTGCTTCCCCCCCACTGGGTCTGTTTTAACATTGTGCCTACATCACGCTGTAGTTAAGAAGTAAAAATGCAGTTGAGTAATTGCAAGTGTTTACATTCAAATGTGAATTCAAATCATTGCAACCACGACATCGTTTTTGTTTGGGTCAGCCTTTGGATGCTTGCTGCCCTTATTAATAAAAATCAGTGCAATGTCTTCCTATCAATGACAGTCACGTCAGCTGTAAAAGAAGCTATAAAGCAAAAATACCATTCACTAGATTTTCAAAAAACAAAAAGTACCCCCTCACCAGGAAAAAGTTGCCACACTTTCTAGACCAAGCACTTTCTTCCCTGGCTTGTCTAAATGTAGAAATTTTGGTGATATAAATATTCTATCTATCCTGTGGCACTCTATGAGTAAAAGAAATGTGACCATTTTTATTCTGTGATCCATTTTAGCCGTCTTAACACCTTGTTTGCTCTTTTCCTGACAAAAAAGGAAAGAAAGAATATCTGTTTCTTTTACTTCAAAGTGCTGGAGGCATAGGGAATTTTCTTCCTGTATCCTTTTAATTCTAGCATTATCGAGGCATTTTGTAAACTTACCTCAATTTCTTGAGTTTCATTCTTGCTGTAAGGAATACTTCCAAGTAGTGCCTGGATGTACCTTATGATTGCAAAATCACAATTCTATATGTAAGGAATCTTCGGGAAAGAAATAGAAATTAAGAACAACTTAAAATGCGGCGAATACATACCAAGATAAATGAGTCTGTGCGTGGGATGCTGCTTATGCTTAACTCTACAACAGATACATACCAACAGATACCACAATCTTCAAAACAGCAATTCAAATACAAAACAGGGATTTCCTTTTCATTTTGCTTGTCTTTTAACAAGAAGCTTAATTTTATGCTGATGGAATCGGACAGCATGTAACATTTTCTGATGCTGCTGGGTGTACCTGCAGACTGAAGTGACCACCCATTATGCGTCTTGTAATGCCTCGTCTTCTGAAGCATCTCTGCCTTTTCAGGCTGAGCTACCTTATGCTGTTGCTGATCCAATGCGAGCTATGAATGTTCAGCATTTCTGGAAATCAGACGCAGATTGTCTCAAGTTGGGTGCCCCAAATCTTCAGAAAATGCTGCTAATTAGGCATTTTGCTGGAGGGCGCTCTCTGAAACCACCATGAGATAGGGTTACTGTGATTGAAGTCCCTTCTACTTTGGCATCTAATTTCAAAATGAGTGACAATAAACACAGTGCCTGATCAAAAGACATGCAAAGCATGGGGTCCCCTCCTGCTGCATATTTATATGTTGCAATGTGTTATAAATACATTTAACTCAGTAGAAACCATTGTAGTTTATATAAATCAGCTGTTATTGAAGAGCTAGCCAGTTCATTAGTGTGTGTGCTTCTGCATGTGTGCTGGGCTGCTGGAGGCAGAGAGTTTCTGGAGCGTCAGACCTGTGTGGTCCTCTTGCATCCTTTTCCATTCAAAGGTATCAGCAGTTAATTACTGAAAGCTATGCAATAGGTTTTGCAAATAAAATACCTGAATCTTTGTCTTTTAAAAATACCTTTAAATCAGTTACAACACAAGCAGAGAAATAGATATGAAACATGGTGTGACCTGGGGAAAACATCTCTGCCTTTCAGAAATAGACGGTCCCTCCTTTTAATGTCTTTTTGGAACATTTTGTGTCAATGTTGAAGAACGAAGCTTTGTCTCTGTGGCCAGAGGGTAGTGGTGAACAGCTCAACGTCCAGATGGAGATTGGTGATGAGTGGTGTCCCGCAGGGGTCTGTATTGGGACCGGTACTGTTTAATATCTTCATCAATGACACAGACAGTGGGATCGAGTGCACCCTCAGCAAGTTTGCAGATGACACCAAGCTGAGTGGTGTGGTCGACATGCCAGAGGGACCTGGACAAGCTGGAGAAGTGGGCCCGTGTGAACCTCATGAGGTTTAACAAGGCCAAGTGCAGGGTCCTGCACTGGGCAACCCCCAGTATCAAGACAGGCTGGGGGATGAAGGGATTGAGAGCAGCCCTGCCGAGAAGGACTTGGGGGTACTGGTGGATGAAAAGCTGGACATGAGCCAGCAATGTGCGCCCGCAGGCCAGAAGGCCAATCGTATCCTGGGCTGCATCAAAAGCAGCGTGGCCAGCAGGTCGAGGGAGGGGATTCTGCCCCTCTACTCTGCTCTGCTCTGCTCTGGTGAGACCCCACCTGGAGTACTGCGTCCAGCTCTGGAGTCCTCAGCATAAGAAAGACATGGACCTGTTGGAGCGAGTCCAGAGGAGGGCCACGAAAATGATCAGGGGGATGGAACACCTCTCCTATGAAGAAAGGCTGAGCAAGTTGGGGCTGTTCAGCCTGGAGAAGAGAAGGCTTCGGGGAGACCTCATTGCAGCCTATCAGTACTTAAAGGGGGCTTATAAAAAAGATGGTGGCAGACTTTTTAGCAGGGCCTGTTGCAACAGGACAAGGGGGAATGGCTTTAAACTAAAGGGGGGTAGATATAGACTAGGTATAAGGAAGAAATTTTTTACGCTGAGGGTGGTGAAGCACTGGCACAGGTTGCCCAGAGAGGTGGTGGATGCCCCATCCCTGGAAACATTCCAGGTCAGGTTGGACGGGGCTCTGAGCAACCTGATCTAGTTGAAGATGTCCCTGCCCACGGCAGGGGGGTTCGACTAGATGACCTTTAGAGGTCCCTTCCAACCCAAACTATTCTATGATTCTATTTTATGTAAATCAACATGCCTATGTCAGGAGAAAATAGGACCCAGTGATTCGTATGTGACTTTATGTCATAGATAAATATTACTGCATTGTGAGAGGAGGACCATGAGGCTTTATTTGCCCTCCTTGGCATTAGGACCACTGCCTCGATGTGGAACAGAGCGCGTTCTCCATGGACTGAGTAAAATATCCAAATACGACACAGTTTTACTTGAGCTGTGTAAGAATTGCACTGTTGGAACTAGCTATGCATTTTAATTCTCTTGCATTATTGTAGGTCTGTGAGAACAAAATTGAGGAAGTCTAGAACATATATAAGCCAACTATATATATAAAAAGATAATTTCATCTGTCATCTACTGTACAGTAATGTGTTATAGCCCAGTGGAAGCACTGACCAAATATGTCTCTAACATTAGCAGGCTTCCTGGAAGGAAGAAAAAAAAAAAAGACGCAAGAATACATATGTAATTTTCCAAATACAGAAATATCCCTTTTCTTTTGAATGTGTTAGTTTTGCCTGTGTATAGCTATTTATTTGTCCTAGACACACCAATACTTTTTTCTTTTTGTGAAGTTAAATGTTAATGGTGGGAAAATACCTGTCAAAATGGAGAATTTACTTCTTTGGGGGGATGGTGGTAAGGAGAAGGAATGCTCTTTCTCACCATCTGTTTTTCCTAGGAGGTGGCCCATGTGGAAAATTGCATGTGTAACTGTAAAGTCAACTGCTAATGAGCCACTGGGGGCAGTCTTGGAGTAGAAATAGTAGGTCTTATCAGTCTCCTGCTTGTTGTGCTTTATGGACATTAATGTCTGCAATATTCCATGAGTTGGTGAAATGTTGTTATGCAAGTATTAGTCCCTTTTATATATCGGCAACAGATCCTAGAAACAAAATTATTTTCTCACTGTCATAGGAAAAATCACTGCTGGAACTTGGCGTAACTCTCAGGGAAACATGTTTGCCTGTCCTGCATTCACAGATGCATCAAGATGATCCTTCCGAGTGTTTTCTCAGTGTATTTGTGTAGTGTGACACCAGCTTACTGCACATGCAACATGCTGCACCTCTGCAGTAAGCTGCTCTGGCAACCATCTGGAGAACTACAGAAAGAAGCAACTGCCAAGCAAGGCTCTCAAGTGCATATTTAACTTCAAGGCCATTGGACCTTTGTTTTCGTGGGACTGTTGTCCTGTTTAAAACAGCTTACAGATCTAAGCACCTTGTTGAAGCAAGATATAGTCGTAGGCAAGAAACTCTAAAAATCCATCTTTAACAAAGCCGCCATAAAGAGGTTTGCACCTCTGCAGAAGTACACAGCCAGAGGGCAGCTGCTACCTCTGTGCCTCATTATCAGGAGTTGTGTGTTGGCTCGGGAGGTAGCACGGATCCGCTAAACCAGAGAATCTGTAGACATACATAATTGTCAGCTTCCACTGAGCCCTGATTTGGACACCTGGTTCCCTTTCTAGCTGGAGAACTAGCATGTCAGTAATAGCTGCTCGTTTTACAGAAGAGAAGTGAAGCCTGGAGGAGAAAAAGTAGTTCCTAATGGTAACATTTGTGAAAGTCTGGTGGAATGTGGCTGAGAGTTGTTGCAGTCACAGACAGCATGGTGGGATATTATTTGTGGGAAAATGTGAGCAGCTCACATTTTTTTGTTGTTTATGGACTCAGATAAATTAGATTAGTCTGATGGAATAGATAAATTAGTGCAGCTCAAAGTATTTAAGTTTATGAAAGTGTTTACTCCCTGCTCATTTTGTTTAGTTACACTCGCTAGAAGATAACCAGATTGACCTAAACTGCATATATCTAGTAATTTTCAACTGATTTGGTCCATGGGCCTTGTTTATTTAATGTCCCTGCTGCACTGTTCTTAATAATTTTATGTATGCCATGATCTCAAAGAAAGATGAGGAGACTGTTGGGTATGATAAAGAGAATATTTTTGTTCAGAAGTGTGTGATGAGATGCATTGGGTAGAGAATATTTTCTCACGTTAGGCAGCTGCCTAGTGGATTAAATTCTGTTGCAGAGCCTTGATCAGATGTTTTCGGTGTCAAGCTGAAGGGTTGGTGGCATCACTGCTCACTAAATAAGTAAATCCTGAAGTGTTTAATGCAACCCTGAAATAACAGTTTGGGACAGTGATGGTTTAAATGTAGGTAGGATGGGGAAAAGGACCCTGAGCAGGAGGAAGTTTTGACAGCAAAGACTGTGCCAAGGAGCAGTGTGCTTTGTTTATATATTCCCTTTTTGTTATAGGTTTCTTATCCTCAGCAGATGAAAGGAGGTTGTGTTTTCTCTCTGTTTTAAACCTAGTGATACTATATGAAGAAACTTCTTACCCACACACTGATTTAATGAATCTGTAATTTTAGGCTCGTCTATTTGGAGAGAAGGGATTTTCCAACGTTTCCTGAGGAGAGTTTCTGAAAAGCAATATCTATAATATTAAAAACCTCTAAGTCACCTTTTCCTTCTCACAGGAAATAACACAGCTTTCCTTGCATCTCTAGCAGTATTTAATTATACCCAAGTTCTTACAGAATGACAAATGGCAGGTTGTCTCAGTGGTAGAAGATTTTAATTTTTAGATGTGAAATGCAGATTATGTGGGTCCTGGATTATCCGGGCTTTGCCTGCGTATTGGAGCTCTGTCAGATTTTTCCACTCTCCTTTGTACTGTAGAAGACACTAAAAGAAATGCTGCAAAGAGATGTGAAGTTAGCAGCGTGTCTATAACGTTTGTTATGTGCTCCTGACCATGACACCTCGGCCCGATTTATTGTCTGACACTGGACAACTCCAGTCCCCCACGGGGGGACTGTACTGGGTGGAAAGTGATGGTAGATGCAGATTTGTTTACAGAAAGCTTCCTTATTGCTTCTGTTCTTTTTCCTGCCTTGGTGACTGCATGCAGAACCTTCTTCACGATGGAAAGATCTTCGCGTCTCGTTGGTCCGGGTTTCTTTCTGGACATCCCACAGTCAAGAGTCCTTTTTGCAAATAGCTGCCAAAGAAAGGAGGATTTGCTGACCGGAGCGTTCTTTGGCAGCGGGGTTGGAGGCAGGTTATTGCCACAGTAGGGAGTTATTTGCAACTTGGGTCCCCAATTCTGAGCTTTGCAGGTATTGTCTCAGTATGGCACCAAAAAAAATTGCAAGGCATCACCTCTTTGGAGAGTTAATGGTTTGGATCTGACAATCTATTTTAACCCCTCCACTCCAGCTGGAGCTGGAGCTCCAGCTCATGCTTTCTGTGCAGCAACCAACAAGTCCTGGTGGCTCAGAACAGTTGTACCAGAGCTCGCTGTGCCATAGAGGACATCTCGTCATCGGATTGACCCATCCTGCGTAGCAGGGCAAAATAAACTGTTTGGGGCCATTCTGCAGCAGAGAATGCCACCTGCATTAGCTCCCCGTTTGAGAGGTTTGCTTGGGTCGCGCTGAGGGACTGCGTGTCTTGGGTGAAGCCTAGACATGCAGCAGGGTCTCAGCGTCAGCTTTTAGCGGCTGCCCCTCGGTTTCGGCTGCGGAGGGAAGGGAGGCCGGGCGGGGCAGACCTGCTGCCCCGCTGGTTTCTGTTGCCCGCCGCCTCCTCGCTAGAGCAACGCACCTTTGCAGTGCTGCTGCCAACGAGCGCCCCCCTCCCCGCGTTGCGACTTCTGCTTGAGAAGAAGCAATTTTAGGTTAAAGCGCCGGCTGTTTTCCCCCGGCGGCCGCCGGCGCCTCGGCCTTGCGCGGGGGCGGGCGGCCCGCGGCGCTGCGCCGGCGGCCGGGGCCGGGGGGGGGCGGGGGGGGGGGGGGGGGCTGGTGGCGACAGGTGGCGCTACGAAACTGCGCTAATTTCTCCCGGTCTGGGTTTTTTTTCGTCCTTAACCCCGTTTGATTGTCGGTTTCACTCAGCGAATTCAACCACCCTCTTTCGAAATGGAAGCATTTCACGACCGTCTAACCTGCCCTCAGCTGAAACGGGCAGTGCCTCGCCGCTCGGCAGGCAGCAGGACCAGCTCTGTGGGTGCTTTTTATAGTCACCATTTGGGGGGAAAAAAAAAAATATATATATATATATGAAAAAAAAAATCACCACCCCATTAAAGCACTTCTTTTTGTTGTAACTGCCAGTAAATGTGAATGCCTGCACAGATTGGGGCTGACTGAAACTCTAATCATTATACTGCAAGAATATTTTTGATGGATTTTCAACAACTCCAGAGTTCCTGTCAGCATCACTGTGTGGCTTTTTAAAGTTCTTTCCTTTAATGGGTCCCAGGACCCATGAAAACATTCAGGTCGGTTTAGTACCCTAGTCTTCCCAAGTAATTAGCAGGTGGAATTACCTGGTAGCAGTCAGTGTTTTCTGCTGTAATCCGTCCACAGAAGCTGCAGCAGAGTAATTGCTATCTCTGGCGGCCCTGCAAACATGTCTAATTTAATGTGTCAATAGGGATTTTTCTCTCTGTTTTTTCATTCCTGATGCCAGGCTGTGAATTTTCCTTTCAGAAGGCCAGACTCAAAGTGAGATGGATATATTAAACGTGGATTTCAAGGAAATGTTTTTCCCAGCAACTGTAAATGTGTAAAAGCATTCGGAGCTCGTTCTCCTCTCCACACGACTTTTCAACAGGTTAAATAAATGTATGTAGCAGACAGATACTCAACTACGTGATCCACAGTTACTGGAGCAGATAAATGCTAAGCTGACCATGGTGTCTCCTCGCCAGCAGTGCAGCGTTTCAGTCCTCCTGGCTTGTTTGGGGATGTTTTGGTGTTCTCTGATGCTGACTTGATGATATCAACTGCTGGTGAGACACATGTAGCTTTTTAGTCTCCCCTCAGTAAACATTTGCCAGTAGCGAAGGAACAGATGGGCTCGGATCTGCTCTGAGATCAGATGTGGAGTGAGGGTATTTACAGGATACTCCACAGGAGGGTTTTCCACCAGCAGGTTCTCTGTCGTGGCTGGCTCCCTGGGTATTTCTGCGGCTGTGTTCAGGAGCACTGCTGGGTCAGAGGGCTGCAGTTTTCTTAACTGCTTCGCTTGTCTAAATACCACTTTCTTACGTGTTACGTTGCGGGGGCTGTGAGGTTTTGTTCTGTATTGAAAAAAACAAGGTCCTATTCTGCATGAGGGAAAGCATATATTCTAATGATAAAAGGGGTCATTCCCAAAAGGCAGTTAGAGAGGTATATGTGTTATATTCTCTACAGATCTATAAACAGTCCTTTGAGTCCGTTCACATAACGCTGCAAGTCACTGATGTTTCCTGTTTAGTTTTCAGTGAAGACCCCAGCATCCCGGTTGTGAAGGAAAAATAAAAGTAAAATAAACTCATCGTGAACAAACCCATTGGGCATGTTTCTGAACAGTCCTGGATACACAACACACAATACTCTTAGTTATTAAAGGAGAGGATCCCTGAGAATCAGAGTTGCCTTGTGTCAGGGATTGTAAGCATACAGAATAAAACTATCCTTCCTGAGAGCACGAGCAAGACCTGATCCTTGGGTGGCCTAACTGGCATTGCTAAGCTGGAGGCAGCAGACCCATATTACATTAGCCACTTGATAGTATGAGATAGTATGATCTTATCTTCCTTTATGTTTAAAAAATTCCCTTTTGAAAGAGTAATTAGCGTAGATTTGGAACACTAGAGGACTATGGTGTGCTACTCAAGGTCTTGTTGTTTTCCTTTTCTTAATTTGAATTTCCCAACTTTAAAATGGAACCTTTGAAATTTAAAATACTGGATCCGGTGGCTAGCACTTACGTATGTAAATATTGCAGTTATGGTGTAAATGGATATCAAGATTAAATAACTGTAGCGAACATGAGCAGCACAATTTTATTAATGAATTAAGACTGTAATTTCATACAAAACAAAACTAGATCTTACATCAATTGAAAGATTCTACTGCTTTAAATAAAAACAAAATTGCTTGTCATCAATAGCTACATTTTGAATATAAAAAATTATTTGTGTATTGTATTTTGGGGCCTTGAATCTATGCAATGTAGAAATGCTTCAATGTGGCTCTTTTCAGAAGGAAGACCTAGAAATTTTATAGAGAACTCACTCCAAACCACCTCTCTATTCGGCAGGTTAAAAATTGAGGTCCTTCTCTGGTTTAAATAGCAGTCAGAAAATCCACAGGTAATCCCTGTAACTTTTCATACAAATTTGATAACAAAAGAAAGTGTGCTACCAGTATCTCTAAAACATAACTAAGCTTCATTGCATAACTCAAACCATGATGGAGATTTTGACATGCTTGGTGGCAACCTGACAGATGTGTCATAGCGTCTAATCCCCAAAAGCCCCCAAAGCTCTTTGAAACTGGGTGTTTCTGAAAGACCGGATTGGAAAACATGCTGCTTTTTTATTAAGCTTTTTCTCTCAGTGCCTGTATTACTTACAGCGTCGTCTTGTTGCCAGGCTGACTGTACAGATATGCACTAACTAGGCTGGCAATTCTGCTTTGTTAGCAAAGAGGTAAAATATATATAATTATGTATATTTAAGCTATATATTTTATATAAATTATGTAAAAATGTAATTATTTTTGCTTACAGTTTGAAAATATTGAAGTTGGGAATTTCTGGCTATGTTATCCCTCATTTTCCTGTTCTGTACAGATGTACCTCTGGTGTGTCCCAGCCTCAATATTTCTGGCATTTAAAAAAAAGAACCCAACAAAAAAAAAGTTAACATTAATATGGATTTGTGATAAGTTCAGAAAGTATTCTGGAACAATATTTGGAATGCCAGTTGTAGGGAGGAAAATAAACTATGTGCTTGAAAGTGATTTTTGACAAAATGACCCCCAAATTTAAATGCAGACAGCGTCTCTTGTCCTGGGATTTGCCAGCATATCTCTAGGCCAGACTCGTGGGAGACTGAAAGGAGGTTTCATTGCAACATCACCATGTCCTATAGATTGTGCTCAGTGGCGTCTCCGTTATTTGGATGACATCCACAGTTGGTAAAAAGAGAAAATTGGGCCAGTTTACATTCTGTTACAGAGCAGCTTCCTGGATGACAGAATAATTTCCAATCAAAGTGCCCTGGATTACTCCCTGCTGTGAACTAATAGGGTGCTAATTAGCATATTTCATTTATTTACTTAACTGGGATAAAAACAATTGGGCACAGGTCCCATTTACAATGGTTTCCTGGGGAAGTTGCAAACTGCTGTAAGTGTAACCGTGCTGCATTAAAAAGATAGAAGCTCACATAAACATAACGTGCGGACTGAACACAAACTGGCATGGCTGTCCAGTCGCCTCATACACTGAGAGCGGTTTAGAACATTAAATAAAGCTGTATTTCTGTTTCCTTCAAGTCTTTAAGTGGGCTAAATGAAATTAGAGCAGCATTTTTCCAATCTTTGCAGGTCCACTGGTGACAGTACTGCACATGTGCTGTGCTGTGGACAGCATCATGCGTTGCCTTGTGCTCTCTCTTGTGTTCACTATTGCCTTAATATCTCGTGACTACTAACAGCACCGAAGGCTTTTCAAGTACTGAATTACCCATGAAACATGGGTTGGGAATTGTTGTCCCACAACTTTTTTCCAACTTTTTCCTGTGCATTCCCAGGGTGGGGCACGCCTGCCCAGCACCTTGTGCCATTCTTGAAGATGTTTCTAGTTGCAGAAATGTTGAAAGTGCCCATTTGTTTATTGCTCACCCCCAGCCTCCCCATGCTCCCAGTTTCCTGTGTATTGCAAATTTAGAAAATTTCAAGCACCCAACTTAGTAGCTCATCTGGGGAAATTTTGAATGTATTTTCTATGAGTTTGTAGAGGATGAGGCAGGAACGAAAACTCTTCTCCTGCTTTGTTGAGCAAAGGTCTGTTTTCAAACTGTCTGACATTTTAAAACACATCTTTGCATTTTTATATCTTAAGCAAGAGTTTTACTTAGGATAAAATTCCTTATCCATTTTGATTCACATTCTGCTTAGTTATGAAAATCTGGATTTGCCCTAAGGCACTATAATATCTCTCTGCATCGGGGAAGCAAGTTCATTAAATGAAATGGAGAGATTTTGAGATCAAGAGACCTGGGGTCTGTTTCTGCCCTCTTTACATCTTTTGTGTGACATTGAGTAATGTGCCTTTCCATTCTTCAGTTTCCTTATCCATAAACTGGAGAGAATAACACAACACTTTATCCTGCCCTTCTTGACATGCTTTAATGTTCTCAGTTGGAAGGTGCTTTTTGGCAAAGATGCGCTAACCCCCAGCTCGCTCCCCCCATCCCAACCCTAGCTCACCGTTTCAGTACACAATAACCTCCTACCTGAGTATTTGTGTCACGATCTACTTTTTATCATTTGTCTTGTTTCCAAATTCAACCGGTACTAGGGTTATCAGTCTTGTTACAATTGTTGTTCTGGTTTGTATGATCTGCCTTCCCTCCTCTCCAGCTAGCCTGGGAGGCCCCTCTCATTCTTTTCTGTGGGAGAATTTTGCTCTTATTTTTGTGTGACTCAGAAAGCCCCTGAGCTGGAAAAGAACAATTCTAGAGCATACGTTTCCTGTACTGTATTGAATGAATGCCACTGTGGAAGAATATTGCCCTTCTGCATTTTCTGTGCTTGTAAAACACATTTAGAGCATCTAAGGATAACAATTTATAAACCAATTAGAACAGAGATCTGGGCATTGGAGGAGACAGCACCTTATTTCAGCCTAGTAAGACCTCTTCCCCAGGAGGTGTGTTTTTTGTGTTGTTCTTGTTAAAGTTATCATATATCCCATAAAAGCATCCTCTCCACCATTTGGTGTCTGTCCTCTTTTTGGGTATTGAAATACTATTCATCACTTCTGATACAGTGATACGTCCTGCAGAAATAAATATGGTTCAATTTTGAGGTTCTATAAGTGGACGTGATTGTTATGAGTTACATGCCAAAGGGAATTTAAACATGAAATGAAACATTCTTTGTTTTGTTTTCCCCCAGACCCACCTGAACATTGTGCGAATGGAGGCACCCATTGAGGACTAGCCCCACAATTTGAGCATATTCACTAGCCAGTTTCATTGCTACAGTATACTGGCACAAATTCAGGAAAAAGTAAGGCTAAAAAAAAATTCCCCAAGGCTTGTGAATTCATGACCACAGGCCCAAAAATGCGACTGTTGATCTGTGTGCAGAAGAAACTACCAGTCATGTTTCCAGAGCCATTTGAATTCCATCAGGGGCCAAAAATCTGGATGATAGTTCTGTATAATTTTAGTGTATACCATGTTGGAGAGCTCATCGTTGGTGAGTGAACCAATTTTTCAGTAATCTTTGTCACAGCAGGCAAGATAGAAATTGGTCTGTAATTTGTAATCATTACTTCTTTGCTTGAGATTAGTCCTGGATCACCCACAGTGAAAAAAGATGCCTCCTAACCTCAGGAAGGACCATTCTCCATTCAGAAGGCCACTGAGGCTTGCTGTTCACAAAGCACACTTTGTCTTGACCATCCTTCTTTTTTATGTCAGATGAACTTTTATCTATGTTCTGCTTTTCTCTATAAGACTGAAGACTCCAGACATTCTACATAAAGCGATTTTCTCAATTCTTAGTACTGTGAAAGAGATTGGAGGGTGAGGGGGAGAGCTTTGGAGTTTTCCTATTGATACATTTTTCAGAAGGCACAAAAAAAAGTGCTATAACGTATGCAAGTAGATGTGGGCAGTGACTAGAAGAACCTTTCTGTGTTAATAAAGGTTATTACTTACTACCAGGTAGTTAATGTGAGGAATTTGGGCTAAAGGATACTGTGATTCTCAAGATCTGAGTTGGCTTCTGAAAGCAAAGTATTGACAAAGCAACCCAGCTAGTCCGGCACTGTACTATATATAGTGAAACCTGTGCATTGGAAAGCCTCTGATATTAAAAATGATTTCTTAACTGACCTCTTTAAGGTAGTACCAAGGTTTCTTGTACAATGTTGGGTTTTTTTTGAGTTAAAAGCCACCCTCATTTGGTCATTGATTCGCCTCCTTCCCCCTCCACTCCTGGCTTTCCTTACACGGACTGAAGGGAGCCCTGGCCTAGAGTTTGGTGTTCTGATGTAAAATGCTTTTCGGTTGAAATCAGATTGTTTGCTTTAATATTGAAGGGCTTCATAATAAGAGATAACAGCAGAAGGGAAAAAAAAAAAAGAAGAAGATAGGTATGTGAATAGGTTGCAGGAATGGCTATGGGATAGCAACATTGAAAACAATAAATGTGGTCATAGTATTCATCAGGTGTTGCATTTCCAATAAGGACAGGTAAGTATTAAAACCATTACGTTCTCGGTCCACCCCTATTCAAGGATGATAAATTCAGTCTAGGATGGGTGAGAGAAGTCTTCTGCAGTGCTTAGGGCATCGGAGAGCCTATTTTATGACAAACAACACAAAGAAAAAAGTTATGGAAGCTGAAGGGCAATGTTCAAATACCAACAAACAGATACGAATGGCCTGCAATTAAATCGGAAATGAAAGGTTTGGTACCATCAGGTACCATCGTTGGTATATGCACATATTCATATGGCGGTATAAAACATATGGTGGTATAAACATCCCTGAATAATCTAGGAGGTCCTTTCCAGTATATTTCCTATACTGATGTGTTCCTAAATAGCTGTGTTCATGTAATTTTCTTGGATTGGGATAAAATGTCAGAATAATGTTTTGAGATCTCAGTTTTCAAAGAGTGAGCATGTGAATTGAAATACATATGTAACTTAAAACAAGGTCTAGGATTAGGCATCTTTGAATAACTTGTTTTGGTTAACTTTTCTCTTGATCTGTAAACACCGGAGTTACTGAGCCTACTATAAAAAGAGTAGCATGAAATACTGGAAAAAATGTCTTATGTAAATTACTGGTCATGTCTTACTGGTTGCTACTCTTATTTAATTGGGAAGTTAGAAGCATCTGTCTTGTACTTCAGATTTAAGATAATTCCAAAAAGGGGGGACTGGCAAATTTTTATTTCTCTAATATATCCTCTGGTTAAAGAATGTTTGAAGAATCCTGTGGCTTATTTTTTTATAATCAAAAATTTGGTAATTTCAGTGAATTAGTGGTGGATGTTTTTCTGCATACATCCTCCTAAAAATCAAATTCAGAACCCCACTTGATCTACACCATAGCAACTTAATTCCTTTAAATTTCAACAGAGAAAGAATGACAGAAGAAAAAACAGCATAGATATAAAATAAATCTGCCAAATTTAAGTTTTGGTTTTGAAAAAGTTTTCTCAATCTGTATGGGTTTGTATTTTGCGTTGTCTGCAGGGCTACATTTCTTTTTCTCCATCAGATAAGTCCTATGTTACCTTTTGTGGACTCAAGAAGAGGCTGCGTGACCTACTGGGGACTCAGGAACCCCCTTCCCCGTCACTGAGCTTGGGCAAATCCGTGTTGCTCTGCTTTCCATTCCTTGCTCTCTCCTGCTAATTCCACACCGAGGTGTTCAAAACAAAACAGGGACCGCCCCTTACCCTTGGTCTGGAGGGGGCCTCTCCCAGCGCAGTCCTGTTCTCTATCAAAACTCCAGGTCGCTGATGCCGAAGAAACTGTAACTTTTTTGTTTTGCTTGTGGATATTATTAACTAGGAATGCTTCAGGAATAAAATATGATGCCAGTATTGACAGCATATGTATTGTGTAGTAGGTGCTACGTGTAAGCAGTTCAAGCCAGAGTCTCATTCAGCTTTGTGGATACCAGCTTTTACTTTCACATTGTTGGTTGGAGAGCTAAATGCTTGCTTTTTTAATGCAAAATCAGGTTTGTATTTTTCCTTAGTGCAGTAAATGACCATGACTTATAAAATGCTAGCAGCTGACATTGTCATGACTTCGATATGCAGAGATTTTTATAACTCATACCTTCTCTTAATACTGTTTTCCTCATAAGGTGATGATTCTCAGTTGTATACAAGGATGTATAGTAATGGCTATTTTTTTGATACTTTATCAGAAGTCTTCATGCATCTATCCTTTTGTAAATATATGAAGCTGTAGAGAGAAAAGCAAAGCCACAAAGAGAATTGTTAAATCAGATTTGATGTGCTTTGCCAAACAAAGGAGGAGTTCAAACTGCATTGTAGATATAGTGCAAATGAATTTCTTTGCAACCATAGACGCTCATCTGTGGTCTAATAAAGACCGTTCTAATTCTGTCCTTTCTTCAAGACTGTTCAGCTCTGTCTGTCTGTCTGGGAATCCTTATCAGGATCGTAGCAGGCGGGGTGAGAACCTGGATCACCCTAGGAAATCGGTCAGGATCTAAACGGGGACCAAAACCAGTGCTAATCACAGGCCATTTCAAATAGCCTACCAAAAAAATGTACTGTATTAAAGAATAATATTTTAAATAAGAACTCAAATGTTCCTCTTTATGTGAACTCTTCTTTTGAAAATCATCAAACAATTAAGACAGTTACAATATGTTTGAAAGTGCTGGGGGAGGAACAAAAAAGATAGTGTTCACAAAGACTAATTGAAGCATAGAGATAGGTATCTTTCTGTATGTTCCATTTATTATTTTTCATCACTTGTTTTATTAACATGCATCTAGAGTTACACGTTGCTTTAATCTCCTTGATGAAGACTTGCTGAAAGGGTCTGTCATTATTTATTGTCTGAGTGCCTCAGGTCCCACTTTTTGTTTTACATTAGCTGTGCCAACTACCTCTGACTTGAAAAGGAAATACTGTAGTTTTAGTAAAGTTTAGTAGGACTGAGTCTCTTTAAAAAAAAACCACAATAAAAGCCAACAAAACCCAAAATCAGTTGCACGAGTAAATATTAAGGCAGTTTCCTACAACTGATATACAGTAAATATACTTTTGAACAGCTTTTCAGAGCTGTTTTCCATGTTCTTTTCTTACCACAGGTTTGCTACGAGTATTACTTTGCTGATGAAATGCCTGTTTTTCTCTCCTCTAGTAAATACGTGTCTTCAAAGCTGAGCTACGTTGTCTCTTTAGCCGGACAGAGTTAACTCAGCTTGCCAGCTATGTTTAAGTAGTTCATTGGGGCATTGTGACTGTAAATGAGATATAGCATCCTGACAATTGTTCATGATTTTTTTCATAAATAAATAAAACTGCATCAGAAGACGTTCTACTTCTAAGGAATAGACAGTTAAAGATAGTGCCCCCCCTGCCCAAGTACCTAGAAACAAATCCACAAGAGCTTACTATGATTTCAGCCCAAGAGGGGAAAATATGTTTCTAATGTACGATTTTTTTTTTCGTCAGTCAGTTCAGGAAGATACTTAACAGGAGGGTGAAATAAAGGTCCATTGTAAAGGTACCTAACTAATATGGTCATTACCATATGCATGCTGTTCACAAAACACATGCTACTATTTCTGCTGTACTGTTGTCTTTGATATTGTAAACTTGATTTTTTTATTTTTAATCCCCCCCCCCCGATTGGCTTTTATATTCAGGAGTATATCTGGAATGATATAATTTAAATAATATTTCTAACATACAGTAGAAGTATTTGTATGCGTGCAAATGCCACCCTGGATCCCAAATCTAGCCATTAGATACTGTATTTTGATTTTTCTTTGTTTGTGTGTGTGCATGTGTCGGAGAGACAGAGTCCAGTTATGAAAGACTCCAGTTGTAATACCTATTGGTTAGGGAACATGAGATCTGCTTGGAGAATTGGTAGCTAAAAATGCCATTTAAATATTCTGCTCTGTTAATGCTTCAGGTTAATAAAAACTGCTGTAAGAAAATATTTTAGGATATAGATATTTAGAGCAGTTGGATTACTTTTGACAACAGTGCAAGGAATCCATTCAAAGCTGATTTCCCCCTTTTGTTCACTGAGGACCTGCAGAATCTAAGATAAAAATGGCAGTTATCCTCAGGGCACCCTGAGGCATGTCATTAAAATTGGAATTTGATCCTCTTTTCATGGTTACTTGGGACAATCAACCACAGCAAACCTGAAAACTCATCAGTTTTCAAAAATATGACATGCCCTTGACTTTGTCAGTTTGGATTCAGTGTGCAAGATTTGAGTATTTCAAAATCCCTTTAGATGTCACTCTGTCTTCAAGGATACAAACATTGTGCCTTGTACTATATAAAAAATACAGTACTTCTAAATATTTCTGAGTGCTTACCCTATTTATGACAAGGGATAAACTAAATTATAGTCATCAAAGTAAAATGCTTTATTAATTGAGAATTTTGAACACTGCTGGTTGTAATAAATAGAAATGTATGGAGTCCAGTTCTTTTTAACTATTAAAACAAATTTTTTAATGGAAAATTAGACTGTCTGAAGTAATCTGGAGCTTTTCTAAAGCTGGGTGAAATTATCCATTCTACCTGGCTGTGTATTTCTATTTGATAATTGCAATTTTCAAAAATACCTGGAAAATGGATACAGCACAACATTTTGCTGTTTATTCCTCTGTACCTGGCCTCTTACTGCTTTGAAGCACCTTGCCTTCCACCCTTCCAGGCTCCCAGGTTTTAAGAATTTGCACACATTTTCATATGTTTTTTTTAAATCAATAGCAGAATAATCGCTTTCCTGTTCCCTGCAACAAGGCCGCCAGAAAATTGCATTTTGTCTCCGTGGCAGAGAAACCACGAGCTGGCCATTTTGCCATCACTGCATCTTGCCGTCGGGAGCTCACTGATGCTTGATGTGCTGGAAGCCATATGGCCTCCTCTCTCTGCTCTTCCTCTTGCTGCTCCCCTGAAAGTTGCAAGTGGAGAAGGACCAGCTGCTGACACCGAGGACAAACAGGGGTTTTGTTCAAGAGAGGAACAATGATGGCGAGAGACCTTCAGCTGCACCTCGGCTTCCCCCCCAAGACATTTTCCTTCCAGCTACCTCCTGTTCTTCGACTTTCTGTAATATGCATATGCCCCTTCCTTCTGGTTTTTTTTTGTACATCTCATTTTACTTAGTCTGTAAACTAAAGTTCCTAGTTAATATGCAGATTATTTGTAACTGCAAATCAGTTCATTTAATAATTGGCATAAAAGCGTTACACATGGAGCAGCACAAAACTTGGCAGCACTAGGCAGGAGGAGGTTTCGGTGCCTAATCCCCACCAGGCACACGGGTTAAGGTGTTTACTTGTGCCATTTGTGTGGGAAGGAGAAACCTTGCCTGTTCATGTGGAAATTCCTAATTGCTTTCTTCGTTTTGACAGATTTATGGGTTACAGCGAAACATAATTGCAAGTAACATAACAATGTAACACTCTCCTGAGCACCTGTAGTGTTGCTGTTATAAATAGGAGTACTAGCGTACAGTGTTGATTATTGTAAGAGTACATTCATCTGAAGTTCTCAATTTTTCTTGCCGTGCGGATTACTCTCTTGGTCTTCTGCTTCAGTTTGCAGGAGAATTCCTTCACTCTTCAGCCCAGACAGGCAACATCTCTTGCCTCACTTTTCTCATCTGTTGTTCAACGCTGAAATGGTTAATAGGATGTGCTAGAGGCAAGTGACTACCTGGTAACCTGTTACTTGTCCTGAATTTCCACTCTCATGACTAAAATTAATCCCTGGATTTTTTGGAGAACGCTCTGCTTTGTAAAGTTGTCTTCTGCAGAAAGGTGTTGGACTTCGTCAGACAGAATAAAATAGAATTGTGCCTCTGGCAGCTGAGGAAGTTACACATCCGTGTGCTCTGCAACACACTGGAAAAAAGAGATCCTTGGATCTGCTGTGATGTCCACTTTGCTGGTGTGTCTGTTGAGGGCCTTCAGGTGGATAAATGAGGGAAGGAGCCATGACCTAAGGTTGGAAGAGGTCATGGAGGTTGGTGTTTAGGACACCTCTGCTGTCTGCCTACTTCACGTACTGACTTTTCTTTTGCGACAGTTGACAAATTATCATATTTCTTTGAGCTTTGGTGTCCTTCTCTATAAATTGGAAGTGTTTCTGCGTTTTTAAAAAGAAATTTCACTGGCAAAATGCTGTAGGAACACAAAGTTTTGCAGGCACTGTAAAGCTCCTCAGATTAGTTATTATGATGACACATAGTGAATATATATTACATTTGTTATATAGAAGTATAGCACATCAAGTAATTGATGAATAGCTATCTTTATTGAGGAAATAAAGAAAAAGAAAGGGAACCTGCTCAAGAGAGTGAGCAGTTCTCTGATGTAGAACTATCCAGTTCTCTGGCTTCACCGTACGCTGCACTGGGAAGGCTTTGCAAACCTGGCTTTCGTCTGGTCCAGTCTCTGCACCTGAGATGCAGAGTGGTCTGTGCACTCACAGGCAGGTGTCCCACTGCCTCAGTTGCTGCGGTAGCCTCGGTTTCTTCATGATCAGTTGAGAGACAGGTAGAGGGGATGTGAAATCCTGGTTCAAGCTTTCTTAGAGACGAGGCAGTATTCTTTTTTGAAAAGAGTTGGACAATGTCCACACTTGTATTTACAGTACATTACAGGATTTTTTTCCAGAGCTCTGAGGTCAGGACCATTGTGTCTACAGAGAATAAGAGTGAAATTCTGATGTCTGAGACTGGGTGTGATGGTCTAATAAAAGGAATAGTAACAGTGTGCCTGATGATGGTGCAAGTCAAAAATGGCTTTGCTTGTGCCAAATTTTGGTGAGGGGAAAGTCAGACCTGTGAACTTCAGTTTTCAAAATCCTTCCAAAAATTCTGCCAGCGGATTGGCCCCTGACAAGTTCTTTGTCTGTCTGTGTTAAATCGGTAAACCTGTCTACAGGAGGGGTTGATAGGTAATGCAGGTGCAGTAACAAAAATGGAAGAAAGATTTCTTAGGAATTGGAAGGATGGCTACAGGTGTGCAAATGATTTTCCTCCCTGCGGAAGGTGACTTCATGTTGAACTGAAGAGTAGGTATGCCAAGATGTCATCTTATGTTGATTTCTCCTTAAAATTTATAATCAAGTGCTGTTTCTTACATTTGATGGGAGAAGGAATGTCCTTGGGCATTATTTGGGAACTGCTTCTGGATTTTTTTTTTGCTTTATTTTTTATTTTTTAAATTGAGCATTATGATTGTGGATAAAATTTGAGAGGATGGTGAGAGGAATGGAGATTAATTAAACTTGCGTTTTTGTACAAATTCTAGATTTTAATTACCGAAGATTATTTACAGTTATACGTTTGGATATTCCTAAAACAAAATCCATAAACTAATGAAAGTATCAAAACCTACCATCAAAAATCTGATTTAAATAAGAAAACATATAACTTGTAAAAGATTTAAATATTCTACACTTTCTTAAACAGCAGCTGAGCAGCAGCCCTGGCAACCAAAAAGCAAACTGGCTGTCAAAGATGACTGGGGTGGGGGGGAAAGTGTGTGTGGGAAGCTATTGGCAATAATCACCTTTTAAATTAAAGGCTGATTTTTCAACAGAAAATGCACTTCTGTTGCCTGATTGCTTGCCTCATGCAATCTTTTTGTTTTTCACAATGTCACCCCTTGAGTTCATATATTAGTATTAGAGAATTTCAAATTTAATTAATTGTTAGGAAAATTTCTAGGTTACAAAGGAAAGCTTGAAAAAATGATGCTCAAAAGTGAAAAATGAACCTTGAAAAAAGTTCAAAACGAGGAGACATTTAAAACAAGCTTTACATAGGTTATTTTTAAGTACAATTTTTTAAAGTCAGTTCATCATTAATTTTTCATAATTTTTCATTTATTTATAAATCTTTTGTTTACTAGGGCTAATATTTAATGTATTAATTTTGGAAGGATTTGAATTTGTTGTCAGAATTTGTTAGAATTTGTTTTCATTAGACTAAAGTAAATCTGCAATAACTCCATTGACCTTGAATAAGGGGATGGCAAGTAGACTCCCACTCGTTCTGCTTGCTCTGCCTGTTCCCCACTTATACTCTTGCAGGACCATTTTGTCCTTTTTTTTTGAACGTGTAGGTTTTGTTCGTTCTCATAGCTCTGTGCCGTTGTGCTAATACCTCATAAGAGGTAGCAAAGGTGTATGCATGTTAGTATACTGAAAGTTATATATTTTATTCCATACATTAAAAATTGGATTATGCTGGTATTGAAAATACAATACAAACTCTGAATAAATTCTGCTGTTACAATTCATATATTTGGATTGCAGTTGCTGTGAGACTGAGCCCTTACAGATTCTTAAACTTTCCTCAGGATAATTTTAAAGCTTCACTCAGCCTAGGATTTTAGCTTAAATCTGTTAAACAGAAAAGTCTTTAAGACTGTCTGTCAGAGTTTTCTGTAGACAGTAACATAAATACTGGGCTTACTCAAATGCTGGCCTCTCTGGAATCTTGAATACCTTGAGCAAGGTGCTTCAGAGCAAGCTCTGAATCTAATATTAAAGATAAAATACTGATTGTTTAGATTTCTTGCTGAGAAAACTCATTAGGATTTTAATATCAGCACATGTGTATTTTCATATGACATTCTTTTAATTTATGTTTGGTCAATATGAAAAAGCCCTTCTTCTGAGCCTCAGAAATTCCTATCCTTAATTTTAAAGAGACATAGTTTTAGTTCTATGGCCTTTATCATAGCAACAGTGAAGAGTAAATCTCATTCAAACCATTTAAATGAGATCAAACATAACCTGCCAGAGTAGGTAGGATGGAGACTCGGCTCTTTTTGTAATGCTTCTGATAGCAAAACCTTGCCTTTATCCCTTTGTTGTTAAAGCACGACATAAATGTGTTCCGATACCAGGCTAAATCGGGATTAATGCAAGTAGCCGTGCTCTGAAATCACTGCAAATGAAATCCAAATCCGATGCATAAAAACGAGTGCTCCCTTTAAATTCTAGTGGAGCATTTTCATCACATCCTAATGGTGGAAACATTTTACTGTTGGAGTGACAGTAGTATGCAGCAAAGACAGTGTTGGTACTACATGATAATACTAGTTACGTATAGAATTTTTTTGGTATTTTTATCATGCTAAGCCTCACTGTGATACATCTCAACAAATAGCACCGATTAATCATCACTGGTATGCCTTAGTTTTGGTCCATTTACTTTTCTGACACTAAAAAATGTAGACTTGAAGATGTTTAATTATGAATATGTACTGAGGGATTTTTTATTATTAAAATGGAAAAAGACCTTTTTCTTACAACAGAACATTTGTGAATTCAGAAGTCTTAGATGATGTTTGTTTTACCTACTGTATCATATTTCCACCTTAGTTAAGGCTTTTATGACAGAAGGGAAATAGCTCGGTATCTCAGCTGAAAATGGCGTTGTAGAGCACATCATATGCATGTGGCAATTGGGTAACGAGGGGTTTGTAAACTTCATAACCTATATAATTCTCCTCCTAGGTTCTTATCTATTCCGATTTTTTATGTCTTTAAGTACTTCATGATCAGTAAATAATAAATTCAGTTTACTGAATAGAAGTTTTGTCACTTAGAAATATTCACTTGGAATATATATTTTTAATTGGCATCAATGGCACATTTCCCAGGGAGCATAACAAAATGGATCATTTAATAGATGCCCAATCTCTCCATCCATCTATCTATCAGCGCAGCACATGATGTTTTGACTTTAATATGGTAATTATCTCAGGCTGACTTCAGAGGAAGAAGCTGCCACCCACACAGCAGTGCTTAATTACTTTAGACTTCGGTTTGCCAAGAGAAAAATTGACTTTTTTTGCACATTGCATGGAATTGAAATGATTTCATTGTCATTTTATTTGAAATGCAGCCTGACATCACCATGGCATCATGGGAAAGAGAATGCAAAATTTCTCTGAAATTCTTAAAATAGGCTGAAAGCTGCCTTATATTTTAATGGTTTTCTATGAAGCCTGTGTTCACATTCCTTGAATGTTAATGATGAGCTGCTTCAGCTTATGGGAGGAATTTTTTTCTGTGAATACATTGCATTTGCAAGCCAATGAATGCAGATTTTTTTGAAGTTGCCAAAACCTAATACAAACTTTGGCATTTTAAGGGCAGGTGACTGTTCAAATTAATGTTTGCACACTGTACAGTTTAAGAACATAACTAATAAGATGAAAGAGATAATGAATTAATGGTAGTGTACAGGCAGCTTAGGAATCAAATAAGTAATTTTTTTTGTCATTGACAATCACAGTTATTATCCTGAAATGAGATAAGAAAGTTGCGTATGTGTGTTTTCAGCAGCTGAAAGCTAAATTTAATATCTATGAAAATTAGTACAAAGTTTTATGTATATGTTGTTAAACATGCTGCTAATTGATTTGCCACACAAATACTGGAGGCAACCTGCTTGAATTAAACACTGTAGACAGATTTTTGTGCTCAGAAGAAGAGAACTTGATTCCTAGATGTCTTACCCTATGTCCGCTGAAGACCAAGGGCCGTTTTGGGATTGATTTCAAAGGCTTTGCTGGGTCTCTTGCAACCACTAATGCCAGCAGCGTTAAAATCCTAGAAGCCTAGAGGAGGAGAGGAGACTGAGCAGACCAGTAGCCTGGGTCCCATAGGGAAAAGCTCTTTGTTGCCAGGGTGGAAAGCGAAGGCTCGGGTCTGGGCTCTGATGCCTTCCAGTGCTCTCTGTGGGTGGACGGCGCTTTGCAGGGCTGCGAGTGATGCTGATGGGGTCTGAAAAATATTTAAAGCAATCGTTCTCTAACTACCCAGCATGCTGCTGGCTGTGAGCAGTTGTAGGTTTTGGCCAGTGTTTGGGCAGCGTATTCTATGCACATTTCACCTGGCTGGGCATGCAGAACTGAGGCAGGAAAAAGCATGTGCATTTATCTGTATCAAAATCTGTAATAAATCTTCACATGGTGAATGCTGCCAGTCTTGCTGTTATAATTTTATCCTCAACAAGAAAATTCAATATACTGTCTTCCCAAATGGCAAATAAATAATATCGAAAGTTTCCTTTTTAAGGTAAGATGTATCTTTTTTTTCGGTTTAGACATCTATATAGGAATGACCCATTGAAATTATTATTTCATTGTCACATACAATTTTCACAAAAGAAGAATGCAGAGAAGCCTTTTGAAATAAATCTGGTGACACTAGAGAGTTTACAAATACTAGCATATTAATATACAGCTAAAATAATAATAAAAAACACCATGCTGCTAAAGATGTTTAGTATTATCCGCTCGCTGCGGGAGTTTATTAGAAACTCCAGCTTTCTTTTATTAAAATTTCAATTGGCTTGGTGAATGAGATCCTATGTTAGTGTCATAAAGTGAGAAGCCAGAAGGAGAGGATATTGGCATTTAAGTGCAGATTTCATTTTGAAATAGTCTATATTATACCAGAATATTACATATCACAAATATTACATATTAGTGGTGTTAAAAATAGTTGCACTGATTTCTATATTCATCAAATTGTCATTGTTTTCTGTGTCATCTGGTAGTTTATACGTATCATTTTTAAATATATCCTAAGAGGTTTTTAATATAACTATAAATGGAAAGCAAATACTGCATAGTTCTGTGAGGATTTTAAAAGGTGGTTGGCACAAATGATCTCCCAGAATTGGTTTGTGTCAAGGGACGACTTTAAACCAAAAGACTAGACTTTTCTGAACCATTGTAGGGAGGTCATGGATTTAAATTTGATAACTCTATCTTTTTAGGTATGTGATTTAACAGTGATTTTTATTTAAGACTGCTCAGTGTTTTTTCAACTACATTCTCACTTATGTAAAACAGCCGTGTGACTGTGATAGTTCACCTCAACTGGAAATTTGGCCTTTTTTTTTTTTTCTTTTTGAAAACTGATCACTGGGTTCTCTGCTTAACACTTCCTACTGTACTGAGCTTTGGTGGGTAGTATTGTATAATGATGCTATAAGCATTGACAAAGGTTTTTGCTGCATATCGGTCTCTGTATTTCCTGGCATCTTCAGAGAAGAGGGGCTAGAAAAGAATAGATGACCAGGTAGTACGCGGGGAAAATGGGTGGGGTGTGCTTATCGCTCCTCTTTGGTCTTCCCGGAATTATTCTCCTCTGTGTATGCTTACAGCAACTGATCTGTGTTGGTCCTTTCAAACATGCTGGGGGTGGCAGAGGGTGAACAGAGGTCCAGTGCCCAGCAGCGGAGACTGCAGGGTTTGTAAGGGAGGAACACGACTCTACTCTCCCATTTCTCCACAGTGATGAAAGGATTTGGATGAAGAGGTGGTCAAAGCTTTATTCCACCTAAGATTCCACAGAAGGACTGTAAGGTGGGGGTGATTTTGAGACTGAGTGGGTTTGTGCGTGTATATATATGCACATATACACAATATAAATACATATATTTCAAATCTCAGTTTTGTACCTTTGCTTTTCAAGAGTGTGTCTGGATTGCTGTTTAATTCTGAACTGATATTTTTCCTTACTTTTTTTTTTTTTTGGTTTCACGTAATATAACTTTGGTGGTCTCAGCACAGTGACATCTGGACATGTTGCAAAATGGTCATAAATTAGCCCACAGTCTTTCACATACTGGTATAATTAACTTAAGATTTTTTTCTACTTTATTTTTAAAGAGATTCCTCTGTTCTGTTGTTTGTGATTGGATAATCAGTGTTTCATTACTGGGTGAAGTGTTGCTTTAAAAGTTGATGGCACCAGCAACTGAATCCAGCTGGAACCCTCCATGATGGGAAAAAAAACTCTCTTTCACATCCCCCCATCTGGATTCTTCAAGATGCAGTGAGAAGTTTGCACTTCTGCAGCTGCAGTTCTTTCATGACAGGTTCTGTAAATTTTACACATGGCTGCCTGCTTGGAAAATATTTTCCAGATTTACATGTTTACAGCACTGACGTGAAGCTGAAGAGCCTTCCTTCTCGATTATGGCACAAGTACTCACAGATTGCACACTAACTTTATAAAATCTGGAAATGGATCATTTACAACTTTCAAACAAATCAAAGTGCCCTTTGATGTTGACTCCAAGTTTCCTTAAGAGCAACAAATAAAAATAACTTTTTGGGTGTTTTTCCCTAAATATGGTCACTATTAATGTAACTGTTATATCTCTCTGGAAACTCAAACAACACACTTAATCCATTTTTGTTTCAAAGTGTATGTTCTTGGAAGAGAAATATTAATTCAGCAAACGTAGGCACCATTGAGAACACTGTATGGCTGGTAAGTGCATCTGTAGAGGCTGTACGAACTCAGCAAGAGATACCCTGGACCTTCCTTTATTCCCTCCTACTTGTGTGGTTTTGTTTTCACTAATGTTATCGCAAATTTGGAATAGCTTTGTTGGAGGAAAAAACCAACAATGCGAACTCTACGGAAATCTGTAGTTACTTTGATGCAAATTAATTTATCCCATAACCTTCAATTACATTTTTCTGATTTCTACATAACCACTAAACACTTTTAGTGGTTATAAGCATTTTTAAACCAAGCATTAAAAATGTATGCTGTTGGAAGTGTGAAAAATCTGCAACAATTACAGAACACTTGAATTTTAAAATATTGCATTCAGGCAGTCATCATCCGTGATGAGCTTCAAGTCACCATATTGCCTATAGTTACTATTTTCCTTGGCCCATCATTTATTCTAACTTGAGTTATGTTTTAAGATATCTTTTTGAATGCTTGAAAAGTTTAAAAGGAAAAAATACAGCTTGCTGACAAAAGAAATACGCATCATTTATTAACACTGGTGGAAGAGACATTTTTATTTTTGTTAGACATTGCTGGTTTTGCAAACAGGTACTTCTGTCTCTTGCAAGCTAGCCTGACTGGAATCCGTGGTGCAGTATCATTAGTATTTTCTTAATGTCAGTCACGGGGCTGCCTGAAATATTTTACCTTTATAACAGAGAAACTCTGGCACAAAGGACATTAAAAAGCCATTTTCTGTAGTAAAGAGAGACTTTAGGAGGAAAAGACTGGGCATCTCAAAACCAAAACCAGCTTTGGAGAAATGTGAAGTCACGTGGGTTAGTAGAGCAGGTGTCAAATACCTCATCTGCAAGGGAGGAGTGAGGCGTCCTTGGCAGTTGGATCGCTTTATGACCTTCTTTCAGAGAGCTGAGATCAGACAAGGTTTGAGCCGAGCCCTGCATGGTCCGAGGCAGCTTTTCATTCAGTAATGTTTATTAAGATGGATAGGGGCTTCAAAAGGGTTTGTCTTGTTTGATTTGGGAAGTTCTGAGGGGAAGATGACGGCTTGGCTGTGGCTGTGGCTGCCTGAGAGGTGAGGCTGGGCTCTCCAGCCCGGCTCTGCCAGCAGCAGCCCCCAGCGAGAGGCTTGGAGGGCTCCAGTGGCCGGCAAGGGTCAGACTGCAGAGCTCACCCTTTTCACGGATAAGACAGGCCACAGAAATAAGTTTCAGATGGAAGTACAACATCTATCGCTTTAGATCAACTCCTTCTTGTTCATTTTCTCACACACGTACACAAGCCACTTGCAAACAAGCAAATGCCTTAAAATATTTGATGCTTCCCTTACAGTCTAAGGAGAGTGAAATATTTGAATAGAACCAGAACTGAGCCTGTGTCTTTCCCTCCTTCTGCCCCCTTAATGGTTAAAAGAGTGCCCTCCCATGCTCTGTGGTGGAAGCTGTGCAAGTATGAGAAGACAGCAAATCAGATGACTTTTGGACTCATTTTTGCACGTAATTCGGGGTGATGAATGGCTAGGGTAACCTAGAGGAGCAAGATGAGCTAATGAAAGAGTGATGTAAAATGCAAGTCAACTGTTTTTTAAAAAGTGGCATCATCACTGTAAACAAGAGAAATGAGAACTATCACTTTGTATTTAGTTATACAGTACCCTCATGACGGGCTGCAAGGCTGTTTAAAAAATGAACAAAGCAACAGGCTCAGAAGGAAAATGCGTGTCTGCTTTTCTTCAAGAAAAAAAATCTGCTTTTTAACAGAGCTGTGATGCTCATAAAACACTTAATGATGATCTCTAAATACAAAAAGCCACACTGTATACATGCAGTGTACTAGACTGTACATAAAGCAAGGCAGTGTTTCTGTGACTTACTTCTAGCTTGAATTTCTACCCACTACTATTTCACCTCTACATAGCTTTCCAATACATGGATAATTTTATTTGAAAATGAGCTTTACTGTCTTCTGTATATCTGAAATAAACAGCCCTAACTGTAATGCTTTAATCCAAAATTCAACAGTATACAGTTCATAAAGATATGTGTTACTTTATCAAGGTAAAATCAAAAATCTGTAGTATAGTTGCAAATGATAGTTATTTGAAACAGCTGCCTTACAGCTTCCAAATCCTTTCCCCTGCTGCTTTAATATAGAATTTCATTAACATTTTTCCACAAAATAACTTTTTTTTTTTACTCTTGTAGTAAAAATTCTGTAGTATTACACTCTTGTCCTGTTAATGCCTGAAAAAATAGCTGTTAATAAAACTCATAGTCTGTGGGCTTGTTTATTGCAAATTGATTTTTTTTTGGAGGAAAGAGAATGGACTTTGTTAAGCTAATAGGCATTAGTATGTTAAAGTTGCTCTTTGAGATTATGACTGCTTGTTTGCTCATAATTAGGATTAAACCTAAATGTAGCAGGTAGTGATTATGTGAATGGCAGTGCTGAGTGGAGAGAAAGAGAAGAGAGTATTTTATTTTTATCTCTGTGTTCCATATCCCAGCAGCCATGGAGGCTGAGAACAAAAAGGGAAGTTATTTTCTAAAATCTGAAATTTAAAATATATGCTGCACTTCTGCACCTCTTCAGACCCCTACAGTGTTCCCGACTTCTGCAGCTGGGCTCCACTGGAGGAAAGTGGGGAAAAGCTGTACTTTAGTAATGAATAGTTTACACTGAAAATTACCTTAGTGTCGCAGTGGCCACTATTGACCTCTTTTGCCTTCTCCTCCTCCTTCCCAAGATGGAGGAACCAGTCCTCCAGAGTGGCAGGGATAGTGGAGGAAAGGCAGCGTCTGCCACAGGATTTGGCATTCCTGGGCAGCCACCATGGCTGCCAGCTTCTGATTAGTACATGCACATTTTTTTCTTCTTTCCACTTGCTGAAGCAGTGAGTAGTATTTGGTCTACTGAATAGTTGTAACAGTACGTATGTGGTTTTCTAAGTTTTCATGCCTAATATGAAAACATTTTATTAGATCTATTTCATTTAACTATTAGCTACATGATGCATTTTATCAAGCAGAGGTTGGAAATCTTTGTGTCCATCTATTTAAAATTTTAAATGAACAGAACTCCTTGCCCATCGTTGTTTGTGTTCCCTGAGAACTAAATCTTCAGACATTAGGAACAGTCCCAAAGTTCTTTCTTCAGTGTTTTACTAATATAATGTCAAAATAAGAAAATTTATTTCTTTATGTAGAGCTTATACTGTTACTTAGCTTCATGCACATGGGTAGTTTCTTTTACATAACAGAAGTATTAGTGTGTGCCATTATGCACAGGTGATTGCAGATCTGGAGGTATACTAGCTTTCTTTGCTAGTGCTTGTAAAAAAAAAAAAGCAGCGTGTTGCATTTGATTATCATAATTTGGAAGCGTCTTCCTAGTGGGAAGAGTTTCTGGTTGTTGAAACCAGCACAGATCATACAGCCTTTATTTATTTATTGGTGGCAAGTTCAGTACTTGTATGACTGGGAAGAGAGAGAGAGAGGGATGGTGGTAGTAGCTGTGCATGTATAATTTTGTAATTTGATGAGGACAATGTCAAATATCCTTTTGTTTTGTTCAGATAAAGCTGAGAGAAAGCGTGGTGTGATAGCTAAGAGAACAGCAACGGCTGATTTCACTCTGCTTTTTTTTTTCTTGGCATGATTTTTTTTCTTTTATTTTAGAGACTTGAGACATAAAAAAGATCTCTGTATCCCAGTTTACCTCTCAGCAAAATGACTGTTATAATACTTACTGTCCAGGGATGAACTTTATAGTAGATTTCAAAGGCCCTGACATTAATGGATAGAAGGCAGTTGATAAATTAAATTGTCATCCAGATGTTTTGCCTTTCTGCTACTTTATCATGCTATAAAGTTTTTTAATGAGATATTTAATGCAACTAGTTGTTGTTTTTGTTGTTTCATCATTCACAAAATTTTTTGGTTTCCTTGCTAAATGTCTTGCCTCAGAGTGGTGAAGAATGTAAGCTGTGTAATCTGATAACAATTAAATATTTAAGTTTTCAGTAAACTGTTTGTGAAATATAGGCAGTGTTTTGAATTCCAAGGTACTTGTAGTGAGAAATTAACTTAGAAGATGCTTTAAAATTCCCTCCGCACAGCATGGGATGTGGAATGTTATCAATTTAGCCCCAATGTGAGCCAAAGTGCTCTGGCTTTGTCACGAGGAACATATTCTCCTCATTCCTCATGAGTCTTTTAACGGTGACTTTTGACTTCCCGCTCGCTCTTTGTGTGGAACCAACTATGGTAAGTGTGGTGGTCTAACCCTAGTCCTGTACGCTACAGAAAAGGGAGTGTGCTAAGTAGAAGGTGATATTCGTCTCATTAGATCATGTTATGCTTCCATGTTGTTGCTGCTGCCATAAGCTTCTGCAAAGAGGTCTTATTTGTCATGCAGCAGTTGTTAAAATATCAACCAGAGCCCTTCCATATTGCTTAGTTTCTGGTCCTCCCTTTTCATCTTTTCATAGCTGGCTGGGTCCTGGCGTCCTGAATTAAACTTTCACCAAGGTATTGGTTAGACGCAGTGAATCCAGACAAGCTTGACTCATGGTTCTCCTGGAAATCCACCTTGTTCTCATATTTTTCCAAATGTTATGATGGAAAAAAGTTCATAAATGTCATTATAAGGTACAAATGAGAATAGATTTTCCTTCCTTCCCCCCCCCGCCCCGCCAAGGAATAAGGTTCTCCACAGATAACACTAAGCGAAGAGTTAAGTGATAGATTCAACTTCTGCTGACTGTTGTTCATGAAGTAGAAGGTGACCTAGCTTGACTCTCAGATTTGATATCGTATTTGCATGCTGGCAAGCAGAAAAGTAAACAACATTTAACTTGTAAACTTAGAACTTAATTAATGGTATTAAAGTAATTGAGAGTACATGAATGTAAAATGCCAAGATGCTGCTTTTATTGCACCCTATACAAAGCAGAACTGTAGTAAAAGTAAGTTATTCTGCAGCGTAGAGGAGTATGCATTATTAGTACATTAATATTTGTGTTTATGGGAGCTTTTAATGGTCTATATGGCAATTGAAACATTAAAAAAAAAAAAATCCTGGAGACTGCCAAGAATCACAAAGGACAACAAGTATGTTAGGGTATAAAGTATAATGCAGTGTATTTCTAGAATATCCTGAAGAACAGGCAAAAGCCATATTGGTATGGATGTCACACTCTGCCAGTGTTGCCTGTGCGATGCACATAGTTTCTGGGGAAAGACACCCCAGCGAGGCAGACTGAGCCACAACTCTGTCTGTGTAAACTTTTACTGGTGTAGAGCCTGCAGGAGGCCTTAGTAGCGGATGGCAGACATTATCCTCCGGCAGCCGTCTAGAGCCGTTCTTGAAGTCATTGCTGTGTCAGAGGTGCTAGTTTGTTACCGATGAGTCACTCAGACCTGCGTGTAATGCGGTGGTGACATCACTTGCAGTAGCTGAGCTGGTATTTCTGGGAGAGATCAGGATCAGTTTGGTTCAAGGAGGTATAATTTCAGTTACGGAGCACTGACGTTTGTGATCAAGAGCCAGGGAAAAGAGAGAATTAAATCTCCTATGTTTATTTCTGTAGGCGTGCAGGCATACAGGATTATAATTTTGATGGGAATGAATGGTTAATACAGTGTAATTAGACAACCTCCAACACTTTCCAGTGTAACATTTCTGACAGTCGTAATGCAATGGCAGTGCTATTAATTAAGTGGGTATATAGAAAAGTATGGACAGATTATCCTGAAGGGTAATTGAGTCAGGTAAAGATGAAATGAGAAATTTGAGTATAAAAGTGAAGGAGAGGGAGAGAAAGGAGCAAAACGAAACATCTGCATTAAAGACTTGTGTAACAGCAAATCACATAGTTGGATTGATATTCATTAGGTAAAAGAATTTGTGTGCAACTATTACATGTTCCTGGTTATAAGTTAGCAAGCGAACTCTTAAAAAAACCAAAAAAACTCCCTTCATTGATTGATTCATTGATTTATTGAAAAAAATCTCATTCTTGGTACCAAATGCTATCAGTAGTCTAGTAAGGTTACAGAAAACAGGTTAGCATTTACAGTATGATCTGTAGAATGTATTTTTTAAATCGCTATTAATTTCCTTAGGCTTTTTCCAGAAGACCTTTATAAAAATTCCATAGAAGAATTCTACAGAAGTTGAATGTATTTTTCTAGAAAAAAGATGGTATACTTTCTAAGCAGTTTTTAAAGCTAGCCTGTAGGAATTTGTGAAGAATGTATCCCAAGGAAATATTCCTTGGGATCAGTAATCTAATAAATGTTTATATGTGTATGTATGCACACATGCAAAAAGGCATTCTTTGTTTCCCAGAAGGAACTGAAAACATTGTGACTGTGGATATAACATTACTCCACCACAAATGATGGTAAATCCAACAGGGAGCTTTGCTAGGTTTTTACAGTCTTGGTTTTTATATATGTGTATTTTCAACATTGTATGATATAGAGAAACATTTTGTGGAAAAATCTTGTTTATAATTAGTGATGTTACTAGGAAATCTTCCTTAAATTAAACTGTATGTCACCTTCTAACATACTCTTTTCTTTTAGTAGTGTACAACAGCGTTTGACCCTGGCTAATGTTTTTGTCCTGTTGTAGTGCCTGAGAGAGAGAAAATGTATTTGCTAGCTTTCTACCCTATAACTAAATTAATAGACTCAGGGACCAATTCATTAAAATTTTATATCTGATTTGTTTGGGTCATAGCTCTGTTATAACTTGTTATAAATATCTTATATTCCTTAATATTGCATACTCTATTAACATAACAGACATTAACAACAGTAGCCCATCTGGAGCTAGAGGGAAAAAGCCATAATCGTTTACCTTGCCAGCTGAAAAATGACATAAAAACCTTATGTGTTACAAAAGTGATTTGACCCCTCTCACATGTAATCAAGGAAATTATAAATAATTAAATGGCCTTGGGAGGATCAATAGAAACTGTCCACATTCCTCCCCTAATGATCTGATCCTTTTATTTATCCATTCAGGGATTCACTGAATGGTAGGCTAGGTTAAGGCCTCTTTTTTGGGGGGTTCTTTCGTAGGAGATATTGACCAATCCTTCCTGCTTTATGACAAGATTAAGGTAACACTGAGTCTCCAGCTTTTCTGTAGAAATTATTTCATGCATCATTCTCTAAAAATGTTGACTCTGAGGACCTCTGAAAACATTGAACTGGGGTAGTGTTCTGCTCCATCCCCTCCATTTCTTTGGTGGGGAGGGAGGGCAGGAATGGGACCCAAACACCTAAACATCATGTAATTCCTCCATGGTTGTTTACTGTATGTCTTGCTCTTTCTAATGCTTTTCTTCATTTGTTCCGTGGCTTTTCTTCGCTTGTTCCAAGCTGATCTCTTCTCCCTGGTAGCTGATCTCTTCTTTCTGGTATCCATTGATAGGATGTGTGGGAATGGTTCAAAGCTGCGCCAGGGGAGTTTTATATTGGACATCAGGAAGCGTTTCTTTACTGAGAGGGTGGTCAAACACTGGAACACGCTTCCTAGAGAGGTGGTCAATGCCCCAAGCCTGTCGGTGTTTAACAGGCGTTTGGACAATGCCCTTAATATCATGCTTTAACTTTTGGTCAGCCCTGAATTGGTCAGGCAGTTGGACTAGATGATCACGGTAGGTCCCTTCCAACTGAAATACTCCATTCCATTCCATTCCATTCCATTCCATTAACTTCTTTAAAGAGAGGAAAAGCGGTCACTCTGGCAATAGAAAGGCAATGTTTGCATAAAGCAAAAAAGGAAGTCCTTGTGGAAAAAAGGATCAGAGATGAACTGACATTATTAGAAAAGCTATCAAACACTGATCTTGAAGACAGCTCTGTACAGGCCCTGGACGTATCAAGGGAGAACTACAGATGGGTTTCCTGAACCAGAAGAGACCATCTGTAGGGAAGGCTTATAAATTGCAGGAAAGTAAAGAGAGAAGTCTTGTCCTCATGGTAGAGTAGTTCCTCATGGTCGAGTCTGAATTGCTAAGTTTTAGATCTGTGTGCTAAATGTCATTAGAGGATGACACTGCTTATCTCTTTCTCTCTACTCAAAGTGAGCTCCCCTGTACATGCTTGGAGCACAAGTCTTTCTCTACCTGACTGATGGGTCCAGATATGTGTGCCTCCATATGCTTGAGCAATCCATGAAAATTGTTTTGTAACCAGAGTAGTATTTACATAAAGGCCAAAGTAAAAAAACAAACACTGGAATCTCATGTTGATTGACTGTGGTTCTTTGAAATTTCATAGTGTATAAATTATTGCTTATGCCACAACTCGTGGCTAACTGTGCTGGAATGGGTGGAAATGGCATGCCGCTAATTTTCTCTCTCCTGTCCTCTGAATCTAATTTAGATCTCATATTCCCAGTGGCAAAACCAGAAGTGGGATATATATAGTTGTTGACTAAGTGCGTGTGTGTTCATAAAAAGGAGGGCTGCTTTTGATCATTGCATTTGCATGCTAAACTAGGCATATTGTAGCCCTCACATTTTGGACTTTGCTCGGGAAGCCAAACATAAGAGAGAAGAGCTGAACAAAATTGAAGAACAAAGACTGGTGAAGGTTGCTAAAACACTACACTTCACTCATCTGCTACTAAATATCTGACTTGGTTTTTGAGTTCTTCCTGATGGTTGTGGAAGAGAGAGCTGATAGGATTCTGCCCATCTCAGGCAGCCCCCAGTTAATAGAGGACTGTCAGTAATTGTCAAAATGTCAGAAATGCATTTAAAGATTTACAGCTTTTTTTGGGGGTGGGGGGTGGGGGGGAGAGAAGTGTTAGTTTTGTTCCTTTAGTAAATTGAGAAAACTGGGGAGGGGGAAGCTGTGTGTATTAACTAGAATAAGTGTTAGTACAGAGTCCAGGAGTCCAGATTGTCCTTGACTGTATTACGGTGACAATCTCTCACCAGATACTTATGACTCTTTAAAGAATGAGAGAGTTGCAGATTCCTACTTTCATTAACTGTTTTTGTGTCAGCACTGTGCAAACGCTAACCTTGGCTCATCAAGTGGCTGAACTGCACTGAGTAGAGTTTTGTGCATTAAAGAAAGTTAGGATAAAGCATTATTAGTAACATTAGGGGAATGCAAGACCCTTTTGAATGTGTTAGCAGATTTGTGTCATCAGAAGCTTCTAGGTTTTGAATAGATTAACTCAATGAAATCATAGATGAGTGCTGTTTTGACTTCAGGGAAAACTGGAGGAAAGAGCCCTGTTTAATTTATTTGTGTATAGGTGGATAGTTTGGTAGCACAGTGCCTTCCATTCTCCCCCCTTAAATAGGATTTAAATTTTCTTTCCTCTAAAACTAAGGTGAAATTAATCAGTCAAGGGAAGTGGGGAGTAACCTTCATTTTTACTAATGCATTGTAACGCTAAACATGTGAAATGGAAAACCTGTTAAATGTGAGGCATAGATCTTTCAGAACATTGCAATGCAATAAAAAGATTGCAAATACTTCCATACAATACAATAATTTCAGGGTGGGTTTTCCGACATGTTTTTTAAAACACATCTCAAGCCTCTGTGAAATGCATTTAGAAACTAATGAAATATTTCTCTAGAATAATATGTTTCTTGATTGTAGTTACAAGGTTTTGTCACTTTTGTTATTAATCACAGTGACAATCTCTTGTCTTTAGGCCAAGGGCAAGAGTTCCTTGTTGATCTAGTCAGAAAGTACTCTAAAGTTTGTAATGGCATGTCATTAATATTTATACTGCACAGGTAATAGAGTAAATATTAGAGCTATGAATTATTGAAAGTGAAAGAAAAGTGATGAAATACTGTTTGTTAGTTTGGTTGTTATGTAGTTTTGCATGTTTGTGAGAAATGAGGGACCCCTGGAAGAGAGCATCACTTTAAGTACTGCTTATGACTTCTGCATTAATGGGAATTTTCATTGTCAAATGATATGAATGTTTAAAAATAATTCTAAATGCAGTTCTTATGATGAATTGTAGAACAAGAAAGCATGACCATAATTTAATACAGCTACTTTAGAGAGGATGCAGCAGTGTCCTCTACAAACGACTACCCTCCCAAGGAAGCGTTGATTCCCAGAGTACTGTCAGTCTCTACCATGATCTCCTGCGTGACATAGGACAAGTGCTTCAACCCCACTTTTCCCCACTGTTCCAAGGTGAACGATGACATGTTTGCAACAGGCTTTCTGGATCATCATCCCTGAACTTCTGTTCATGGAACTGGTCAGTGGACATAAGTCTTTGATAGGCTTTATTTATGTTTCTCTTCTTAACTTTGGGGGAGGATTGTAAGAAAATTATGTACATGCAAATTGGGGGAGTAGTGCAGGTGGTGTTCATGTCTGCTAGAGCGTAAGAGAGGGAAGTGATGAAGGACTGCAGAGCAGCCTGGCCCTAATGCCAGAGAGCATCTTGCAATCCTTGGTCACTCAAGGACAGGCACCTCATCCAGCTGATGGTACTGTAGTTTGAGTTGGCTGACAGTGAGTTGATTTCCCAGATCACATTCTTGTTCGTAAAATACATTCTCTGCCTTGACTATCATTTTTTCACAAATGGTTTCAAAGTTTCTTGATGTTGTATGGTGTGCTGTATCCTTCCCTAGTAGTGGGTATTCACCCACATCTGGCCATGATCTTTTTATCCTGCTCCGTCCGTTCCTTCTCCCCTTTAGCCTAGCAGCTCTGCGGGGCAGCATTAGGACTGATGGCTGAGGGGTACCAGCTGATAACTGTCCCTTCCTCGGAGGGGCATAACACGTTTCTGACAGGCCTGTGCCCTGCTGTCACAGAGCCAGCTTGGAGACCTGTGCTCTTGTGGGAGCAGGAGAGGGTTTCTCACTTGAGGTTGTGACTTTGCTGTCTGCACCAGCCTGCTGCCCTAGGCAGCTTTCATGCTTGTGCTACAACTGTCTTTGTGTGCTAGTTGTATTTTCACTCTCTTTTAAGAGAGACCGTATAGCACTTCATTATGAATACAGAGAAATAGCTTAATGTTATCCACTTTGGCATCCACTAATATATTGCTAGATCAGCCAGAGAGATTACTTAATGGTAAGGACAGGCACTTCTGTAGTGATCCGTGCAAAAAGTTACCTAACCGTATCCAAAATTACTGCTAAAGCCATAGCACTTGCCAACAGTTAGCAGGGTGTGGTATCAAAGTGATCTGAGCTACTTTCTGTGTTATGCATATATAGCTTTATCATGTTTCTTTGTTCACCTTCTGTGGTACTTATTAGTTAAACCTGACCATGCAGGACTGAGCACTATACAGGAGACTGAGTCAAACCTAATAAAGCTGTCGTCTTCTCTGCTAAAGCTTGTAAGCAGTAGGGATGTGAAGAGACCCCCTATGCTGTGGTGCTGACTTTTAGTGGAGTTCAAGGAAAATCTGACCTGAAGAACCGAATCCTGCAACACCTGGATAGGACGATTGTGCTTCTGAGATAGACCAGGCTGATGACAGAGTAGCAAATCAGCTCTGGGGTCATAGTTAAGGACCCACAGTAATTAAAAAATACATCAATTCAGGGTTGAGGGAATTGATTAGGTCTGAGAGAGGCTGCCAAGGACTCCAAGCAGCGAGGCTGTCCTGGTTTCAGCAGGGATAGAGTTAATTTCCTTCCTAGTAGCTGGTACAGTGCTGTGTTTTGGATTTAGGGTGAGAACAATGTTGATAACTCACCGATGTTTTAGTTGTTGCTAGGTAGTGTTTACACTAGTCAAGGACTTTTCAGCTTCCCATGCTCTACTGACTGAACAGGCTGGAGGTGCACAAGAAGCTGGGAGGGGGCACAGCCAGGACAGCTGACCGAAACTGGCCAAAGGGATATTCCATACCATGTGACGTCATGCTCAGTATATAAAGCTGGGGGAAGAAGTAGGAAGGGGGGGACGTTTGGAGTGATGGCGTTTGTCTTCCCAAGTAACCGTTACGCGTGATGGAGCCCTGCTTTCCTGGAGATGGCTGAACACCTGCCTGCCCATGGGAAGTAGTGAATGAATTCCTTGTTTTGCTTTGCTTGCGTGTGTGGCTTTTGCTTTACCTATTAAACTGTCTTTATCTCAACCCATGAGTTTTCTCACTTTTACCCTTCCGATTCTCTCCCCCATCCCACCGGGGGGGAGTGAGCGAGCGGCTGCGTGGTGCTTAGTTGCCGGCTGAGGTTAAACCACGACAGAGGCAGAGGCCAGCAGGCTGTGCCGGAGCTGTTCAAGCAGGCCAGCCAGAGACAAGCTGTAACGCAGAGAGGACAGGATGAAGAAAATGTAAGAGGAATCAGGGCTGAGCAGGTAGGAAGCAGGATCAAGGACCAGAGCCAGGAATCAAGATGTGAAGCGTGATACTGAGGCAGACTGCAAATTCCCAGAAGGTTGCTTGTACAGAGAGCTGTTTGATGTCTCCTGTCATTAAGCAGATGCACTGAATATGGTCTTTGTTTTCTGTTACCTCTGTCGCTATTGACCAGTGACCAGAGGAGCCTCACTCCAGCTGGGCAGCGAGTTCATTACATGCTTTTATTTTTGACACTGGCTTTAGTGTGGCAGGATCTGCAGTCTCCCTTGTCCCAGTGGTTTTGTACTGTCTATTGAGTTTGCAGTTCTTTACCAGATGGGCAGTGAAATTGTTTACCAGAAATTTACATTCTGACCAACTGGGCTGCCTGGACTGGGGAGAACTAGAGGCATATTCCTCCTTGGCCTATTAGGCTGGTGTCTGTCTCACCTTTGCTCCTTTGCATCGAGTCTCTCTGATTGCTTGAGGATGGAGAGGCTGTGATTTTGCTGACTGTGCTGCTTTGGTTCAGCTGTGAAGCAGTTACTTATAATTGGTGCCAAGAAGTAGCAATCAACTGGAAAAAAAGCACTCAGAAAAGTTGATTTTCTTTTTTTTTTTTCCTGCAAAATGTTTCTACGAGCTGAGGCTTGAAATGAAAATGTGGGTGGAAGGAAAGAAGGCATAGTGGAGGTTTTCTGTGATTTACAGTGAAAATCTGCTTCTGGAATGGTGAAGGGAAAGGAAAACACCATGATTAGCACATATGCTGCTCGTGCCCAGTTCTCAACATTACTTTTTATGAGGTCTCAAGAGGGTGTAGGGTATGCAAAGGAACAAAATTCCCAGTTTCAGAAGAAGGCTGTGAGCAGTTGCTCAAGTTAAAGGGAGACTTGATTAAAAAAAAAAAAAAGGACCCTGACAATGACCAAAAATTAAGATAGTTCAGTGTTTCGGATATCTGTGGGGAAAAAGTAGTTTCCAAATGCTAACAAAGATGGGAATTTAATTACTCTCCATAATTATGTATTCCTCATTGGTGGATCTCGGGGCCATTTTCACAGTACAGTATGGTTGGGGTTTGGTTTTTTTGACCACTAACGGTTTACTAGTATAGTTTTGTGCTTTTAAACAGATGCTGAATGTTCTACCCTTAAAAGAAGCAAAGTAAATTCTGATGCCAGCTACTTCTAAATATTCAGGAGGCAAGACAGAATGCTATATATCTACCGCTAGGCCACGGTCAATAAAGGTCATTATTTGGATTTTGCCAACAAATTGCCTTAATTTTTTTTTTTTAAAGCAAGCCTTGCACTGATACATGAATATTGGAAGTATATGACACCACAGCTTTGCAGCACAGTATGCTTGCTTAACTTCACCATGGGTCATCTGTTGGTTATGGTCATTTTTAATTATTATTTTTCAAGCTTTTAGCTTAATAACATCTTATTTCCCAATTTCATCTTTCTCGTTATTTGAGTTCTTAAGGTCATCCAGTTCTTACTAAATTTTAATCTCTCGTTTCTTTCACGACTTGCATCTTTTTGCTCTGATTGCCCTCATCAAATTGAATGATATCTTATTTTGTAATTGCTAAAATCAATACTAGCATTTCCAGGTCCTTGATCCTATTTTGTCTGAAAGGCTCAATTATTAACAAAATTTTTAGTTCGACTTACATTTAAATGGAGCAAGTCTCTTGCAATTTGAGTTAAAACTACTTAAATAAAAATTAGAGTGATGAGAATGATATGCCAAGCTCACCCCCTGACTTTCACACCTTATCTGGTCTGGTTAGTGTTTCTGTGAAAGTTCTTCCCTTCCCAAGGAGCTCTTTCCATTTTTATTTTATTTTTTATATATAAGGAGTTGCTTCTGCTACTGCTGTTGTTTTATACATCTATTCATGCAAGTGCTATGAAAACCAGACTTGCATAAGTTGAAGACTGATGAAGCTCCAGTTCCCCCAAATAAATGGTGTATCCAAATTTTTTTCATCAGTATGTGTGAATCTGGAACTCGCAAACTTGTAAACAGTTTTTGGCTGTTAAATTGCTCCTACTGCACGTGTAATGAGGAGAGTGGAGTGCATATGTTATACTTGAACACTTTTACGTAGGATTATTAACAAAAGAGTTGCTGGAAACAAGCGTTTCTTAGCTCTCCGCCATTGGATTTGTTGTAGGCTTGAAACGTGAATGAGGTATTGGGAAAGGATGACGGCACAGTCATCTAAGGAATACTGTATGTTTCAAATTTGAATCCCTATTCTAGGTTTTGTAGGAGAGCCAGGTAAATAAAGAGTTAACACTGATTCACGTCCTTCTCCCTGATTACACAAATAGGTAGTGAAACTTTGTGTGGAAACTAGTAGAGGTTTGTAACAACATAATTGCTTTGTCGGAGGGAGTGAACCTGAGACCTCTCCCTCCAAAGCGCAGACCTCTGCTGCTGAGCTGAAGGACTGATCTGCTAGCTGCGAGCAGTGACGGGCGGCTGTTCTCTTTGGGTCAGTCGCAGTGGGAGACAGGAACATAATGTGTTAGTGTTTAAAAGAGTTTCTCTTAGAATTTTTCCTGTTTGGAAACAGGAATTATGTAAGTCAGCTACAGAGAGGCTCTCTGCTTAGGTGCAGCCGGCGTCACGCTGGTCACACAGAGCCAATTAGGCTTCCAGAAGTCTAACCATGAAACTTATACCGGTGGCTCTGTGCAACAGCCACAGCATTCAGCCTGGAAGGGTGGGGGTGGGGGGAGAAGTGAAATAATTAACCTCCAGAAATGTGCACAATTCCAGATAGTGCTCAAAATTACATTTCTAATTTTAATGAAAGGTACTCTGGCTCAATAAAATTTAGAGCTAAGCCCTGCTGGTTCAAATTATTAGTGCACACCTTAGACCTGGTGAGTTTTATATAGTTTCATGTGGCTCTTTGAACATTTTGCACAGCTTTAGTTCAGCTCTATTGCCCTCCGTGTAAGAACCCTTTTATAGACTTATATAGAGATGAAATTAACTCCTAAGGAAGAGTATTAATGGATTGGGATTTCTCATAATCTTCCTTGGAGATCGGGATGTTTTCCAAAACAGCGGTATGCTTTTGAGTGGAAGAAAAAATATAGATCTGAGGTCTGTCTGGCTTAATTTAAGAACAGTGATATTTTAATAAAATGAAACGCTACCAGGTCAGGACTGTAACTGTTGTGTGTCAGTTACAGTGGAGTGTATTGAGGAAGGTAGTTCTGGCTGTCCGGATAGCAGTGAGCTTGCCCCAGTTATATTGTTCTCTTTTTGGAGTTTCACTTAGTATTGCTGTTGTCTCAGTATTATTTTCTATCACTCTGTGTCCCGCTGTTGCATCCTGAATACAGCTGCAGTAATCACGTGGAGCAGTTTGAGCTGGCGGGTATGGATGCAGGTGGCTTTTTCACTTCTAGGTCACGGGATTCAAAAGGTGGGAGGAGGAAGCGCGGCAGAACTGCAGTTCATGTAACCCTCTCATTTTAAAGCCTGTTCAGGACTGCTTTGATGACACATTAGAAGGGAGAGTTTCAAAGCAGTGCTGAAGTGGGATGAGTTTATTTATTTCCTCTCTATCATTAGAGACAAAGATGGAAGACTTATTATCTACAAGGTTAATAGCAATAAGTTAGATAAGCACAAGATGAGGGAAAAAACCTTCCTTCACTGCCGTTAAAAAAAAAGCGCCAACGTTTAGTTTTCTGTAGGCAACTGCAAAGAACTACATTAGACACACTCTGTATTTTTTTCCTGCAGACAATCCAATCACGGATTTCAAGGGAAAATAATTTTTTTTTTCAATACTTTCTAAGTATGAAATAAAGGAATATTCACCACTCAGCTGTCACACCTCTGATGAGCCAAACACAGAAGTTACAAGGGATCTTTACTGCTTGTAGCATTTTATAGGCAAAGCTCTTCTACTGTACTAGTTCCATTCATGGTTTCCAGAAAATGTTTTTTTAATGCTCATTTTGAAATGATTGTGTGTTACAGTATACAGTCCTGTCAATTTGTTCTGTGTAGTCTAAGTAAGTAATGTGTGCAAAGAGGAGAGGCGCTGGTCGTCCTAGAGACCAGTCATGGAGTAATGCAGTATGAGCAAAGTCCTGGACAGGTAGGAATGATTTAGAAATTTGATCATGTAATGCAGGGTTTGGATTGCCGTCTCCAGAAAACTCGACACTTTCTGCCTACTGTTTACAGTGCGTAGGCTAGCAATCCCTTTCAAAGGCACAGAGTATACAAGAGAAGCTTCTGGAAAGGGCCGAGACCTCCATCAGAATAACGTCTCATCTTGAGCTAGTCATTAACCACCATTTATATTAAGTCTTGCATTTTGTAGAGTGTTCATAACCACTCATCTCTTGGTAGCGGTAACTTACAAAATGCACATAGTGGATAAATACATCAGATTGACAAGATTCGTTTCACCCAGTACGTGGGAGTAGTGGATGTGACGTTGCCGTCTTTTACATGTACCAGCTGGCTGGCCTTGTGCCACCGTAACTTCTAGTGGCCATGGCGGTGACATTACTGAGTGATTCCAGTTCCTGCTGTGTGTGCTCGTTGCACTGTGTCCACCCTCTGCATCTGCTTGAACTGTGACATGTTGCTGATGGCTTGAAGAAATAAGGAAGCCTGTTCAGCTGTTCAGCTGCTGTTCAGCTCTGACAAAATTGGCAAAACTGGCAGGTGAAAAGTTAGGTGTCTCCTTACTGCTGAAAATGACAAAAGTACACTTTTCTGCCTGATTTTCCACATACTGAGCATGCTACTGTTCTGTTAGTCACAAGTCTCTTCATTATATGCTGCTCAATAGAGTCAGTGACATTACAGAAGATAGAAGGATAATTTTTATTTCCAGTATTTTTCCTGTATGGATGTGACATGCAACTCCTGGCTGACAGTAATTCTGGAACCTTATGAAATACACAATCACTTCTACGTCCATCTGACTGATGGCACTATTAAAATTGTAGGCTCGTGTTGATTGAGAAATACGACTTCTGAAAAGTTATTCTTTCTTCATATCTGGTTGTCATGGGACACTGTGTAATGATGTCATTTCAAAAAAGAAACACATCTGACAATAATTCTGGAGATATTTCATTATTGCAGCAATGGTGGATAAGAAACAAAAATAATTTCCTATCTAGAGGTGGACAGAGACTGTTATATTTTCAAAGTAAATTAGGTATTGATGAAAATGTATTAACAATTATATATCCTTGGAACTGAAGTAGGGTGACAGGACTAAATTGAATGTAGTCAGCACATAGCTGCAGTAACGAAAAAAAGTGCTACCAAATATTAGTACTATTATATATATATATCTCTCTCTCTTGTGAAAGAGACGTTTGCATTTACCTTTGTATGTATTCTTTTTTTTCTTTTTGAAACAAAGACCTGTTATTTCAATATAGAAAGCTTAGCATGAAGTTCCAGTTTGTAGAACTGATGAGTAGGTGAATGTGAGATGATTCGTGAAATTATTCCTATCTCTGGTATTATTCTGCCAATGTCCTGTGTTTATATTTAATTCTGGTTATTACACTGACCCTTCCTGAAGAGTGTCAGCAGTGAGCGTCATTGCTTCTTTTTGTTCCATGAACGAGGGGAGACAGAGAAACAGAAAAGAGAGAAAAATGTTTCTAAATGAGGCACATGAGAGATGAAACAATTTTTCCTGTATTTTGGGTGCAGATTATAATCAGCTTACTTGAGCGTATCTTAACTGTAAAACTGTTCTTGCTCTTTTAATCTGTTTGCCTAATATAGACCTTTGCCCCCTAAATCTCAGAGTACTCAAGAGGTGAATGTTCTACTGTTTTTCCAATCAAGATACACGGAGAAGTGAACTTGCTTTACCAAGCTTTTGGGGAGCAAAGGGGTGACAACTCAGCACCAGTCATGGCTAGTGGTTAACAGCGTATTACTGGACTAATATACGATGTAGTAGCCCAACTTATATTATGTTTGAAAAAAGAAATTTTCTGCATGCTCTTGCGTTTTAATGAATGGGAAACGCAACCTCTTATAAGTGCAGAGAACCATCCAGGTACTTCTTTAAGAGGTGCAGTAGCATTCAAGTGCCTCCCTTATTAGTAACTCAGATGAAACGCAGTTGGCTTGATACATGAAGATTACCGTGACCTCTGAGTTATCAGTCTGTACTGAAAAACAGCAGGTGTAAAAGAAGAATAAAAAGGCAACAGCGAAATTTGGAGGTGAGAGGTTAGCAGCAGGCATAGTCTCCTTAGTCATGGTGCTTCACTGCGAAGAAATTACATGAAAAAAATAGCCTTCTGAAAAACAGATGTGTCAGTAGTTTATATTTCATTTGTAAAAATGAGATGGTTTGAGTGTTGTTTGAAATTTCTATATGAGCTTCAGGAATCTAGAAAATGACATGCGAGATTCCTGTCTCGTTAGAGTTTACTGCATGGAACAAACTTTCTTTCATGGGTGTGCATCAGGAACTGTCAAATTAAGTTGTATGTGCATGCTTATATCTCAGTTTCTGGTTCCAGGAAAGAGTTAATATTTAAAATATGTTTTGTTCATCTAAAGAGAGCACGTGCCGTTATCAGACCCATGGGGGCTCTTCAGTTTAGAGATTCACTCAGGTTCAGGAGAAGATTTCAGTGTTTGCGTGCTTATCCTTGCCTCAGCTGGATATTCTTGTTCCTTTCTCCTCTGCTCTTACCCAGAGTCTGCATCATTCCCATGGATTCCTGTCCCCTGCGCTCATCGCTGCCCCGTGTCAACAGGCAGCTACTTCTCTAACTTCTGCAGTCCCGTAGCAGGCTCCCTTGTTCCTTTGAATATCATATCGTGAGACTCAGCAGTTCTAATTTTTTTTTTTACATTTAAAAATATAATCATCCTGTCACTTGTACTGTCCTCATGTTCTAGTTTGGGTTCAGACTAACAGATTCAAAGATACCAGGTGGAGACATTTCCTATTCCATACTAAGCTTCTGTATCTGCTTTAATTTGCTTAAGGCACAATATTTTTACAGTATGATTTGGAAGTAGAATTTAATAATGATAAAGTTCTGGTGCATGTTGCAGTCATTCAAAGAGTCTAGGAGCGTAGCTGGCAATTGGCATCTATATGCACACCCACACATACCAGCATGCACATACACACACATACATGCATTTTAACACCCACCATCCTTGCAATCTGCTAGAATATACACCCCATTATGCACACGCAGGCTGTTCTGTTGCATAGCAAGAGGGAGAGATGCACTAATGTGTCAGTGAAGAAGCTGATGAGAAATCTTGCTTTGTCTTCAGAAAACATCTTGGAGAGAGAGGGTGAGAAAAATTCACTTCATAGGGAAATTTTGCAGGAGGGGAGGGATCAGGGTGCAGGAGCGAGAACAGGTATTGTGAAAGAAAGGTAAAGAGGGGGAAAAAAGGTAAATTCCTAAATGTGCCACGTTGAATGTGAGTGAGCGATGGAGATGTAAAGACTATTAGGAACAAAAAGCAGAAAAGAGTCAAGATGGTAGAAGAGAGGGGGAAGGAGAGCCTTAAGTATCATGAAACAGTTTGGAAAAAAGACCTGCTGGTAGGAGAAACTGAGAGCATAAGGGAATTAAAAGTATGAAAGTGGTTGGGCGGGGAGGGGTTTGCAATGGTGTGTCTGAGCAGAAAATGATGATGAAGGGGTGGAGCAGAGAATGAATACAAAATAAAAAGGAATAACTGAAGAGGAAAAGCAGTAGTACACATACTACTAAAGTTTGGGCAGTTTTGGTTTATTGTATTATATTACCTGCATTTCATAGCCTAAACCAAGAACCTGGTAACAGTAAGAAGAAGTTAAGATGAATTAAGGAAGTGGAAAATTTAATGAGAGAAGTGTTGTAGAACTGGCTGAAATCCAGGGGACCACTGGCTCGCTCTTCTCCACAAAGATGATTAAATGCAGGAAACCCTAAAAGCTGCATCAATGTCTTTGATGCTGAGCAGAGTTTTCTGTCTCCTTTTTTTAAAAAAAGAAAAAGTAAGAAAATATTATGAATAATAATTTGTTGTTTGTTTTACATCTTTTGTGAAATGTCTTTGTCCTTTTCATGTTTGTTTGGAAAATTTCACTACAAATTATTTACAAATAATAAAACAATCCTACTTATTTTCATAAGCGTCTATACTAATAACATTCTTACTTAGTAAAATGAATTAAACATGACCTGCATAATAGCTAAATATTTGTCATGGTAATGTTTTTTTGTGAGAGATGAATTATCCTGAAGCACTCAGAGCTTCCAAAATAAATCCCAGACTGTGTTATTAGAAGGTAAAATAAAAAAATGGATAGGACTGTTATTTTTATGCAGAGGCACCATAAGAAAAGTAGAATGTTTCCCATCCTAATCACAGATAGCCTTTTCTCAAAATACTCGTACATAACTGTGTGAACAAGAAAGCTCGTGCAATGTGGGGGGCTGACGGTTTCTGAACACTTACCAGAACGGACCAGGACGTTCAGATGAGTAAACTGTCAGCCAGGTGGTACACTTTGGTTTTGCGTGTGTGCTGAAGTTTGTGTTCAATTCCATTAATAAATGTGTATAGATTTTGAAAACTAGGTCATCAGTGGGACAGCATCTTTTTATTATGATGTATAGTCTGCATGTGTGGACAACCGAAATAATTTTCATGTGTACCGTGAATCAGAGCCCTATTTTACCCTTAGTTTTCACTTTTTCCTTACATAAGCAAACTCCTATTGATTTTGAGCAGATTTTCCTTGAATGAGGGCTGGGGAGGGACTGCGGTATTTGGCCCTAAGGATTTTATAAGCTAGTATGAATCATAAGAATTTGGAGACAATATATTTTAAAATGATTTCCTCTCAAGTACATTACTACATCTGGCATGTTACTAAGAGCCGTGCGAATGTTGTTACCATATGGATAAACAAACTCTTTCTCCCATTCCCTGTTCACTCATTTTTCAGAGCCTCCCTAGTTTTCTTGGCGGGTTGTTGTTGCAGAAATACTATTGATGGGGCTCCTCAGCCCATGCACCTTGATTCTAATGCTCTGTCTGAAAAGCCTGGTATCCGGCTTTTTATTTATCCACATCCTTCTTTTGAAGACAGCCTCCCTCGGTATAAATCCTGACAGGCTACATCAAGGCCTCAGTCGTCTTTCTCCTTGCGATGGAGTTTGTGATCAATGGCGAGGAGTCAGCTCTGTCTCCCTTATGCCTCTAGAGTTTTTAGAGCTCTGAAAATACCGAGAGCATGACCCTCAGATATATATATTATTTTTTTCCCAGAAAATGAACAAAGAGGAACTTGTCAGTCAGTCTTTTTGAAAGCAAATTCTGGCAGGGAAGCTACAGTCTGCAGCTGTCATTGGGCTAATGGTATAAATGTGGCCCAAAAGTGAGGCACAGTCTAAAGCAGGGCTCAAATTAATGCAAGAAGTTGGTCAAAAAGTTTCTGAGCTTGTACGGTGGCTCCTGTGAATCAGGATGTATGCGTACTGTCAGTTATGGTGTACTGATCACAAGCCTTTCCACCGGAGACCGTGCGCCTTGGGATTTTTGGTGACTTGTACTATCGGAGTATGTATGGGGAAAATAGGTATTTTTTTCTCTGAACCGGAGCCTAATGTGTCTGAGCAGTTTTACGTTGATTTGGAGAAAACCAAATGAGAGAACAAGCTGCATTTTAAATTACCAGATAAATAAAGGAGTTTCTGACGCTTATACTTTCACTTTTTCTCAAACAGATTAAAATGATGATTCAGATGGGCTCAAAAATTCCTGTAAGTGTTGTTTGTGGATTTTTTTGGTGGGATTTTTGAACCCAGGTAAATTATAGATTTGTGGGTCCAAATGGATTCTTTTAAGTTTCAATAGAATGTTGTTATGCGTTGATCGGAAATGTATGCTATAAGCTCATTAAGAAGTGATTGAGAAGCAAAATAAACTAAAGACATGAATGAAGATAACAACCCACTTTTTTAGCCTTATGATGTGGAGGTCAATGTAAGAGTACAGTGAATACTTGTAAATTGCAAATACAAGGAGAGAACACGGTGTTACTCTGAGAAAATTACGTGTTTTTGAAAAAAGTAATTACCATTCAAGAAATGAGAAGGGAATCTAGTGTACTGCTTGCTAATCAAGTATTGCGTATTTGTACACTGCTCAAATTATTTTCTTTAATGGCTGCGCAAAATATGGCTTCTCAGATGTTACCTAATATGCAAAACAATGTATTAAAAAAAATCCTCAAACCTTTTGCATAATTATTTCTGATAGCAGATGTAGATACTGTATCAGCATAAATTAGAGCATTGTTCCAGAATGCTGCTGCATTTAAAGTTATGTCAGTCAAGGGCAATATTAGAGGTTGCTTAGCTCCCGGTCTCATTGGGCAGGGTTATTTCCAGAGATATATTCTTTTTGATATAGCTAAATAGTTTTCTAAGTGCTTGTTTTTTAGCTATAATTATTCCTTTGAACATCTATAGCTATTCCATTAAGAATCTCATAACTAATGAATTAAATCTGACAAAACCCCATTGGAGTTGCATTTAATTTATTAGCTTTAAAATTCTAATGGAAATAGCTATAGATGTGCAAAGTATTAAGGATTATTAAACTAGAAGATCCATAAGTATTGCATCCGTTATACAGATGAATAAACTGAGGCAGTGGGAGGTTAAATGATAAATGTTGTAAAGAAAAGCGTGTTAGAAAGACAGGAATGGAAGCCAAAGCTTCAGTCAATGCAGTTGCACTATATGGAAAAAACTATGGATTTTCACTGTTTCAGATACATCAGAATTTATTTCTACTTGATTCAAGACGTGTAGTTCATTGGTTTTTTGCCTTTAATTGCAAGAATGGCATTATCCCTTTGAAAAGCACAGACATTGCACCTGAACTGTCCTTTTACTAAGTTTGTTTCCTTCTCCTTCCTTGTCCCCTCTTTGTGTGACATTTTGGAGCAGATGTGTTTTCTTTCTTTAGAAAAACTAAAGTATTAATTCAATCTATAACTTCAGAGATGTAACAGAGTTAATAGAAACATTAATAAATACAACCTTAATAGGATTTGAACTCACAACCTTTGAAATATGAATTAGAAATTTATCTTGTGGTCTACACAGTCCTTCATTAGCAGCCATGGGAATTTACAGGTGTTTAGTTAGAGAAATGCTCTGCTATTCCATGAATGCAATAAAAACATAATGAGAACTACAAGAAAATAAATTAATTCTAAAAAAGAAATCTAATGTAAGGGCAACGAAGTTCAAATAAAGCCTGCTCCCTAGTTTCTGACAAGATCTGTGAAATGTCACCAATATTAGACTTAATATTGCATTGTTATGCTTCACTTGTTGAAATGTTTTCATTATATGCAAACTTTAGTGAATTTTTGGCCTCCTTCCCCCCAAAAAAATTTCCTACATTTTAAATATTTCCGTGTAATAGTTTGCCTGTTGAAGTGATATTGTATTTTAATGAGATAGAATTCTAAGCCCCTGGTCTGAAGCCGTAGCTAGTAGGAAGCTCGCCGTTCATAGGTGTTGATGAGCCAGGAGAGGAGGAGCACAGAGCTTCTGGAGGCAGATGGAGCACAAAGCACCGTGCCTGCGTTTGGTGGGGAGGAAGGGAAAATGGATGCACCAAGTCTCATTTATGTTTCAGATATGTGACAGCTTTAAAAATCTTGAGTAAAAAATATGTTTTCACTTCAAGGGCATTAAAATACTGTTATCCCAGTTGGCTAATGCGCAAATTAAAAAACATGACCAAATGTACAAAAGCTTCGACTTCATGGTGTGAATGTATGTGTTGGGGGACTTAATTTCATTTAAGGTCTTGCATTCCTTTTCTTCCTTCTGGTTTTAGAAGAACAAAAACTCAGGTGTAAAGCATTTTCAGTCAACAAATACAGGAATTAATATCTCAGTGAAGGGAGAATGAAAAAACTTGTTACAGAGGCTTATAGATGATAGCTCAGAGACCGGGTCTGTGGGGTCAGCAAATCCATACCATACGCATCCATGTAGGACATTTTGCTACATTACCCCCTGCAGTGTCTTCACCAGTGTGTCACTGCTGGTGTATATTGCTAACAACAGTTGTAATGAAGGAAACAAATTATACTTATTACTTAGTGGAGAGAGTAGTTCATTGGCACGTAGGGCTGTAGTGTAGTCACTACTGAGAGGTCAGTAGAGATTGCCAAAAATCCGATCAATATGGATGTGCTAGCGGTGACTGTGGTCTCTCTGTGTCTGACATAGAGGCAAAGGCTGAGCAGTGAGGTGGGATGTAGTACAACGCTCAGCCTTACCTGAAGGAGAAGTATGGAAGAGAGACGTTACTCATGTAACGGAGCTCATGTTTAATGTTTATTTATTAAAGCTGCCTATGTCAAGCTCTGGTTGCTATTATATCATTTGCAGAAATGGGCATACTCAATTTTTCAAGAGTTTCTGAATCATAAGCTGCAATGTGATCTGTGTTCCTCAGTTTCACACAGCCTGTCTGAACGTAAACATTGTAGAAATCTTAAAAAACCCCACCAAAAACCCGCAAGCCATTCAGCACAGACTGTGATGAGGAGAAGAGTGAGAGAATGACAAATTGGTGAATGACTTCTGGCTTTCTGTTCCCATCTTTTCTTGATTAAGGGAGGTGGAGAAAACGCCTGGATTGTGGTAACTTCTTTTTTTTTTCTTCCCCCTTGCTCTGAATTACTTCCAAAGCATCTCTGATCATTAGGGAGTAGATAATAATTTCAAAGTTTTATCCTTTGGATTTTCTTCTGGAATATTTAATCAAGTACATAAAAATAAGATACATTCAGCTTCTCCAATTTATCCTGTGAGTTTCCTCTCTCCAAGAATTCCTGATCATCATTTACAGCAACTGGGTTGTGCAGAATGAAGGTCTCCAACCCTCGGAAGAAAGTGGGGAGGAATACCCAGCTATGTTAGAGATCTTTTTTTCTCCCAGTGAGGAAAAAGAGCCTCTGCTGCCTGGAAGCTCTGCTTGTTGTGAGCGAGCAGCTTACGTTGGTGATGGTACTGTCTGGCTCCTCTTCTCACAGCTTTTACTTGTATCAGTGAATCCTGATGAATTAGTTATGGGACATTTATATTGAGGGGATTCGGACTGATTGTCAAGTTAATGTCTATTGTTGTGCGTTGTTTTTCCTTCATTTTATGTTAGTTGTCGTGTTTTCTAGCTTTTTCTATTTGTTACCATCTATTTTATATTGTGATATATCTTCAGTGTGGCATCCTGTAGTAAATACAGTGAAACTAGGACTTGTTGGCAGCAAACACTACTTAGGATAAAGTTGCTGTTAACCTTGAATTCAGTTGTATTGTATGACTTAAAATGGATTAGAAGTCTGTTCTGGTCCTTTAGAATTGTATTATTTATATAGAAGTATATTGTTTTTGTATATTTAAATATATATTATTTATATTGAACATATATAGAGTATATTCAATTTAATACATTTTGAGAAAATACTTGGGAAATAATGACATTTTGTGACTTCTCAAAATTAAGGATGAAACATGCACCGCTGTTTCCTACATTATTTAATAAAATATAACTTTGATTTGTTGTATTGGTCAGGTAATGGCATTCAAATAATTTAGAATTCATAGGCTTTGCATGTAGAGTATTACTAATTTGGAGATTAAAGACCATATGGTTTCATTAATTTAAAGCGGAGCTATAGATACACACATCACTGTGTAGCTTTGTGTGAAAACCAGATGAGGAACATGTCTCAATATTTTAATTATTAGGAAAAAAATAAACGGCCATTACAAAACACACAGTGATCTGAACAATCCTAGAAGTCCTGTCTGATCATATGTTAGTTAAGATTATTTTCTCCAGAACGCTTAATAGTCACCTGAAACCTTTAGAATTGCTCACACTTTGTAAAATTAAAATAAGTAGCTTGAGAAGTCAACTGAAAAAATACTTGATTTCAAACACTTCAGATCTTTCTGGAATGCATTTTATACTCCAAACTTCGAGTTAATCTCTCTTACTCTGCTTCACTGCATTTCATCCTTTGGAAATATACCTTTATGTCCTCTGAAAGGGTTTTCTCGTTTCTTGCACAATTTTGTTGTTGGATATCTCTCTGTTAGGTAAGTGAGAGGCTTTGGGGGCTTTTTCATTTTGTTTTTTCCAGGAGGGTGATGGAGGAGACTTGAAAAGCATGCAGGTGTCTCAAGGGTCTGCAGTACCTCCAGAAGGTGGGTTAATTTCCCCTCCTCAGCACTGTCAGACAGAAGGCTGTTGACTTTAAGTTTGTCTCTAAGCATTATAATTTTGGCCGTGTAACTTTTGCTGGGTCCAGACGGGTCTGACTCCTTGCTGTTGCTATATGGTCTTCTCTTCTGCATGTCTCATTTCCAAGTGGGGACCTGAGGAGAGCAGTGCCCTGACTTCTCAGTGTAAAGCATGACCCCCACACTTCCTTCTGCTATAATTAAATGTTAGAGGTTTTTTTTCCCCTCAGGCTTGTACCAAATGATAGAAACAGTTTCAGGTGACCTTGTGTCCACTGTTAGGTCATCCCTTTAAAAAGCAGCTTCACTGTAATGTTTTGCTTGGCAGTGTGTTTCTGAGCATTCCGCTAAATAATCTGTAACATTTAACAACTGGAATCCAAATTATTCCCTCTGTTACAGTAGTGCAGACCCAATGACTCCTGTTCTTTTCTGTGGTTAACTGAGTGGGACAAGCAGCTATTGACTGCACTCTGTTTTTTTCCTGCTGATTATCTTTAATTGAGCTGGGCCCTTCTTCCACATACTCCATCATGCAGGTACGTTAATTCAATTCATATAGAATGAGCTTTTTCCCCCTCTTCTCAAGATGAGCTCAGCTCTGCCTTCCGAACTCAACCCGTATTCAGCCTGTCTTGTACCTGGAAAATCTCTGATTTTAGTTATACCTGTCATACTGTTTTCTGTCTCGTGCATTCATTTTACTGTTCTCTTTCATGATTTTTTTATGTGGTTTTGTTTTATAGCTAATATTTTTGCCCTTCACATACACAACTTTTATTTGATTTTTTTAAAAACGTTTTTCTCTTCTCACATTTTTATACCTCCATCTTCATTTCAGGGTCCTCTCACCTGTTAACTTTATATGAGAGAACTTGAATTCACTTTTTCCTCATAATATTCTCCTCTTCTTAGTTGCTTTGTTCCAGTTGTAGCATACCACTGTGTGTTTTGATCCATCGGTAATTTTGTATATTTTTGTTTATGTTCCTGAGGTGAACATAGGCGAGCTGGTGGGTCCTGGTTGTGCCCAAACCTGGAGACTGCCCTTCCCAGCTAGCAGCTCTGGCAGTGCATTCAGTCTTGTAGCCCTTTCTAAATATGAACATGGTATCCTACAGAAGATTACTTTGACACAGCTGAATTGTGTCTTTAAATCACAGTCTGTTGTAGGAAGTATGTAGAAAGTACTAGGAATACTCCCCAAAATTTCTGAAGTACTGTCTCAGCTGAGCTAAGCATTTCTGAGAGCAAGTCAGATTGTGATCCAAAATCTTCTTGAAAAGGACAGCCAGATGCTTCGTGTGTCCCTGCCTCATGTCTCCCACTCCTGGTCAGAGGGAAAGGGCTTTAGAGATGTCAACCTTCCTCCTCTAATAAATGCAGGCATGTGTATTACTCACAGCATTGGTAGACAACCAGACTCTTGCTTCCAGGAAAAATATAGAAACATAGTTCTGGGGTTTAGCATGCGCTCGCTCTCTTTTTTTTTTTTAAAAGAACATGAGAGTTCTGGAAAGGGTCGTTATGCAGAATACCTTGGTATGTCTGATAACATTACAGCAAGGGTCAAAAAATAAAAAATATCAGTTCTTCAGGCAAAACATGCAGAGCAACACTGAGACTATTACTGGAGTGAGAACAACAGATTTTTGACTCATGTTTGGATGAATTTATCCTATATCCTAAAAGGTACTTTTACCCTGCAATTTAGCAGGCTCTTACACCATTCTGTAACTGGCGTAAAATGTTATTGTGCTGGTTTGGACTAAAGAGGGAGGACAAAAATAAGGCAGGTCTGTATTTGCTTGCTGCAGTATGCAAAGTCTGGAGTAAATGTAAATGAAAAAATACTAAATAGATTATTAGATAAGTAGTAGATGGTACAACAAATATAGCCCAGTGTAGGTCATGGGAAATTCTGTATGGTTTTTTGGCCTGGAATTTGAATGTGTTGAAAACATCCCTCAGTAGCTGTCTGGAAATCTCTCCTTTCAGATAGTCGGCTGATATGCTGCTTTGTTCAGTGCTTTCAGAATAACAACTTAGGGTTCCAGCGGCGGTATGGCACACCATATCTTGGGCTGGTGTAAGGATCTCATTTAAATATAGCAGTACTTTCCACACAAAAAAGTTAATATTTTAGTGCGACATGCAAAGCTGGTGAATGGCAGTCTGTAAGTCCAATACTTTTTTTTTTCTTTTTTTTTTTTCCTGGCAAATATACTCCTCCTTTTGTAAAGGCCAAGAAATTAATGAATGATTTTATTCTTCCCCCTTGCAGCCTGCACAGGGTAATTATGTATTATTAATAATGCAGCAGTACAAATGATATTAAATGAACTACATTTGTTAATGTAGATCTTATCCAACTGCTTTTTCCATCGGTGGACTGTTCCTCATCAGGGGGTACTAATTAGCTGTAATATGTGGAAAGATGGGACAGAAATCCAATCAGATAAATAGGATGGATTTGGAAAAATCCAGGAAGGAATAACACCATTTAAGACTGTGAATGTATTATTAAGAGGAGAGATGAGAATTTATGCTTTTTTGCTTTTTCATACATTTCATGGTCATTTGAAGGCTAGAAAGTATCAACTCTTGTTCTGCCACGGCTATAAAGACTCACAGAATATTTCATTTGTCAAAGCTGTAATGCTGTTTTCTTTTGCAGTAATAGAAGTGCATATAAAAGCTATCGAAGTCTTTGCTATGCTTGCTCTTGCATTTATTCAAACTACTGTGTTGATGAAAATTCTGATTGTCTATTGCTGTTAGAATTTTTTTTAAAAAATCATTAGCCTCCTGATAAAGTTTACTCTCTCTCTCTGTTTGAATAACAATCTCTTAATTTTTACAGCTATATTGTCATATATTTAAATGTGGTTATACAAGAAATACACATGCATAATGCATAAAAGTAAAGGATTTGATCTGACTGCCTCTAAAATCAATGGAAAGATTATTGTAGACTTCGGAGGGTGTAGTATGAGACCAAGTAATAGTTCTTATAGTTAACGTACAGTTGAGACCCAGTCCGTATCAAAATGAAACCAACATAATCTCATTTGAAAGCAGGTGGTTGCACCTGTGTTCACAAGACAGAAATTAAATTCATCTCATTCATTAGTAGGTTTACTACACATTTGCGTTGTGTTTCTTATTAGCAGAGTCCAGTGGTTCTTGTACGCTGTGGGACCTTTATCATCCAGCTACACAATTTTCTTTTCCTGTCCTTTTTATAGGCACCATGTTTCTAGAAAACTTAAAAACACCCTTCCATCTAGAGCACTGTGAAACTATAGAAACTTGTTTGAAAACCCCTGGTAGCAAACTTGACCCTGTGGCACGCAGAGGTTTGTAAACCACCACAGCAGGCACCGTTTAAAGTCCTCTAGCATGCTGGATTGCCTCATACATTTTTAAAGATGATGACATATAGGACTTTATATTCCCTCCACAGTGATGGAATTTGCTCCTTTTCCTTAAAGACTCCACCCTTTTTGTTTTTTTGGGTTTCCCCCCCCCCGGTTTCAGGTATCATCAGTCATGCTGTAACAAGCACTAGCGTGTCCCATTACCATTAGCTGATACAGAGCGAGGGGTGTTTGTGCCGGGTGAGGGGTGCAGTGATGCAGCCCCAGAGCCGAGCCCTGGGGTCCCCCTGCAGCAGCCCTGCGGGGCTGGGGCGGCTGGTGGGAGCCATCGGTACGGGATGCATTGTTATAGACGGCAGCCTCAGGAACCAGGAAACTGTACTTCTTAAAACTCTGCACAGAAATATATAGGTTCAGAACTATTTACGTTTTAATACAACTATTTAATGTAATTAAAATAAACAGATAAACAGATCAATATGTTGAAACAGATGTATAAATATATAGACAGACATATTGCACAGAAACTTTAATATTTCATCCAAATGAAATATTCTATTCCAAATATGCCCCGTAGGAGTTTTGCTCAAGGCTATGCTTACGTATACTCAAAAATTCCCGATAGCTAGTCACGAGGGAAAATATGTTCTCTTACAGATAATTGCTACTGGCAGCTAGAGACCTAGAGAATTTGATGTGCAATAATGTGACCTGACTATGTATTAAACTTTTTTGAAGGACATGTGTAAAGAAATTTTATATGCTTCTCACACACCTTAGTTTTTTTGGATTTCACTTGTGTTAGCACATTTTTAACAACTTCCCTACGTTTAATATCTGTTACATTTCATCCTAAATAGTTCTTAGCCATAAAAGAGCCCAAGATTATGTTGTTTTTTTTTTTTTTTTCCAAAACAAATAAGCTTAGTAATGTAGGGTGGAGAGGAGAAGGGAAGGAGAATAAAGCCCAGGTGACTTGTAAGGAATATATAAACAAAGCAGTTGCATTATTGATGCTAGAACTGGAGAAAACGAAACCAGTAAATATTTTTTCTTTAAAAATACATGAGATTAACCATTTAAGTGCTGCTTGCTTCCCTGCATTCAGTTTGAATGTTATCTTGCAAGCATCTACTTTGTATCTATATACGTGCTAGTTACCGCTCTGTTAACTCTTAGGAAAGCTTAAAAGACGATTGCCTTTCTATATTGCAAAGGTTGTATGTTGTATATCACCTTTTATCCTATTGGAAAGTACATAGCAATTACACAAAAAAATTCAGTTAAAAGCAAATGTCAGAACTGTTTGCTATTAGACTTATCTTTTCCTTTAGCACTGGGTTGTAATATTTGTTTCCCAGGATTCCGGATTATCACTAAGCAATGATGTATAGTTTGAATTTTCATAAACTGCCAGGAACTGCAAATGAACTTCCAAAAGATACAAAATGACACAACTTCAATAAATATCTTTATATACCTTAAAAAAATTCTTGATATCATCTTGTTTTGTTGTTGGCAGATGTTAATAGGCAAGAAATATATATATTGTTGTTCACTGGCCAAACAAAGATAAAAGACTGAAATAACTATTTCCCTGCATTATGAACTCCTTTTAGTCCTGTTATTTATTTAAACCCCATCCCAGATTCCAAATTTAGATCTATAGTTGATACAAGTCACTGAAATTATCATTTTCTTTATAATTTCCATTATTATTTCTATTTTTACTTTTTAATGCTATATATGAATATAGACAGCAATGCAGTGTTTGTGTGTAAGTTGTGATAATATTTGAATATAATGTAGAAGTTTAAAACATCATTTGACATTGTTAATATAAAAGAATCCTGACTTATTCTTGTAAAAAAAAATCATTGTTTTGCAATAATTTAGATTATAATAAGTGTTTTTTGTGGAAAATAGTAGAATGTAGATTATAGGAACTAATTAGAAAAATGAATTGCATTCCTGTTCCTTCAAACTCTTTGAGCCGGCCAGTTTAACAGGGTGGCAAGCTTCCTTTGGTGCATCACAGCTTTATGGAGATGAGGTCAGTACAGATGGTTTGCTGGGGTTCAGCAAGTCTTTAGTCTTGATCCTACTTCCTTCTGAAGATCCCTCTTTGCACTGTTGCCATGCAGTAAGTACAATACTTGATAAATAAGTTCATAATGAGGAATTACAAAATTGTCACACGGTTTTGTCAGGAAGGAAATCCCATGGCTCAATTGTCCGTGGGGTGCGTGTGACTTAGCTGTTTGGCTCTCTCCTAATGTGCTGCAAACCTGATCTCCCTACCTTTCCAGACATTTGAATTAAAAGTTGTTCCATTTGAGCTGTGATGGGAGCATTTTTGTGCTCCTTCAGTTCCACGAGAAAGCATCTTCCTATTGTATCGGTGGAATTAAACGCACCGGGAGGGACATTTATTTCCAGCTTTCTGTGTGGTGGAGACGAGCTGGTCCCAATTGCTGTATCATGTGAGGTAGACAGGTGGCATCAGGCAGTTATCAAATAAAAGATGAAGGCAGCAGCAGCAGGTTACGGCCTTGGGCTCAGCAAATACTCAATTCAACTGCAGGAGGTTCAGGCCTGAGGTGGGACGGTATAGCTGACTCCTGCAGAAACAAAATCAGACCTGTCACCAGTGCAGTTCAGCCATGACTGTGTGCAACGGGGATGCTACAGAAGCTGTGTGGGGCCGTGCAGTTACAGGTCGGCCATGCAATTTGCAACATCTGGCTTGCTCCTGAAACCCAGAATTCCCCCAGAAATGGGAATCGGGTAATACCTGCTGCAAAAAACCTATTTATTAAAAGGTGCGTTATGAAACCAAGCGTTTTGTTGCGTAGAGGATTTTGAAAGTTGTTTTTATGGAATGTGAAAGGAGAGACAGGTATATGCAAAGAAAGTGCAAACACAGGTGTGCTAGATGTCCCAGTCCTGGCTACTGACAGCTGCTGAGTGGTCCCATTGGGTCAGTGATAAAATTCTGAGGACCATGGGAGATGAGAACACACAGGATTAGCAGAAATCATTGTCCATAAGGGAAAGCATGAAAAGAAACAATCCTTTGCATATGCCTGTAAGGGAATCTATATTCAAGGAAATGTATATTTTTTTCTTTTATGCATATGCCCTGATGAAATGTTTTTAGCCCCAAACCCTGTCCATTTTTCCAGTATTGGTCTAATAATTATTTCCTTTCTCTCCATAACCTGTGCCGCTCTTGGATCCTTAAGGCCAAAGTTGGCTATAACAGCTTTACTACTACGCTTTTGAGCAGAAAAAAAAAAAAAAAATCCTCCTTTCTACAAAAAATAAAACAAAAATATCTAAGTAGGTGAGCAGAACTTTCCATCTTCTAAAATTCAAAGCATAATATGTATATTCCAACAAACAAAGAAAATCCCAGGTCTGTTTTAATCTTGACAATGGAACTTCTAATCACTTCAGAGTGGAGGCAGAGCGAGCTATTACCTGCCTGCGGTTACGCTACATAGTCATAAACATTTGGGCTTGTTATTTCTAGCACCGAGAGCTTGAAGTCAATGGGAATCTTTCCATTAATATGAAGCAACAGATCAATCCTGAGAGTGCACGTTTTATTCATTGTAAGGCTAGACCTCAATAAAAAAAAGTTAAGTGAAATATAATTCATAGAAATCAATTGATGTATCGATCTTCATACACTGATGTAAAAAAAAACCCCAAGATTGTGCTGTTTTTAACAGTATCCTGCTTTACAGTCTTCCAGTGGATCAAGAATCATAAGAAAAGGTCTGGCTCTCCAGAACACTGTGTCTTCTTTACACATGAAGCTCTTTTGAAATCAGTGACAGTACAGCCTGTAAAACTGCTAACTTAAAAACTGCATCCAGAGAATCACTGGGTCAGTGTACCAAGAAGTCTTCTCTTTTGCCAAGCATACTTGCATTGGTTTGAAATGAAATAAATTTGCTTAGCTGAAAATAAGATTGTTCTTTTCTATGAAAAGAGAAATGAGAAATTCTCTGGTCTCATCAATGACCTCAAAATGTTTGGGCAAAGAAAATGTATAAACTTACTGTGTAATTGTATGATGATTTACATCAGTGACAGACAGTTTGTCCATCTGAATTCATCCATGGGTATGCTTTACTGTGGTTTCTAAAGCAAATGCTGAGGTCTAAGAATTCAAGGTGGCAGTTGTGAAATATTAAAAAAAATCCACAGGGGATAAAAATCTTTACTACTAAACACCAGTTAAAAAGTACATAATTACTGAATAATCATTTTTTTTTGCAATGAAAAGTATCTTAAATTTTTGAAATAATGCACATCTACCATAGACTGGTATCTCTGAAGCAGATGTCTCCTTGACATGTGCATTCAAGCTGTTGGCGGTGACCTTGTAGGGCAAAGCGGTTTTGAAAATTAGTTTTTGCCTCCCAATCTGTGAAAATAATGCTCTAGTGAAGATTTAATAAAAGTCATAGCTTCTCATAGAAGCTTATTTCAGCAAAGTAAACTATTAATTAAAATAACAAATGTCAGCTATTTCTCAGCTTGACAGTTAACACAACACAGCTTTTGCTTAGCGTGATGTACAGAATGTATGGGAGGTATACCTATAATTCATTTTATCTATGTATGGTTCACTTCTTGTATTTTAATACAGCGATAAATTAACACAAAATGCTGCAGTTTTCTTAGTGGTGTGAGAGCTTGGGGAAAACCCATCTGGCATGTAAATAGCGTATGGCTAAAATGGGGGAGAAAAACGAAATTAGGGAATTTCTGAAGGATTTTAAGCTTTGCAAAGCAAAGGAGAAAATTTGTAACCCTGTGGCTTGCCTTTTATGTTCAGTTACCCTCTGAGGTGGAGCAGAGGCAGAGGGATGGGAGAGGAAGGTGTACATTTTTATTGCAACGTGGTTTTTGCTTAAAATGAAAAAAAAGCAAGAGGGTGGGGTCACGGTTTTGAGTTATATGCCGGTATGAAGTTAAATGCCACGCAGGAATTGAGTCAGAAGGTAGCTGCAATCACGTACTCTAAAAAGCTTTGGACTGGCAAAAGGGCTCGCTGGATCTTAGCACAAGTTAAAGCAACCCTCAGGGGTTTTGCCCAGTATCGCCACCTCTTCTGCCAGGTGGTATCACCAAACAGCACAGGAGGAAGCAGCGTAGCCGTGTGTGTCTCACCTTGCCTGTATACAGCAGCTTTGCAAAGGAACTGAAATAGATTCTTTACGTAAGTTTTACATCCCGCTGTGGGCATTTCTGTGGATGCTGTCTGCCTTTGTTGTCCTGGTGGTTTGGTGTAAAAACATAGAAATTTAACATCTGAGGTTCTGGTTCCCATTCTTGACTTGTGTCAGCAATCTTGTTAAGCCTGTGAGCGAAACAGGTCATAAGTAACCTCTCATTTGGCAGCTCTGTGCTTTTGTGAACCCAACTCGAGGTGTCTGAGCACTTGTAATTTCAACTACAGCCATTGGGATGTATGTGCCGAACTGCTTGCTCTCTTCTGTTGGAATCCCAGAACTAGGAGAGCATGCTTTGAAAAGTTTGTCCTTAACCTCTGCCACAGGTTTCTTACCTACAAGGTGTATGTAATGCTTTTTTCTGTCTGAATGGTTTGTGAAATAGAGATAACTCAGTATTTGATATTCTTGCAGAGTTAACTGCCCCTCATAGCTGAGAAATCAAATTGTGGAGACAGGTGAAAGGCCAATAGCCAATGTAAATAAGGTGATGGATTCAGAAAAGTCTAAGCACAGGTCCAAAAGCAGTCAAAAAGCTTATAAGCCCTCATCTCAGAAGTCAGCATTTTAAAAATTTGATGCTCAGTGACTAGGAAGCTTAAAAGTCAAAAGCAATGTACTTGGTATGTTTCTTCAGGAGCAAAGGGTATTATTTCCTAGAGAACTGCGACTTAATATGTATTTGTTTGACTGGGGGTGCTTCTTTCCTTCTGGGATACGGTTAAGAAAAACACTTTTATTTAAATAGTAAAACAAATGAACAGATTCTGCTGTCTCTGATTTTTATTTTTGTTTTTTTCTAATCCTGTACTCTGTGGCACAATGCTTGTCATAGTCAAGGGAAGGAACATCTTATATGAGCACATCATCAAAATACTGATAGTGCAGCTCCGAAATTTCTCCATAAATAGTTGAGAATGTACCAGCCATAAAGGAAAAAAAAAACCCTATTCTAACTGTTTTTCTCTTTTTTTCATGGAGTGAAGCTGAACCTATACAGAAATCCTGAACGATTTGCAGCAACACTGCACTCAAAACCAACTGTCTACAATGTAAAGATTTTTTTAAAAGTGGGATTCTAAGATTAAATTTCTAAGTCAATGGTTCAATGAATCAGGGAGAAAACAAATCAGGAGCTAGATGTTAATTATAGGGCTGCCCATAGGAAAAACCTTCATCCAACCTTCAAAAAGACAGACTGAATTGCAACTTCTACGTTACAATTTCATTCACATAGATGTGCCATCACTATTTAGCATTTAAATTTTGGCAGGCTCTGGCCTTGATGCTATGCTATACATTACATTAAGTAGAGTCACTAGCAAAGAGTAATACTACAGCCCTTTCACATTAGCTTTCTTACACTCTTCCTCTTCTCCTTGAGCTTGAGATCTTGTGTGAAGTGCTGGTTATTTGGCATTTATAGAAATAAAGAGTGCAGGAAGCAAACCCGATTTTTTTTAGTCATTAAAAATGGCTTTTATTGCTCTAAAACCTTACTTGGACTCATTAGCAAGCTTGAGTAAAGAGGCGAATCTTTTTATCACTGCAATCAATGTAGCTGTAACCGACATACTTTATATGGCAGCATTGATTGCAATGAAGCAATGGGAAGGAATCACTCTGTTGGCTGGAAGACTGTCCTGCAGAGCAATTCAGCAAGAGGAAGCCAGGAGTAGTATATAGTAGATGAGAGACTTGTTTGGCAACAGTTGTTGAAGTTTTCAGTGGCAATTTTTGCTTTCTGAGTCTGTCGGTCTCTAGGAAAGGAGTCACTCAAGGTACTGAAGATAAACACAGACATTAAAGGCCAACTTGTGAACTCAGTACCAAGGGATGTGTCTGCTGAGAGAGCTGAATCCTGATACTTGTATTTCTATGGGTAGAAATGACTGTTATTTCAGCTCTGTTCTCAAGGGAAGGCCTTCAATTAGGTGTGTGTTTGGTCCTCCACTGCAGACCTTTTGGATTGAGATGGGAGCATTTCTTGAAAGCTAAACAACCTGTGGAACTGTCGTGGTTTAACCCCAGACAGCAACTAAGCAATGCACAGCCGCTCGCTCACTCCTGCCAGTGGGATGGGGGAGAGAATCGGAAAAAAGGTAAAACTCGTGGGTTGAGATAAAGACAATTTAATAGGACAGAAAAGGAAGGGAAAATAATAATAATGATAAAAGAATATACAAAACAAGTGATGCACGATGCAATTGCTCACCACCCACTGACCGATGCCCAGCCAGTTCCCGAGCAGCAGCCGTGCCCCCAGGCCAAGTCCCCCCAGTTTTTTATTCAGCATGACATCATATGGTATACAATATCCCTTTGGTCAGTTGGGGTCAGCTGTCCTGGCTGTGTCCCCTCCCAACTTCTGGTGCACCCCCAGCCTCCTTGTTGGCAGGGCAGTATGAGAAGCTGAAAAGTCCTTGACTTGGTGTAAGCGCTGCTCAGCAACAACTAAAACATCAGTGTGTTAGCAACATTATTCTCATCCTAAGTCCAAAACACAGCACTTCCTACAGCTACTAGGAAGAAAATTAACTCTATCCCAGCTGAAACCAGGACAGGAACTTACACTTAACAAGTGATTCATTGTTTAAAAAGAACAATTTATTTCAAATTAAATCATGGAGTAAAATTTATTGAGGTAGAGATCTGATAACATTTAGCAAACAAGTGCATTTACAGAGAAAAGGTATGGTGTGTGAATGATCCCACGATACGTCATCTCCACAAAATGCTACTTGCCAGCTATGCAGCAGGAACTGTGTGTCCTCCTACAAACTGCAAGGTAAAACATGTTGGTCTCTAGTAAGCTCATTTTTTGAGCAACTACCTGAAAAATAGTAGAAGGCAATAGATGTTATTTCACATTTTCAAAGTGCGTGCAGATGGTTAGTTACCAGGGCTCAGCTGTATGGTTCACAGTAGGTTGCAATAAACTGAACATGTGTGGGTATCCCATGTTATGAGTGGTATTAAAATCATACTATTAGGGAAAAAACCCACACCCAAAACAGTTGCAAGAAGGTAATAGGATGCATTTATGAATGTATTATCTTAAAAGATCATAACTCAGTGAATGATCGCATACAGGTTATTTGCCATAGCTGTTGCATTGTAAAGCACCATCAGTAATGGTGAGAAGCTGGTTCATGAAGCACTGAACAAATTTATTGTCTGAAGCTTTTCTTTCAGGTTTACCCCAGTTATTCCCAGGACCACAATGGTCAGAATATTACAGAACTTTGGCTTATAAGGTGATTCTCTTTTTACAGTGAATGTAAACAAAAATCAGTATCTGGAGAAGGGCTGGGACAGAGATACCGCTGGAGCCAGAATGAGGGTCGAGTAGGATCTGAGACAGCTGTTGCAGCCCAGTGTGTCCCCACAGAGTAGAGCCAACACTGGGAGTTTTGCAGTGCTGAGAACGAAACCAGCTATCAGACTTCAGTGTTGTGTGTTACACGTTGTTTGTACTGGCCACCACCAGCACCGCTGGGACACTTCAATGAGTTGTCCTCAACATAGCTAAAAAAGTACAAGTTGGAATTTTTCAAGCCTTAATTCTTATAAAAAACTTGTATTTGATGCATGCGTACAATTTACACATAGACACGCCATTGTGCTTCAAGGGTATGTTTCATTTGACAATACTTTTGGCATTTGTGGTATTTATGCAGTTATGGTTCGCAAAGAAACTATGATGCTCCTTGGAATTCATGGGAAAGTGCTCTGTTGCTGATCTAATTCTGTATAAAACAGGTCTATTCTAATTGTGTAATGCTTTTTATAAAGAGAGATCTCTGGCCACATCAAAGAGGGTTATAAGCAGCAAAAAGGGAGCTATAATACAGACATGCCTAATACTGCTTTTGCTATGATCTTTATCAATATATGCATGTCAGAGTAGGTGAAACAGTATGAACTAGCTCAAACATTTGTTTTTGACATAAATAGAATAAGGCTGTCCTGTTATTTTTCACAGGCTTTAAAATACAAAGTTAATAATGGCTATTACAATGCCTGTTTCCACACGGTATGTTCAATTACCTCTGCGGTGAGGGAGTAAGGAGCTCATATTCCACTTTCCTTTCAAGGCATTTGTCATACGCTTTCAGCGTTGGAATTTTGGGTGCTTCTGAGGAGTGACTTTTTTTTGGCCATGTTTTTCTTCCCCCTTGCATGTGAGTAAGAGCTGAATGAATGGGTCTCATCAGTTTTTATCTGCCTTCTACCTATGAAGGCAGACAGTTCTAGTGCAGCAGGATCTCCAACTATTCCTTTTAAATGTTTTGACTGATGAACTTTTGCATTTCTCATAAACAATCCTAATAAGTAGCTGTATGAAGGTCATGTAGCCAGAACTCAAGTTGGTGGCGGACTGTTTTTATGCATAAAGCTCTTATTGCAGGAAAAATGTACCACTAATAGTAACAGGAAAATGTCCCTATATTTAGATGATTTTTGAGGAAAAGTAGAATTTATTAATTAAGTCATAACTTCTTGGTAATGATGTGTGGTACCTAATCAACTAAAATGCGTATCATAGCAATAAATATTTATCTGAGAAGTGGTTATCTGCTGAGACCAGATCCATAGTACAGCACAAACTAACACAAGGTATCTGAATCTTTTGGAAAAAACTGAATATACAGTCTGCTTAAACTCATGAACTAATTAGTCAATTACATGAGATACGAAAGTTGTTTTTCCTAAAGGTAGGACATCACAAAACATATAGTATTCATAAAGCCATTGCAAGGAATTCGTAAAATCAGGAGGAGCCCATTGTATACGTAACTACCTGCAACCTGAGCCTTGTTCTGTTCAATCAAAACCCCAAGGTGTCAAGCAGTGGTCGGCTTTCACCTCTTTTTCTCTCTATTTCTGAATATGTTTATTTCCAACTCTCTTCTTAATTCACCCGTGGTAGTGCTTAAATCCAGGTGTGAAGCCAAGGCTATCGCTTTAGAAACTGGCATCAGACACTCACTCGCTTAGGATATTAACCACTTATTTCCCGTGTCTGTTTCTAGCAACCAGTCATAGTGTTCTTTGTGTGACTGGCAGAGGAGGCTTCTGGAGAGAATTGTTTGAAGTAAATTAAAATCAAATGTTCTTTATGGGATGTTGTTATAATCATAGTGGTGAATTTAAAAGACCCAACCTTTCAAATGTGGTCACTGATACTGGAATTCAATATGAAATATCTGTGATCTTTGGAGATTTTAGTTCAGTATTGCAGACTTGGGCTGTAAGCATTTCCTTAGTGTCTGTGAAAATCAGGCCATGACTGAAGTGTGAGTGCATGCTGCATATTTAGGTGCTTCTGAGGAGAGACAGGATATGTCCTTTCCCATTTTTTTGCCCGTGATTTTATGGTTTCTTAAGGGTGCTCCCAGTAAAACCAATAGGAACTGCAGGTACTCTGCACTTGTTAAAAGCAGGCTAGGTCTTGATTTTCCAGGGTGCTAAGCACCCTTTCTGCTCAGTGACTCAGAAGCAGCTGTGCTTGCTCAGCAGCCCACAAATTTGAGTCCTTACTTCAGGTAGGTGCAATTGGAAATACTGGCTCTTTTCCCGGAATGAATCAGGTTTAGCACTATGCAGGAGAGCTTGTCTTACCCACCCTTCGTCCTCATGCTCACAGACTACGTATATTTAGCTGATGTTGCTAGTACAGAATAACTCATTTACATGTAAGAGCCCAGTCTTCATGCTTCAGTCACTCTAGAGGCTTCCCTAGCAAGCAGCATTGCAGCTCTTTTATGGTGAAGAGCGCCCTAAAACTATTTATAGCTGTGAGCATATATGAAATGTCTTTCCTGAGAACCATGTTTCATAATGCTGGCTAAGGGCTGCTCAGTTGCATTTGGTGAAGCGGTACAGTAGCACTTGACAGCTGATTACTTTTAGAAACTAAAAGAAAAATCTTGTTCCTTTCTCTCTCTTTGATGTTGGTAAAAAATATTTGTCATGCAACTCCACTAAACTAGAGAAATGAGGAAAGTCCTACTGTAGAGAGCCTTCTATATTGACCGGTGGATTTAGGACTATATTGTTGAGAGGATGAATAACAACAGCTGTAGCTCCTGGCTTGTGTTCTCTCTCTGCTACTGTCACTGGCACAAATGTCGCCAACCCAACATTTTTTTCTCACAAAACACTAGGAAAAGCAAAACTAATAATCTAAAATTAGAGGATGCCACCCACGCCCCAAGAAATTCAAGCACCACACATTGGCCATTTCAAAGGTAGGGATCATTAGTTTTTTGTAGCCAGTTACTTTATCTCCCATTTTAGAACACAGTTTATGGACATCACAAACATCTCAAGCTCAACTTAATTAATTTATGTTTATAAAGTGAACTGGGATGCTTGTATGGAGGCTGCTCAGTTTGTGGAATAGCTGTCTCCCTAAAAATAATGAATTTCTGTGGTCAGCATATATCGTTGACTTCGTAGCTTTTATAGATTTCCCATGCTCTAAAGATTAAATCTTTCCAGTTACTAGACAAATCAGTCATTCATTTAATGGATTGCTTATCTTGACAATGACTATTCCTATTTCATGAATATAAAAAAAAATTAATCTGATAATTGGCTCTATTTACTGGCATTTTTCAAGTGAAGTTCAATATATCTTCTATAGATATTGATTTCAAATGGTGTGCAGGTATTGACTGAAATTAAAGTTCTCTGTCTTCTGCAGAGGACTCTTCCTACTAGAAATAATAATAGTGAATCTAAGAAAAATATACTATTTTAAATGAAACTGCTGTTACATTGTTTCAGGCAAATGTACTTGCAACTTCACTTACCGCAGGATGGTATTTGTAGACAGACTGTCTGAAAAGAGACAAAAAAGTTTCTCTTGTGAGGGTAATATCAGGACAATTTTGTTCATCTTCTTGTAAATGCAGGGAAGTCAGCTATTAATGGACTTAATTATAAAAGGCACTGTTGGTTTGTATTTAGCATCAGCAGCAGTGAGAACATTGTATTTTGATCATCCAGAAGCAGTTTAAAGTCCGGGTGGTACCGTAACAGAACGATGAAACAAAACTCAGTTTCTTTTTCATGTTAAAATAAAACTGTATAACATAAATGTATCGTGGACACCTTGTCAATATTTATCACAGTCTTTATTGAGAAATGCATTACCAATTTTTGCTAAATGATTAAGCGTGGCACATCTAGCTTAGCTGGGTCTAGTTCTGTTGCGTGCTCTGGGGTCGTAGTCTCATTGTGGTTTTTGAGTTGTCTGGAGTATATTTGAATTACCTGTAATTTGTTTCTCCCGATATGTGTGATTTTATACTGTGTTTAAATTTGCATGAAAACAAAATGCAGTTGCCTCCATTGGACCATCCACATTGAGGGTGCTCCTCTTCTTCCTTTGGCAATTAGTAAACTCTATTTTTTGTTAAGCTTGAGCTATGGGGTATGGCCAGATGAGCTTGCTAACCCACTCTACGCCGTGCCTCTGTCCAGGCACAGGTTTCTGGAGAGGGCAGCTGCTAGTGGCATTGCTGTCTATCTGAACCTGGGCATTCCCTCCTCCTACTAAAGGTGAGAGGGGGCCCTCTGATCTCAGCTGAAAAGTGAGAGTTTTGGGGCTGCCTTTTGGAAGGGTCAAAACTAGCTGCTTCAGTGTGCCTCCTCTCTTTACTCCTGGCAGGAATTCTTACCAGCTGCAGATGGCTGTTATTAGTTGCCACCTCCCAGGAGCAGGCAGGAGATGCAGGCCAGCAGGTAGTTCTGGTCTCAGCAGAGATTTATGTGGCTGTTCGTATCTGAGAGGCATTAGGAAATAAATCCATAAGCTGCCTCTGAGCTTTGATTTGGCTTTCCCTGAAATAGTGTTAGACAACTTGATCAGTGGACTATTTCATCTCTGCTTTGATACAGATTGAAAGGCTTAGCATAACATATAGTGTATAATTTTTACCAATAAAGTGTGGGTGAGGATTAAAATAAAGATGACATCTTTGATTGTCTCCGGTTTTGTTTAGCATTCTGTTTAGTCATTACTGAAAGCCCATTGTAATTGAAGAACAGACTCCATTTACTACCTGAATATTAACTCTAACTTGAGTTTGATCTAGCATGAAACCTTGATGTTGAATGTCCCAGTAATTCTCATTTGAGTTGGTTAACTGAAAGGGAGTAAACACAGCAGCTATAGTTAGCAGAATTTGGCAGCTCATAAAATAATAATTTTTTTTTCTGGTACATTAGTTCCTCTAATAATGGAATAATCTAATCTGATTCTGCAGCCTTTGATAATATTTATTTTTAATAACGATTTTATAAAGTTTGCCATGTTGTGTATCCTGAGGAAGAATAATTAATTTAAGAAGAGTTAACTCAGGTATGGTTAGCTTACTGTGAAGATGTAGCCTGATTTGAAGCAAAGATCTCTATTATGAATTGAATCACAGTAATACTTCTGCAATTCTTGCACTCTTCTGGAGGCGTTTGATTCAAACACTGACCTAAGCTGACCTGGCTTAGTTTGTGTGACCTGATGGGATCATAGTTGGAGACGTTATAGCTGCGGGCATATTGAATGTTATTATTTCACTATCAGAGGACTTCACATAATATTTTGTCCACCAGTTTATAAATTAGGCATTTATCATGGAGAGGCTGTTGTGCTTCGAGAGATTATGGGGCTCAGCTTTGTCCTACCTCAGGCAAGAATTCTATTTGTTGCAGTGTAGTTTTACCAACGGACCATGAATCTGGAGTTTTGTTTTATGTCTGCTGAATAACTAACTGTTTGAACCGTAGATCACACAACAGGTGCTGGCCACTTCCCTTTGTTGGATGCCACCACTTGTACAGTAGATATCTTAGATACAGAATTTTTGCTATGTTTTTAAAAAACCGGTGGCTTGATTTTTTTGTCATAATACAGTCCCTCACATTGTGGTGTTAGTGTACACAAGAGTTTCCCTTAAAGCTTATCAATATTCACTCTGCTATCGAAGGTGGTGTTACTGTTTTGGATTTTAATGGGGCATAGATCATTCCCAGAATCTGAGGAATGGAAGACTGCATATACCCTTGCCTTCCTTCATTCTTGGAGGTGGACAAGACATCAGATCAGAAGTTAGTAGGTATTGAACTAATAGAAAAGGAGCCTTGGTATAGTGGTTAAAGAAACATTGATTTTTTTAATGCTGGAAATATTTGTGTATAGGATGGATTTCCACATTTGCCCTTTACTATTGCATTGACAAAAAAATAAATATCCACACCTGTTTGTTTTCCATCAGGCGGAATTGTGTAGTACACACAAATATTTGCCACCTTGTTTGACCTTGTCCCAAGATATTTACATCTTGGAACCCATTTAAATTTTCTTGTTGTGTTGGACTTTGAAGTGTTTGGCAGTGAAAGAGATGTTGTTGACATACCAAATACCAAATATTACTTTTAGTTTTAACTGCTTATCATACTGTATATGCTGCATGGAAATGAGAAACATTTCAACAAGTCGACTTCATCTCCTGCTCTTTTCAAGGCAGAATTGTATTTATTTAAGGGAAGGAATAAATGGCCAAGGTTCAAAATATTGAGCCTATATACCTGAGAAAAATAATAACAAACCCTTTCTTAGGTATATCTGAAAGACATCTGTGTTTGTGCCTCAATGCTCCTTGCTTTAAGAAAAAAGAAAAAAAACAAACCAGAAAACTGCAAAACCCAACTGACCTGTATGTCGATCAAGGCACGGCCATTCTGAAAGGTGAGGGCATGCTGGTACAGCCGGTCCTAGCCCCTGCCAGCCATGGCAAGTATCAGAGACACATGTAATGGACCTCTTATCTTAGGGAAAATGGAAGAATAGCACTTCCCTTTCCTGCTTTTTATAAGGTAACAGGACCACATCTGCTGCCTCTCTGTCTCACCTAGAAGGTGTCTCTGTTTCTCCTGAGATGGAAAACAAACACCCATTTAAAACTCTGGTTAAAAATGAGTCTCATGGGCTCACCTCCCTCACTGTGGCTGCTTGTTTCTTCAAGTGGAGCCAGCTGCCTTTCTGGGTCTTAAGAGGCCCTCATGCCCCATTTTAGCTCTCACATGGTACGATGTTAAAATAAACCAGTATGAATTCATCGAAAACAGTAAGTTGAAATTCCAAGGTAAAGGCACAACATAAAACAAGCCAACTGAAAGTAAAGGTCCCAGATGAAAACTGGGGAAGCAGAGTGAGAGGTTAAGCTGAAAGACAGTAATAATTGCAATAATAAACAACCCAGAGGTTGTGCAACCCAAGTGAGCTTTGCTATAATCCTCTTGAACTCACAGCCAGCCATCAGTTATTGCTCACCTGAATTACAGTGTCTGCTAGAGACCCTAAACAAGGCTGGGACTCCACTGCGCTGGGCAGGGAGCATGCATATAGTTAGGGGCAGTTCCTGCCTTCAACAGGTTGTTTTCTAAATAGACCAATCTAAATATAAATCGGCCCAGTTTTACTAAAAGAGAAAGATGCGTGGAATCCTTAAAGGTGTGGGGTTCATGTCATTAAGGTTTTGCCTTCTTTAATCTCTGCTCTTTCTATTTGATACACATCTGGTGAAATGATGAGGAAAAGTGCTGAAGATCCACATGTTCAAATATTGTGGATCCTAGATCTTCATTGATTACAATAGTAATAAAAAAGTATCTTTTGGGGTCATTTGCCTCACTTTGTAAACCATATACATGTTTTTGTATTTCTTTCAGGATATTTTCTAATAAATCTCGTTAAGTGCTTGAAGTCGACTGTTGGTTGCTGTTTTGGTGCATGTTCTCTCACTGCTTTAGTTTAGTGCTTAAAGTTTTGCGTTTCAACATATAAAATGTCTTTACCAGAAATTAAACTAAAAGCTAATATTGAACAATAGCAAATGAGAGTAAAGAATCATGTTTGCCTTGTGATGTTTTTCATGGAGGGAATGTGTCAGCCATAACATGCATATTTTTTTTTCTTAGCTGGGTCAGTGCTTTAGTCTCCTGTCTTTAAAACAAGGATAATTTACTTCTTTTTCTTTGCTACCTACTTCGAGTGTATGCTCTGTGGGACAGGAGAGCTCCTCCGTGCTGAGCAGAAACACCAGCAGCAGCGTTGAGTCCTACTGTGCAGAACCTGTTAGAATGTCACGGGATAGGGATTTCTGAGCAGAATCAAGCTGTTTGATGTTCATATTCTGTTTAGAGGTTCTGCATGATGGTTTGTGTGGGGATAAAGGAAGTATAAATAACAGTTGCTTGAGCATCTGTTTTAATTTCCCCTTTTTCTCTGTCTTTGGGCAAGAAATATCTTAAAATAGAGGCTGGAGGCAGTGGGAAAGGGATGTGAAGATGAAAGGAACTGTGAGAATGGGGAAAGCAATTAAGAGTTCTGTGGGCTAGGGATAAGGCTTAAAGCAGTTCAGGGACTGTGAAAGGTGAAGTGGTGGGAATAGGTTTGATTTAGGTTACAGGACTTCCAGGCAGGATAAAGATTCAAGACAAACCCTTGAGGCTTACTAGCATTTCAGGAAGGGCATGTTAGCAGCTAGCCAAACTGAATATAGATGCTCTTCTAAAGAAGAACAGTCCACTAGCAAAGGAGATGTGGAGTCAGTAATGGAACCACAAAGGTCAGGTGCAGTGCAAACCATCTGGCTTCAAAGGATCTCTGTGTGATCAGTGTTGGGGTAAGAGCATGAATAAACCAACAAAAGAGCTGCATACTGTGATGGCCCTGTCCTTTACACGGTTCCCACAGGACATCTCAAAGGGCATGCATCCTTGCTTAGGGGAAGCTGGTAAGGCTATTATAGGAGCTCTTTGGCGCGAGCTCAGTAGCAATGTGTGAGGACATGAAACTGTTAAATAGCTCATGAATAACTTTCTTACACTGCATTGGAATGGAAAGCTGACACTCTCCAGCCTCGCCTGGGTGTCACTGGGTTTATCCACTATGATGTTGACTCTTTCACTTGCATTCCTTCTTCCCCAAATGTCATCAGTAGGGAATTAGTAGAAATATCGATGACCAGGAAATAAGAATTGCTTATTTGCTTTGCTGAAACACATAACTTTCAGTGCAGATTCAAAATAATATTGTTTTGTTCAGCTTTGTTAAAGAGGAACACCATGAGTCCATTTTGAAAGTTAATCCAAGTCACTCACTGCTTTGATCGCTGCTTTCCACACATTGTTTATGCCTGAAGTACCCATATACCAGTGCCTCTGTCCTGAATACGTTGACCAAAATATAATTGGTGTGCTGCAATCACCCCAATCGTAATGTGAAGTTAGTTTTCTCGTCCTCTTTCTTACTAACAAGAGAAAGAGTTTTTATAATAATTAAAGTGGTCAATGTGCTCATTGTTTTGTAGTTAGGAAGACGAATGTATTTTGAGGTTAGGAATCATAGAATCATACAGAATCATAGAATCATAGAATGGTTTGGGTTGGAAGGGACCTTAAAGATCATCTAGTTCTAACCCCCCTGCCGTGGGTAGGGATACCTTCCACTAGACCGGGTTGCTCAAAGCCCCATCCAGCCTGGCCTTGAACACTTCCAGGAATGGGGCATCCACAACTTCTCTGGGCAACCTGTTCCGGTGTCTCACCACCCTCACAGTAAAGAACTTCTTTCTAATATCTAGTCTAAATCTACCCTCTTTCAGTTTAAAACCATTACCCCTCATCCTATCACTGCACTCCCTGGTAAAGAGTCCCTCCCCATCTTTCCTGTAGGCTCCCTTTAAGTACTGGAAGGCTGCAATACGGTCTCCCCGGAGCCTTCTCTTCTCCAGGCTGAACAGCCCCAACTCGCTCAGCCTGTCCTCATATGGGAGGTGCTCCAACCCCCTGGTCATCTTCGTGGCCCTCCTCTGGACCCGCTCGAGCAGGTCCATGTCTGTCTTATGCTGAGGGCTCCAGAGACAGGAAGTACAGTATCATGCTTAAATTGAAAACTCTTTTGCAGCAGCTTAGCTTGGGAACAAAAAAACCCCACAAAACCCAGCTACAATTTCTGAAAACTCACAGATGTTCACAAATGTCCTCCCTCTCTGCTAATAATTAGTCTGTGTGTGGTACTTTCTGCTTCTAAATTCAAGGCAAAACACAACCAACTAAACAAAAAGCAGTTGCCTATTTACACATGCAAAATAAAGATATCAGATGTATGTAGGCTCATACATGCAAATAAGCATTTTATGTAGGTTACTCGTGAGCGGTTTTTAATGGGGCAGCTATGCTGACCTATCTAGTAAACTGAACAGAATTAGCAAATACTGTGTGGGAAATAGAAATCATGTACTTATACTCTCAATTGATCAAAACATCTGGGTACAAATTTACAATAATAAATTAAAAATATTACCCAGTTGAATTAATTGTTGTTGAATTCATCTAGAGAAGGCAAACAGCCTGTTAATGAAATTTGCAGTTGATACTAAATGAGTGACAATTGCAAGCAGCACTCAGAGTGGAAGAATAATATAAATCACCCTATTGAAAGCAGAACTATTGGGGGGGGGGGGGGGGGGGGAAGACATTTACCTGGGGAAGGATGAGGGAAAACAAGCTATAACAAGAAAGAGGTATAGGAGGAAAACAATGTGGGACAAAGATGGGAAGGAAAAACCCTAATATACAGGGAAAAAAAGGCTTTTCAAGGGGATGTGAGCCAATAAAAAAAGAAATTATCTATGATAGCAAAAGTGGTAGAAATACAGGAATAGGGTTTAGTGTCTATAAAAATATTAGCATAATGGCTAAGAATTCCTTCCTGTAACTTGAATCTCTGTGACACCAGAAGAGCTTGCTGAAAAAGAGGTGAAAGTTCCACTGCTGGAGACTATTCAAAGTAAATTGAAGAAGGGACTATAAGACTGCAGGGAGCAATCTTGCATTGGCAGAGGAACATGCTGTAGATGACCTAATAGGTCTTTGTCATCTTCAACCTTGGTTGTATATTACATGATTTGATTCATAACAGTCTGGGAAGGAGACATTTATTTGTCATACAAAAAATAACCTTTAAGCATCAAATGAGAAGTTTATTACTGGAAGTCTATAATAGCTCCTTTGAGAGAGAACACAGAAGTGCATTCTGCTGTGCTGACATCATATTTATTGGCAAAAAGGGTAGATACTCCTTCCTGTCTACATCCTGCCATCTCCTCACATATATAAATTTCTTCTGTACAGTTGTAGGAAAGACCTTGGCCCTGTATGTTGAAAAGTGCATGCCAAGTTTAAATCAGCCTGTATCAGGCGGGATTTAGGGAGAACTGCCATTCCTTTGTCAACATCTGGAGGCTACTGAATTTGAAATCTTACATACAGTTCAGTGCAATTCTGGTTGAGTGTAGCCAGCCAGCCTTCACGAGTGATGCATTACCATGTTGTATCTTGAAGATAACTCTCAGCAAGCTCCCAAACAGAGCTACCTCTTTGCAATCTTCTGCTATAGAAGTTCAAAGGGGACATATAGAAAGAGACACTATGCCCTCCCCCCCCCCTTTTTTTTTCCCCTGTAGTGTATTATAGAATTGGATCAAGAGGGAAAGGACTCTCCCCAGTATTTGTACGATCATGATCAAATGAAAAGTAGAAGTCATGCTAGCTGTGGTTTAAATGTCTGGGGAACTGTCTGTATAACAGAGAATGCAGTAGTAACAAGAAGGAAAATTTAGCAGAGAAAAAAATATTGGAAGTATGAATTCATTATTTAGATAGCTATGGAGACATTCATTGCCTTTTATTTCAATTTTTAATTGTACTTAATAAAAAAGGTAAAAAATTCATCTGCAGAACTCTTGGACCCTATAAATATCACATAAGTTGGAGGAATGGATAATTATCATGTTTCAATCAAGCAATAAAATTTATATTAAGTAGCTACAACATGACACCCTGTACAATAATATTAGAAAAATATTTACTCTGTGTTTGAAAATCAGTGTGCAGAGCTTCTGAATACTTTGATTTAGTCTCTTCTGCTTTGATTTAGCATCTTCTCAATCAGATTTTGTAAAAATAATGTCAAATTATTCATATTCGTTTTCCTCCAGAGGAATTTAGAAAGTCAGTCTCTCTTTAGATTGGGTGCAGAAAGAAATAATATATTTTTCCTCATCTGCAACAGAAAATAAGTGCAGTATGACTGTTGGTAAGCTTGCATAAGCACATTGTTTATACCATCATGGATTTTCCTAGTTTTTACTGTGCATGAGTAACATGCATACTTGTGTTGCGTAGATCTATTTGAACCAATTCGATAAGTTCTGTAGTTTCTTATGAAGCAGGAGGACAGATTACACAGCCTTAAGAGGTCACAACTTTTCCCTTGTTTTTCTGCTTCTATTCCCGAGTGAACTGAGTCGTAAGTAGTGGAGTGGTCCACACACTGTCCAATACAGGACTTCATTCTGTGATTAGTCCTCAAAAGCAATATATGTTATGCTTAAATTTGATGTTAATGTTACTTTAAATCTTTTTCATTATACTTTTGATGGATTCTAGTAAGCACTATAACTAGTGTCTTTTTCTGACAAAACATTTTTTCATAGCTGTTGTGTTAATTTGTTCTTTCTGTTGCGTTAAGAAAGTTCTTTACAGACGTGTCTTTAATCATGAGATCCTTGACTACTCAGCCTACAGCTGTTTGCTTTTTGATATGGGCAGTACTGGTGTAGAGAGACAGACATTAGCCATGGTTTCAAAACGACGTGTACTCATCAGCTTTAGGCTGTCTTTGGCCATGTCTCCAAGTGCTCTTCAGTACCACTGAAACTAATGAGTAGCACTGAAACTAATGTATGCCAGCTGAATTTTGAATTTCCTGGCATCTTTTAATGGCGTAGGCCTGGTGACAGTCTTATATGTTGATACTTATGGAGGGGATAAAAGGACTTTAGCTGACTTCACGAAGGCCCAAATGGAATTGGGCCCAAGGGTGACTCCTGCTTCAGCTGAGGTCAAACCACAGCCTCTGTGAGGAGTGTCAGTTTTGTTAATGACGTCCTTACTTTCGTAGGTGCTTTATACATACAAATAAAACCACATTTCTTAAAAAATATCTCACTTAGCAGAGGGCAATGCGCCTGTTACCTAAAAATATGTAAAGAAGAATGGTGCTTGAAATATTTCCATTGAGTGGCTTTAATGATCAACTGTATTTAATACGTTTGGAATTTGTAATATGCCGTACCGTTAGACAGCTCTCTTTATATGGGCATATAACCACACAGTCTTCCCCACATAGTAGTTTTGTCCTCAATTTGATAGGATACTTTAAAATGTTTTTATATATTTTTTATATATTTGTTTAGGTATGTAATATATGTTTACTATTTGTTTACTGTTATTTTTTCATGGAATTAGTTAACATTCCCATTTGTTTCCCCTTCCCGGCACTGTGTGTATTTCCCTTATATCACTATGGGCTGTATTTACTTCCTTCAGCACCCGCTGTTCCTGTTAGGAGTACTAACTCTGGAGCTGAACTTGTAAGTGGCATGAATCGGTGCCAAATCCTTCTGATGCCTGTCTGTAGAAGGATGAAGGATCATAATTTGTCCTGGTTTCTGGGCTTTTTGGGGTTGTTATTTTATATGTGTGTGTGTATACGTGTGTGTGCTCTGTGCTTCCAAAGTACGGTTTAAATCGAAAGAGAAACCTGGAGCAGTTTGATGTTCCCAGTACAAATTTATATTTTTTTTTTAAGCAAACCTTGAAAGGTTCTGGCCATGCCTCTGCTGGGCTGGCTACTGCTGTTTTGATCCATCTTTTGGCCTCTTGCCTCACATGATGCTCTAGGCATGTGCCATATTAACAGTTGTATGAAATATGTCCTGCTATTTTACCCGTAGTAGAGGGGTTGCAGACAGCTGTAAGGATCCTCCTGTGACCCAGGAATATGTGAATCGGATTTTTCTGATATGAGATTGGAGACCCAAAATTATACTTTTGACTTTTCCATAACCACTGGTATTTGTGGTATATAGCACTTTTTCAAAACAGCAATCATATTGTGATATCAAAATATGAATCTCATGTACAGCCAGTAAATAGTATTGTATAACAAAGTCTGTGATGAGTATGGGAGTGAAGCATTTCATGAGAAATCGATCATTTTAGAAGTCTGTGGAAATGTGTCCACTAACCTCGCACAGCTTATTTATACTTTAAAGGCCCAGCAGTGGTGATAGGAATTTGTGCATTAATGTGTTGTTGTATATAAGTCCTCAGTTTAGGGCACCAGAGAAATACCTGCAAAATTGAGTATTACTTAATGTGGGCAAAGGTACTAGAATCCAATACAGAGGAAGCTGAACAATATTGTTTATTTCTGTAAGGCTTGGAGTGCTCTATACATCTAAATGGCATCGCGGCTGTGTGAGTTCCACCAAATCACTCAAAATTAGTATGGAAATGGAGACATCTTCTGAGATTGCATTGTGTGCACCTTTATTTTAAAAAAATGTTTGGCACTTTTCTTTTGAATGTTTATATTTAAATCGTTCTGTATCAACAGAATTGCTGCTTATTCTCTGTATTTGAAAGGTATTCAGATAGTTTCAGTCGTATTTATTGTTCGAATGATCTACTTCAATGGTGCTTGCTGGTTGCTTTGTAATTTGTTGCTGCAGGTGACTCTGACTTTAAATTGCATCAGTCTTTTTATTTGAAGATAATCTTTTAGAGCAATATGAAACAACATTCTGCTGTTCCAACTGTGCCCCCTGTATTTAAAACAACAGATTCCTGAGCTGCTTTGTCAGTTCTTCAGTGCAAGCCTCATCATATGTGTTTCTTTATATTGTTCCTCTTATAGTTGCTCTGGTATTTTATATAGTGTCTACACATAAGTGATCCACACAATTCTAGCTATGGTTTTAAGTTTATAATGCATTTATGTTAAGAAAGCCAGAATCTCATCTGGTGCAAGTTAGTATAGCTCTCCTGAAATCAATAGTGCTCTGCCAGTTTCCACCATTTGATGATCTGGCCATAATAATGTAATATTACTAAAGAGATAACACAGTGAAAAGGAAGCATTATACTGATTCAGCTGGGGCAGCTATTAGATTGGAGTACTGCTGAGCACATATTGTCTAATATTCACCTAATGGCTGATATCCATTTCATGGGACCCAATTTTTAAAGCTCTACTAAGCGGAATTAATGAGGTTAGTTTTCCAGTGTAGTGGGTTGTTTTTTTTTTAAAAACTCCAAATCTTTACCAAAATGCATGATCTTCTGTTGGAATAAGATTAGCTCATAAGATTGGCACATAAAAGTGAGTTTTGCCCACTTGTCTGCTGAGGATCTGGCATCAAGGCTCTCGGTTTTATTGGTGCAATTGGAATTGAAAAGCTAATCGTATGAATGCCCTTTGAAAAAATCCCAGGATGCCTCTATGGCAACTTTTAGTGTGAGCAGCCATTCTCAGGGTGCGACTCAAGGTAAAAAGCCGCTGGTTTACATTGTGGAGAGAACATATGCAGCGTTTCTTGACTGCTCTGTAAAATAACACATACCTTTGTTTCCATTTCTAAATGCAAATATGCTCTCACACGTAGTGTAAATTGCAATTGCTTTAAAGAAAAGGTTTTTAGGGATAAAATGGATAGGAAAGAAGAATACCAAGTTTCACTTCTGAATGTACAAAGATTCATGATATATTGGTCTAATCGTACTACGTCCATATTTTTCTCCTGTTCTACAGAGAAAATTAAATAATGTGGCTGCTCTTTCAGGTAACTTCTCATAGCACTGTGATAGCAAATGCAGATATTATTATTGTCTCTTCTTTGGTATGATTTTAAATAATTTTTAATCTTCATTTCATCATCAAGTAAGTAATTGAACTCAATTTGGTTTTACTTATTTAACTTCTACTTTAATGTCAGTCAAAAAGAAGATTTAATTTTCTTTTATTCTCTAGCACGTGCTAATGCTGAAGGCAGTGTTTTAATTTTATGATCTAGTGTCTTAACATGAGTACAGTATACGCACAGTGCTATGCATAAGCACTTAGGCAAATTGCTGCCGGCAGGAACATACATAATATCCAGGCGTTCGTATAGGGTACTGGACTAAAGTCTTTGGAATACTGTCTGGGATTGCTCAGATATATCTTATTTTCAGAATTTATTCCGTAAGCCTTTTCCTAAAGTTATAGTAAAAAGTGAAATGTTGAGTCTCTAAGTTTACTGGATGCCAGTGCTCTGATTTTTTTTTTTCTCCTTTTTTAAATTGAGAAAGAAAAAACAACATGCAAAATTAAACTTTGGGAAATAATATGACTTTTCTACTGCCTTTTCCTCACTGTTGAAAATGGCACCGTCTCCTGGCCAAATGCATTTGTGATACCTGAAGAAGCATTTCACAAACTTTCAACTGTCTTTTGAATTGATTATTTTTTTATTTTTCCTTTTTGTAACTAATTTAAAAATTAAAGATATGCATTTTTTGATTGCAACTTTGTCTTTTATATTAAAAGAGACTTGCTCTCTATTCACTTCTTTAAGAAAAGCATACATGGCTGAATGAGCACCTTGCAATGTTCTCATGGAGCAGAGTTACAGTTCACCCATATTTCCCCTTACTCTGTGGAGAAACAAACTGGATTAGCCTTCTCCTGTCTCAGCTAACTTCTTTTTCTAATTCTTCCTTGCTCAGCTCATATACCAGGAGAACAGCCACAAATTCACCTGTCTTACTGCTCACCTGATCAGAATGCTAAATAGTAACAGAGCATCTACTTGCCCTTCAGTTTCTCTGGTCAGCAACGTTAAGTCCAGCTGCAGTAAGTTTTTGGGCAGTGTTTCATGCCTAACTTCTTTCAGTAGGCTCACAGACTGCAACACAGTCGAGACCAAAGGTCAAAAGTTCCTCCGTGTGCTTTCTTTACCCATTAAGGTCATTGTCCGCTTTCACATACCAAAAAGATAGCTGATAGCTTACTTTTTTTTCATGTAGCATACCTTTCCCCATAGTTACACTAATAATAATGAAGCTTGGATGGACATATGGATGAAATCGCAGGGGAATAGGCAAGAAAACTCAGCTGAATGCTTTATTGGCCCCTGACACTCACTTTTACTTCCTCTGCATAGAGTGTGCATATGCATATGACCGTAAAATTTCACCTTCTACTGACTGTTTTGGACATAAAGTTGTCTAGTTGCTGGACTTTAATCTATCAGAAGTATTCAGATGCATTTTTTCATGTCTCTCAGAAATAATAAAACGTAAATCAGTTATCCACACAATCAAAGAACAAAACCATACAAAGGCATTTGTAGTATAAATATAACTGTTAATGTGTTCTATCTTGATAAAAGAGGATGATTTTCTTTTCCAGCACCCTGGGCAGTAGAATGGTAACTACAAAAGAGTCTTCACACTTTATAATACTTCCAAACAATCGTGTATAACAACTGGTGTTATAGCATATCAAACCAAGATGGGGTGATCCCCCTTCCCTTGGTTTGATATACTTTCAGCTTCTTTAAAGGCTCTTGAGATCAGGACCCCTACAGAGCCTTTGAAGCTTGTGTTTTTCTTTCACTAGGAAGTGAAGCCTTGGCTTTTAATGGCAGCTCAGCAAATATCTCATCAATATTTAAAGTGTCAAGTGTACTTCTGTTAGAGGTACCAATTGGAGATCAAAGATACTAGCACTGAGGTGCAGCATTTCCTTCAAAGGTCTGCACCGTTGAGCTTTTCCTTTTATTGGGAAAGAACTTCTCTTTTTAACATTCGTTGCTTGCATGAGTCTTAAACATGTTGTTTGACAGCTGTGGGGAATTACATGTTTTGTTACCATAGCCAGTGAGGACGGTGCAGTAGATTTGAACAGTTCTTCATGCTTGTTTAAGAAAGGAGAATGCTTGGAAAAGCCTTTTGCTGGCTGTTTCCACCTTTCTTCAGTTGACCAAAGTCTATTACATTTAATGGTAGCAATGACATACTTTTTGAGGAGCTCAAGAAGAATTCCAGATGGATGAAAGTTTAGTGGCAGGTACAAATAAGCTGTAGCAGGATGGTTCTTTTTTGGCCTTTTCTCTTTCAGTGAGGATTTAGGACACTTCTCCTCTCATTTTTTATATTCTCTGTTGCCTTCCTTCTGCTCGTTATGTAAGGCTTATGAATATGGCTGTGAAATCTAATCCCTTCATTACTCTTCCAACTCTTACTGCGTTTTTCTTTTTTAACATCTGTTAAAATAATTACAACAATAATTACAGTAATAAGGATTCTGAGTATTTTATACTTGTGGTTTATCTATTCCCATGTTGTAATTTTGGTTGGCACATACCCATAGGCACAGTGTAATGTCAAGGTGTTAAACAGAGTTTGAATGGTGAATGGCTGAAGTGATGGCTCTTTAAAAAAAGAAGGAAATTTGGGTTAGGCATGCTTCATGATTATGTGAAAAACGGCAAATTAGAATTAAGAAGCTTATCAGATGACTCTTGTAAAACAGAATATTTTGATTCCATGAGCTGCTATCTGATTGTCATCAGAGTGCGCTGGGAGTAACAGGTCTAAAATGTGCGTCACTAAAGAGTGTTTTTACCCTGAAGGCTGACTTTTACTGAATAATATTTACATCCTTGTAAAACAAACAAAAATTTGTGTTCCTGAATCAGTTTACAAACTTCCCAGTTGTGTACCTCAGAATACACTTAAGTATTACAGTGAGGTAGATGTCAATTTATACTTTTCAAAGCTGCTTGCAGAGCACAGGGTCTAATACTGCTATTGCACAGTGGAAAAGGGCAGCTGCTGTCCTACCACGTGCAAGGCAGTTCATTTGTCACTCCTCACTAATGAATGTGTCATGACCCAGATTTTAGTATGTTTGGATATTTAGGTGTTTTCTACTCAATAGCTTATAAGTCATGAGGATTTCAGATGGCAAGAAGTATTATCAAATAACAAATTTGCTGTGAAAAAACACTCGGAGCATTAAGGTAGTAATGTGTTTTCAAATTCTTGTTCCTGTCACATCCGGGTTCTGGATCTGTGACAATCCTTACACACATCTGTCTGCCCTTCTGGTACACTGATGGGGCTTGTGTCAGTTTGTGTGCTGGGTGACTGCGTATAAACTACTGACTCTCATTTGTCTTGTCTTTAGAGACATTTTATCTGGGACCCCTGTTTCAGTGAAGAGCAAGTAGAGGTGGCAGGATTTTGCTCTTGACTAGCAGTACCATATACAACATTGCAACGGTTTGAAAATAAACTTTCAGAGTGATATTGGCTAACATCTAGTTGTTCTGTCCCTTTTCCTTGTGCCGGACATGTTCTCTGACTTCGTTTAATGAATGTGGCAAGGCTATAAAAAAAACTGGCAGTGGAAATGCTGGCCCAGTGCTGTGAGCTGCACACCATTTATATCCTATCGAGACCATTGAATTGACTGTAAGCCCAGGAATAGCAAGGAGTGTAGGAACACTCCTTGCTCATGGCCGCACCTTGCATTTGGAAGAAGATTATATGCAAGTTGACAGCACAGCATAAATGTTCCCTAAATTTATTTTCATTGTGAATAAACTCTGTGCCTTAAAGAAAAGTGTCCAGCTGTGATTTGACTAGTTCTAGCGCTGGAGGATCCACCACCACTGATGGAAGGCTGCTACCCTATTTCCTTTTACCTGGCAGCTGAAATCTGCACTTTATTTTGAATTAGAATTTGCTGCTCAGCTTCCAGTTGTGGATTGTGTTGTACCTCTCTCTGTTCAACAGAAGTAGGCAGAGGTATCCTATAATTATTTGTTCCTAGACTTATTACTCTACGTTTGGCCATGTTTAAAATAATATAATTATTTTGTGCCCCATTCACTACAGTGATCTGCTCTGTATCAATGAGCTGTTCTCTTCATTATTAACTTGTGCCAAAATCCTCCTTGCATGTCAGCTTTATCAGTAAAGATTCTGTGTTTTCCTACAGGGGACTGACAAAAATGCTAAATAATAATGCGACCAAAATTTGGTCTCTGTAGGAACTGAGTCAGAGCACACATACCATGAGGATTCTCCACTTGCAATTGTATTTTGAGATCTATCAATTAATAAATCTTGAATTTTCCAGTGAACTTTTCTAAATCTTTATTAAGTGACACACAAGAAGCTCTAGCGTTACTTGTGCCTGTGACTGAGGTCATATCCATTCACTCCTTTAGATCATACCACTTAACTTTTGAAGATACAAGTACCGTATTAGTTTTCATAATTTTCTCGGGGAAGTTCCCTGAATTTCATGAACTACCAACAACAAAAGAAGCTTTTCTCCAGCTCTTGGATCACAGTTTTCTATCTGTGCTGATCTAAAAAACAGTCTTAGTGTGGTAGCGACTCAGTATTACTTCCTTAAATCACTTTTGGATTGTAGTATATTTTCTTGACAGTATTGACTTGTATTGGAGTTCTCCCAAATTCAGAATGAAATTAGTTTGTGAGCCTTTCCGTGTTGCTTGGATTTTAATGACCGTTCTACTATATTAATCTAGTACTGTACTAATACTGCTGTTAGAATGCATTTTGTTGCTAACACACTTTGAAAAATCCTTATTGTCCTTAATTGTGTTGGCCATTGATTTCTCATTGATGTTAGCCTCAAGCATTCTAGCAATCTCCTGGCTCTTAATTTATATTAATTGCTATCAGTGTTCCCTTTTTTGCTTTCATTATTTATTTTTACATGTGCTTTTACTTTCTCTGTAAGTCTTTTTCCTCTAAGGTTGATTAATTTTTCCTTGATTGTGGGTTTTGTGGCATTTAATACAATATTCTTAATTCTTAGCAGTTATCATGGATTTGATAGCATAGATCTTCAGATTTAAAAAGTGGTTTCAACCACAGTATATTCCACTGTCATTTGAATTTCAGTCTCAAGATTCACTTATAGCATTAAACTCTTAGTCAATGTTACAATATGTATTGTTGTATAATAAGGAAGAATTTTAGAATGAGCAGTCTGTATATTGTTTTCATAAAGGTCTATAGATGGGATGATCAGTATTTTGAAATGACTAGTTTAAGTCAGATGTGGATGAGTAGCAGTCGTCAGAAAAGCATTATTCTTTCAAGTGGTTTGAACTTCCATTTTTCAGCTTTTCATACTCAAATATGTAAATGGTTCTTTTGGCTAAATGCTGAACCAAATTTGCATTTTAAACCCTCCTGATGGAGACAAGTTTAAATTCTTTGAAGAATTAGGCTGTCACAAAGAGAGATAGCAAATGTTTTAGTGAAGGCCAAAAAATTGATGTTTTCTTACTTTAAATATGGAATTCAGATAGAAATTTTAAAGCCTCTTTTCCTTCTCCTCCTCTTCCAAGAGCATGATCCAGTGGGCTTTTTTATGAAAAAACAGATACTTGGGTTCTCACTCCCTGGTAAGACACCTCAAACCCTTGAGACTTCAGAGCTACATCTTAACTGTGATGGATCGTTGGATAAATCCAGCAGTGACACTACACTGTACGGCTGTGCAGCTGCAGTACCTGGCACTACAATAAAAAGTAGTACAAGGTAAGAAAAAAGATTATGGTATTCACTGTAAGCAGCGTAACTATATTGCAGTCTTGAGGAGACACCTGCGCATGTCTCAGGGATGTATGAACTCGTGCTGAGCTCTGTGATACTACAGCTAAACTGGTGGTTTCGATGAGTGTGTAATTAACTAAACCAAGTTATTTAGTATTGCTACTTGAGTGTGGTAAAAGCAACTCATGCCATGAACTGATGCAAATGTGCTGAAGATTTTAATCTTTTAGCTATAAGAATTGACATACTCTAATCAGTGACTATGGTGGAAACAGCCTGAGCGTTTGCCTTCCATTGAACTTTTGTGTGATCTTCCTGTGGTCAAAGACGCTAAATAAAGCATGTCCATCATAAGCAAAAAGTAAATGTATCATTTAGTCAAAGGAAAAGTCGGTATGTGCAGCTTTCAGAAGAAAGAGAGCTTTTAATCAAGAGCCATTAAGAATTCTGCCACAAAGATGTTGCACCTATAAATGGTTCCTTTTATTAAAGGTGAACTTGGCTAAAACTAACTTCTACCCTGGTAAGGATAGGTCAGTTTGCCAAAGGTAGCGCCAAAGACAGGACCAGATTCAGCTGTTTCTCACAACAGTTGTGGCTCCAGGACTGAACTTGCATCAGTATACAAATGTTTAAGATAATCTTACAGAGGATTAGATTAGATGTTAAGCACAAATGGGCTCCTTTGCAGTGTCTCTGTGAAACTGATTGTCTGACAGAGAGTACGTTATTGAAAAAGGAGTTGAGGGTATAGAACGGGAATTTTATGTAAAGGATAAGTAATGTGAGTAGAAAGTTCTGGTAAAAAATTACAATTGTTTAATACCTTGTAGCTGACCCAGAAGCCCCAAGAGCATGGCCATGTTACCCTTGACAATGTAAAAATCCCAGGTGATTTTAAAAGTGAGATATGCAAAGAAAGATATTCTCATTCTGGGGCAATATTTTAGGCAAGACGTTCAAATGACAAACAACATGCAAATCCAAAACTTTGATTAATGTCATTGGAATATTTTGTTTTCTTTTAGAACTTTTTTTTTTTCCATATTAAAACTTTTTACACATAGTTCATTTTTAATTTAAAAATATTTACTTCTAAACACAAAGTTCTTCTGAACTGAAAAAACCAACAACGTTTCATTTTGAAAATGTTGAAATGTGACGGTTTGTCCAAAAAATTTTTATAGTAGTAAATTTCTTAAAACTAACTGTATATGCATTCAGGTTCAATTAATGGAGATTCCATGATAGGAAAACCCCCAACATTTAACTAGAAAATTCCAAGCCAACTCAGTTGTAAAGATGTTGAATAACAGGGTTCTTACCAAAGGCTTATTTGCCAGCAATTTATTCACCAAACTCAATTTCTTGTATGCCATTTTTATGCTTTTACCTTCTGTGGGCTTTCATAGAGTGAAGTCAGAAATGCTACTGTAGTACTAACTTTGAGCTGTTTTTTCTATCTAAGTAATAAAGCGTCCTTAGCTCCAGTTCCTTTTGTTCTTCACTCTACGTATCGAATATCCATAAGTAGAACATTTTATTAACACCAAGGTCACTGCCTATTTTAACTTATAAAAGGATAAAATGGAACTATTGAGAAATCATTGCACTGATATCTTCTTACTATCAATCTGCAGAAAGACATATTTTTCTCAGAAAACTAAAAAAACATTTCTGCATCTACCATTTTGCTTTGATATTTATTAAAAAAGAATTTTTGTTCACAATGAAGTGCTACAGATTTCTTTTTTTTAATTAAGAGGAAGTAAGGAACATAGAAATCTGAGAACTGTTATTAAGGAAGATGGATCTGAGCGAGGGAAGTCTTATCCCCTCCTTGAAAGCTATACATTATTTCTATACTAGAGTAAAGTTGCATTACCTTAATAACCAGTAACTCAGCGGGAGGTCCTAGTAGGTAGAGGTCGCTTGAAGCTGACCTCCAGCTGCGGTGGCAGAAGACCACTGATGGCCTGCAGACTGTAATTAGAATACCATAAAACTAGAAGGTAAAGGGTGTCAGAATGTATTAGCAGTAAAATGCTAACTTGTAAGTAGTAAGTCTGGTTTCTACAAGAGTGTCACTCATTCAGGAACAAGTAAAACGTTATGTTAAAGAATAAATTTACATATAGAATCCCTAAAGCTTAAGGAGTGGTGAAGGTTAGCATGGTGATGGAAAAACAAGCGCACACAAATCTGCACAGCTTTTAAAATACCTTTCTTTTCCCTCCCCCTCCTCTTTTTTTCCATTCATCCTTTCCCCAGTCTGCCTTTAGAGAAAAATAGAAGAGAATTTAAACACGGGAAACTAATATAGAAAACCTTTCATGCAAAGAAACAGTGCATCTGTCTTTACATTGTTTCTATTCATGGCTGGCTAGTTTTACATTTTCTGATCAGCGACTGGCACTGCGACCGGTAAACCAGTTACTTCTAAGAGCAGCAGTGGTCTGTCTGGAGGTCCTGCATTATTGATTTTCTGCTTGTACATTCTAGTTGCTCTGTCAATCAGTGGGCTGAAATGCAAGATGACAGTCAATAAGCAAAAGGACTGAGCTCCCACAGATACAACAAAATAATTCAGAAGCTTCAGATGCATACAGAAAACACCAAAATCCTTCAGAAGCAGCAAATCTGGTAATCTTTCTAAAAGAACAGCATGAACTTATGCTCTTCTTAACCCATCTTTTGTTACCATTCATTGAGTCTGCTGGTTACAAGATGCCTATGAAAATCTGCCAAATCCTACGTGGAAAGCATATGGGCTGAACAAAATACTTGAGAAGTATTTGGAAAAAAGTTCTCTGGGGGTGAGATGTTGGGGTACACTGTCAAAACCAGGTTCCGTACAAAGCAATTACGTGGTTGAATTCCCTAGCATCTCCCTTCACCACTGACTTTCATTCAAGTGGATCATTACCCAAGTTAGGCTACTGCAAGGTATTTCTTCTGCTGTATCATCTTCTCCTTCCACAGGTAACAAGATACACCGGTAAGGATATCTGCTGCCTATGGATTACACTAGTGTAGACCAAAATTAATTCCTAGCATTACAAAATGAAATTTAAAAACTGTGACTATTATTAAATAGGTTACTGAGAACCTGTGATGTAAAAGTGAAATCTCTCATTACATTGATAACAGTTGAACTGTATTATCTGTTCATCTTTCTACACAGCACAATTTAGTACAGAGATACCCAAGTTAATTTTAAACAAGCCAGGCTGGATACCAGAAGCGGTGCGTCTGTGACAGCACTCAGCTTAGCCCAGTCTAATCGATTTTTCTAAGGAATAGAATATATTAGCTTATATGGAACTTACAGTGTCATGTTTAGACTACTTTTGATGCCCAAGCTAATTCCCACAGATACCCGATACCGGGTCAGGTGTCCTTCTATTACACTGAAGTGTATTGTGTGTGTAGCCCTGTTGGTTAATCTCATTCCTGCAGGGTTAGAATATAGATGAGGATTGCTCAGAGAAAATTGAGATTAAATAGTAGTGATGTTAGGAATTTGGTAGCTTTTACTCTTTTCTCTTAGTCAGTAAGTAATCCTGTGCTTGGTTAAAAGCTGCTTGCAGAGCATATGGAGTTTCCCTTTGATATTTGTTAATGAGAATCCCCACTTGATGTGCTTAAGGGCATTCTTCAACAAACTCCCAATTCATTTTTAAAAATTTGTGAAAACCAGCAGGGAATCTTCACTCGGAGGGACTTGAGCTGACTGTTGGTACAGACAGAGGAGCTGCCCTAGGGTAGAAATGACAGTTGCTATCCCATAACTTTATGACCAGTAGTAATATTTATAGTTTGCATGATAAATGCAGGGGCAATCAAGTAACTTGCTTTAGACTGTGTGCTGATCACCCCAGCGACTAACAGAAAATCTTTTCCCTCAGTGCTTCTTTGGGGTCTCTTCCTCCTTTCAGGCAGTCAGCTCTCTTATTCAGGGTAGTGGGGTCTAGGATACAGTGGATAACGGAAGAATCCAGAGAGCACCAGCGCTGGAAAAGAAATCCTAAGAGGCTTCGTATGAACCAAGTCTCCTTCTGGCATGCCTGTCACTGATTGGCCTGATACCTACAGAGCCATTCAGAAACTTCTTCAAAAAGGTTTGTTATCTGGACCTTAGCTGAACCTGAGCTGAATCAGTGCATTTGGGCTGGCAATTGCGCCTGAACAAAGACAACTGCGGGCTTCTGGGCAGCTCTGCTTGTGTCACAGTCACACTGAGTTGGGGCTATTTAGCTGCAACTCAGTTCTGGTTCCAGTTCTCGTTCTTCACACTACTGCTGACTCGGTTCAATTTGGGTAGACACTGTAATTTCTAAACAAATTTGGTGGCAAGAAGACAATGGTTGAGCTGTATATGAAACACAATGTTTGCAGTCTGACATAGATGTATATATGTAGTGTCTGTCTTATTCTAAGCAGAGATTTTAAGATTTTCATAGACAGATTCCCTAAATCTGGGACATGAGAATATCTGTTAATTAGCAGGGATCTTCAACGATGGATTGCAACACCTGTATGAAACAGAGAGGCTCTAACAGAAACAGAATTCTAATATCAACCTTGCCTTGCCTTTTTATTTGCAACTATTTTTCACTACTTACTTAAAATTTGTAGAGAGAATTAAACTGTATCTGGAGTACCTGAAGTTTACGAGGTTAAGAGTGTTTCAGTTCAGTCCGTTGCTGAAGAGAGAATGCAAAGTACAAGTTTCTGGTCCAAACTGCTGAAACCTTGGATGTTTTTTTTTCAGTTCAGTTCTTTTCTAGTGACAGTAGAGATTTCTATTATATTGTTGAAGCAGAACTCAATGTTGAGGTTGGAATAGTTTGCCAAGAGCATGATACATATTTTCTTTGGGTTAGAATAATTTTCATGTTAAAAACATAGGAACTGAATCTCAGTTGGTTCATTGCCTTCGCTTTGAGTCTCCACATGAGTAAGATGAGCAAGTTTGGAGCCGCAGAATCACAGTTAAATCTGGTATGCGATAAATCTTATTTTTCAGCAACTTCTCTGTGGTCACAGAAGGTGCAACATAGTTTGTGGACTTCTACTGTTACATACACCATTGCTTCTAAATCTCTTACAGTAAAGCTTAGCATCTGTTTTGTGATTTGATGAATGGCTTTGATCTGTTATTTTAATTGCTTCCTAGTAAGACACTAATGACCTTTTTTGTTCCAATAAACACTGTTTTGCTTAGTTGTAAATTAAATTTAACTAAACACTTGGAGCTTTATTACTTGCTTCTGTTTGATGACTCGTCAGGCAATGTGTTAACTCCATATGCAAAGACCTCTGGAATCATCATATCTTTGGTTGCATTACGGGAAAAAATCCTGATAATATCCTAAAAAAAAAAATATATATATATGGATAGACTTCACTTTAAAATAATTACCAGGTACATAACTGGGATCCAGATATATCCAGATTTTATCATTTATTAATTCCTTTAAAAATAGACAGTGTGAACATTTCTTACAAACTTAAAGAAGAGTTTAGGGAAGAGCTAATCCAAAAACTTTCACATTATCTTTGTCTGACTAGATCCCAAGTAGCAAACAGACTGAAGCTTTTTTACTGCATTGACTTTGTTTCATGGTAAAATAAGAAAAAAAATTATATGAAGCAAAAAGAAGAGGGCATGTCAAATGAATAAAGAAACCTACAAAACAGATTCTGAACAGCTGAACTTTTGAGAACCATTTGTTGTGATTTGTAGCGTGATTGTGTACTGTGGGCAGAGATTCTCACAGGGCTGTCATGGAAAAGAGATTCTTAAAACATTTTGCATACTGACTTAAGAAGCATATAATGAAAGCCAGTTCTGCATTGTCAGCTCATAATACTACCGTTTTGCTCAAAGCTGCTATGAAATCGTTAAGGATCCTTTGGGGATGAAGACGCACAGATTTTACTGTTTATAATATGTTTTGTTCCATCTCATATTAATAATCCACCCAGATGTCCAGTGTAGGGTGCTGTTTGATGGAAAGTTCAAGCAGATCCAAGTCTGGGCTGCATGTGCTGACCTTATTGCCAGCTTGTACGTTTCTGCCTCTTCTCTAGTGCCATTCTGTTTGTTGTCATGCCGTGGCTTGGCCTGGGAAATAATCTGACTAAAAACTATCCCACCAAGCAAGAGATGCTCAGTTATACTAATTCATTGCATAGCCTCGTAGGCGCAGTTGTAGGATTGTCTGTCTGGCAGTGACCCACAGTTAGATCAATTTAAATTGATCATCAAACCACACCCTTAGAGCCTGAAAGGCCAAAAGTAATGTGAGCTACTCAGGGAGAGGGTCTGCTATTTGAGATTTCAAGCTGATAATAGGTCTCTTGAAAGAGTACATTAACAGAGTTTGTTGCCCTTGAGGTACAAGTGCTGACTGCAGTTTTGCTCAAAGAAGATTAATCAGAGGTTCAGAAGGCATTAGCAGCAGCTAAGAAATGCAGTTCATCCAAGAACAGTTTCGAAGCTTTGTCTTCGGCCTACCAGGTTCTTGTAGAGTGAAACAGGATGCCTACCAATGTGTCTGGGAGCATAGAAGCCTACTCTGCTAACAGAGAAAAATGGAGCAAGCAGCAAGACTATAAAAGGTGCTATGTTAGCAGGCATGAGGATATCCTGTGGTTTCCTCGGTGATGATGGGAAAAAAGAGATCATGAGCGGTAATTTTATCATTCTCCTGCCATGGCTGCTTTTCACGGTAAATCTTGTGTGAAACTGCCCAGTTTTGCCATTTTCATTAGTCTCAAGGAGAGGAGGCTTTTTCAGTAGATTAACTGCTGTTGCAGTATTTCTCTGACAGGACTGGCTGTATTGTAGCTTGCATACTTTAAAATTTTCTTCTTATTTGTTATAACCTCTGGTACCAGTTTGTTGCCACTCTTGAATCTTTGACTATTCATACACCTTCTTGCTTCCCCGAAATGACAGAAACTCATTTTATTGAATAAAAAATGGTTAAGATTTCTCCTTTTTGCAAAATGGGTCATGTTTATCCTTCTGTTGGTCTTTTGATGCAGAATATGTACTATCATTCTAATGTCTGTCTGTGATAGCTTCTAAAATACTCATAGAGGACTATGAAAATTGCCAGTCTCAACTCAGCTGAATTCTCATCTCTTATTCTTCAGCTGTATTAAACAACCTAAACTATGTATCTCTCTAGTAACTCAAAAAACTGCCTTTTCCTCTGGGCTGCTTATTTTGGACTTCATAAGAGTTTTTCTGTGGGCTGAAAGGTGAGTGGCCTGGTTTTCTCTGGGACTTACAGGTCCACGATTTCAGTGACTTCTCCAACATACCTAATTAGGAACCTCAGGAAGTTGTTCACAGAGCAAATTTATGAATCAGTGTTCTCCAGAGAACTCCAGTGTTTCTTTTGCCAGGGAGGAAAAATAGGTTAATGCTGCAATGTTGCAGAAGGCACAGTGTGACCTGTTGCCTGAGAAGGAGGTGCTGTGAATTCAGGAGCGGGCCGGTTGGGAAATGGAGACAATGCTAATGTTGCTTCAGGGAGAAAATAAGAGCGAAGTACAAATCTGTACAAGCTGAAAGTGAGAAAACATTCAGGTCCGTTCAGCAGCAAGGAGAATACATGCACGTTGTAGACATTCTGACTACGTTACAATTTAGGGGAAGGATTTTTTTTTTTTAAAGCAGAAAAAGGGAGGGTTAAAGAATAACATAGCTAAATGTTTCAGCTATAATGACCTGTTTCAAGATCTCTCCCAGCTTGTAATGATGAGCAGGAAGACTAAAGGCTTGAAACACAGTAGAGGTCTAGTGATACTCCTGCAGTTTATTATGACATGGCTGGTAAAGTTTAAAGAGCAAGTTACTTGGGGACACTATGAATCCATTTTAATTAAAAAGAAATTTTATCTTCTCTCTTTTTGCTGTTTTTCAGCAAAAATCCCTTTGCCTATTGTTATCTTCATTGCCATTTAATTATAGTTGACACAATGCGTGCTTTTTTTTAAATATTCTGGCTGTAACTACTCTGTATATTTTATGTTGATGGCAGATGTGAAACAATTCTGCAGTGGTTTTTCTTCCACCTTACTGCTAATTTTGAGATTTCTCTGGTTTTAATTTATTTGTTCATTTGTAGTTCCTATTCCAGCCATAGATTGCATTCAGGCTTACCTTCTGATCTCTCTTGCCTCAGTCTTGCTCAGTCGTCTTGTTTTATTTTGGATTATTCCGTCATAAAGTAGGCACGGACTGTTCTCTTGCATTCATTAAGTAAAACCCCTTCTATCTTCCCAGTTATCCTGCTCTTTCTCTCTTACGTTACACATCCCAACTCACTGAGCATGATGTTCACAACTATTGCCACAAGCTCCTTTCTGGTAATCCAACCTTGATCCATCCTGAGTCACCTCCAGCTTGGCGGCCAGCCCTTTTGCTTGACTGAAATTGCTTCTGCTAAAATCTCAATTGAGTTTTCCTAGTGGTATCTTGGGGTTTTTGCTCTCACCTTGGTCTTATAGCTGCTTATGATATTTAGAGTCATTCATCTTAAAATCTTGTATTGGGCTTGCTTTCGGACACTCTCCTCCCTGGCCACTCCTTCAGTGTAACTGTAGGTGGGTGGTCTCTTTTCCCTGAATCCATGGGATTTTCATTAGTTGAATGTTTTTGACAGTTGAAGTTTTGCACTGAACGTGGAATGGGAATAGTCTCAGGATCTGCTGTGATGTGCAGTATGGAGTTACTCACTAAATACTACCCTGATACACCTCTCTCTCCTTTTCTTCCAGATCTTATGGATCTGATCTGCATTTGGACATCAGTGACTTATAATACCCTGTTGCTGGTGCATGCCCTGCCATGCCCTGCCAGCCTGGCATTTCGTCTAGTTCTGCTGACACTCCTACAGTCTCGTGTGTGGTGCTGGTTTTCTGAAACAGTATGTGTGATAGTCAAAATAGGAGGTACATGGTGTGGGAGAAGCAGAATTGGAGCCTAGTTAGAGCACATGAGGACTCCTGCAGTGCAAAAGTGAAATAATTACCACAAAAAAAGGAGCAGAGTATACCCAGATGTGGCTGACTCGCGACAAGCTCTGGTGTCTCATTATTTCAAATAGCTTTTGTCTCTCCTCTGCTCTCATGTTCAGAAGGAGGTGCCCGCGCAGTTGTCAGCTGGCCACGCAGCAGCTGAGGTAAATCCCGTTCATCTTCCCATGGAGGAGCTTTCTCAAGTAGGTACACAGCTAGGCAGAGCTCCCCGAGGCTGCTGGTGCTGCTCCAAGGACAGTTTTTCCTCAGCTTTTCCTGACTTTTTCTTTTCTGGTCGGGGAGTCTAAAACCCCAAGTAAAAGTTGCTCTTTCTCTCATGTTTGTGTGGAGAGAAGGATTCATAATTGTGCTAATTGATACTGACTCCTGTTCGTGCCAACTGCTGCTGCTGCTGGGCTGGTGCGTTGGCTGTGGGCAGAGGCCAGGCGGGTCCTCTCGTAGCGGGCAGGCACCTGCCCAGCGCTGGGGTGTTACTGAGCTGCCTGAGGGACGTGGGGCCAGGAGCGGCGGGGGCTCCCCAGGGCTGGCGGGGCCGGCACCAATCCCACCGCCCCAGGCAGGGAGCAGGGCAGGCCGGGGGCAGCCCAGAGTCCATCAGGTAAGTTCATGGTGATGAGGCAGGTCTGAAGGCAAGCTGGGAAGCCATTCTGCAGGCCAGGGTCAGGGCTGGGCCTCAGCCAGGTAACCAGGGTCAGGCACAGCCCCACGATCATGGGGCAGGTCCATGGTGACGGGACAGGTCCAAAGTCAAGGTGGGACGCCAGCCCACAGGTGAGCATCAACAGGGTCCATGGACAGGCAGGGGCACCGCTGCAGCTGAAGGCCCCGGGCTGAGCCGAAATGCGGCCCCAGATCCATGGGCAGGGGTCGTGGGGGGGAGGCCTGGTGCAGCTGGTCAGGGACATTATGGCCTCTGAGTGCCTCAGGGCCCTGAATGCAAAGGGCAGCTGGACAGAGAAGCCCAGTGGCTGTCGGTGTGGGAAGAGGGGTGTTCCTCAGCCCCTGCTGAAAGCAGGACAGTTTTGGTGGCACTGTTCAGGTGGGCTGGAGGAAGAACAGCACTGAAGTAGAGCAAACAGATTAATTTGCTCCCCTCTGCTTATTCTTAAAACAAGAGTGGTGGAAATTCATAGCTGTTTTGAAAACCTTTGGTTTTCTTAGGGTACCATGTAGATGCCTTAATAGGTGCCTTTCTGACCATTGGGCCATTTGAAGAGGTAGTGGAGCCTATTTGCAACAGTTGCAAATTGGACAATTGAATGCCAATATGTTTCTCAGATGCCTTCATGGTGTTTTTGTCAATAGTCTCAAAGAAGGTCTCTAAATGGATGGGAGCATAGGCTGATATACCCCACAAATTATGCTCTAGACATGGGATATATCATGGGATATAAAACAGCATCAAAATGAACACTGCCTTCCCTATATTTTTTGTGTCCTGTTTTTGTCCTGAGTTCAAGGAAATAGTTATCTGAAGCATACAAAATAGTGTTTTGTATGTAGTCTCAGTATCAGTCGTACTGACTTCAATGCAATTAGCTATTTCTCTTGCAGGGTAAGGGGAAGTGTCTCATGAACAGAGCTGAATCAAGTTGTTTACAGTATTGTACAGAGTAAGAAAAATCCTGGCACTGTCCTTCTGGATCACTGTATGTTGAATATCACTTTTTCTTGAATTATCCTCAGGTTAATTGGTCAATTGTGGAATCAGCTGTACTGTAACGGCCCAGTGTTAAGGAATCCTGTGATTTTAAAGGAAAGGATAACTTGAGTTTTCATGCCTGCTAGCATCTGCAGTGCTCTGATGACCAGAGCACTAGTGAGAACAGTGAGGTCATGAGCATCCTAGAAGGGCCAAAGAAAACTACAAATCTAAGTTCCAGGATTATAGATTTTGTTTTTTGTTGTTGTTGTTAAATGTAAAAAATGAAAGATGTGGATCTGGATTACAGAGTTACAGAGGAATAACATTAGCTGTGTTTAAAGGCAGCGTTGATCAGTTGTCAAATGAAATCTTCATTTCTTGGTATGGATCTTATTACACTATGGTTATTACATTGACATGGTACTGATTCCTCCAGAAGAACAAAAGAACTACAGAAACCACCAAAAATCTGTTTTTGTTTGTCTTCCTTACCCAAACCCTCTGACTCTCCAAAAAGACAGCTGAACTGATTTTTCTCTAATTAAAATATAAATCCCTTTTGGAATGAGTTTGTTTGCTACATTTTTGCCAAGAAGACATTTTTATAATGGAGTTTTAATTGTAAATCTCTGAAAACAGGACTATATAATAAGGTTGCTGCCAGTACTCTCACAACAGAGTAGCCAGTGTGATACTGTGATAGAAGCTGTATGATTCAGTCTGCTCTCCCCTCTCCCTGTTTCCTCTCAAGTCTGGCAGGCCAAAACAGAAACAGCCCTTCATTGCATTTTGCTGTAGGGCTGACTATATTAAGAAAACTGCCTTATGCAAAGCCTTGAGACTTTGCAGACCTATTGGACTATAGCATGGAATATTGTTTGAAAAAAATGGGTTTACTGTGTCTGGATGCTAAGCTAATCAATCCAGCATGGCTGTTTCATATGGTTAAGCCCATTACAACTTTGTTTGACCTCTTTCATCTTTGTTGAGGATATAGGGTATCATTAATGTTACCAGCTGCATTGTTTTCTCCTAATATCAACAACAGAGAAAAAAAAAAAAAACAGTTCTCTTGTTTTCCACTTAGATAGCTCTAGTATTGCCAAACAAATGTGAAACAGGCTTTTACAGTAATAGTATTTTCCCAAATGCCCTGTTAATTTTCAGTAAACCAAAATAAAATGTGTTATTGTTTATTAAGACAGTGTGACCCATATGGATTCCAGATGATAAAAGTTCCAATAAAATGCTGCAATTAGATGCAAGTAACTTTGAATTTTCTTCCAGTTCACATGTTTATATGTAGCTCAGGACAAGAATGGTCATTTAAGTTGTGTCAGCAATTGGATTTTACTTACAATGATGATAGTTCTTTTCACTTGCATGCCACTTTTCACTTGAAACTACCCAAGGAGTCTTGATCTATCTGGGAATAACTTTAATGCAAGAGCGTTGTAGGCACATTGATCTAACTGTATGTTGCAACCTACGCATTCTGGCTTTGAATAAGGATCTAGGGGCTTTATAGGCCATGACTTCTGGGGAAGTTGCATGTGTAAGATGGCTCCTAATGCCCATTTTGTTTTGGCTATACCACTAAATATTTATGATTTAGACCTCAATAACTAGATTTTTCTGGTAAAATGAGTATTAAAAAATCCACACAACTTTCTGCTAATCAACATTTAAATAAACATTTCCTCTTACTATATTTGCTATGTTGTATCAGTGTTCTAGGTTTGTTTTTTTTTCCAAGAATTGTCATTTTCAGAAATGGTGAAAGTGATTCAGCTGTTTTACGTATAGAAGGAGGACATCTCAGATTCATAACTGAACTTTAAATACGTGTTTTCTCATGGCACGTACCATCGTCATATGCCAACTCATTGGCAGTAATGACCTGGAAAGATGGAGAGGAACCAATGGTGGATGAATTGGCTGGCCAGCTCTGGCAATACAAAGAAAATCTCTCTTCCTCCCTCATCTCGGCTGTGGAGAAACTGTCCCGGGAGGTCCAGCAACTCAAAGAGGATATGTCCTACACCCCACCTGTACAGACCAGTATCTCGGCTATTAGGAGTAAGCGTTCCTCTGCTCAAGAGAGAGGATGTAAAGGGTACACACCACAGGCCACCCTGTGGTTTTACCTGCATGACCACGGAGAGGACATGAGGAAGTGGGATGGAAAATCTACCTCAACCCTAGAGGCATGGGTATGTGAGTTACAAGGAAAAATAATCACAAAACGTTGTTCTTCCAGGAAAATTGCTGCTCCAGTCTCCAGTGGGCAGTTCCCCAGACAGAGTAGAAGGGCGGATCCTACTTCTGATCTTCATGAAGGGGCTTCTGATTTGTATTTACAAGAAGTGAGTAACGAATGCTATGACCAGGACTAGAGGGGCCCTGCCTCCAGCCAGGTGGAGGAAAGGGACAACTGGGCTTATTGGACTGTGTGGATTCGATGGCCTGGCACATCAGACCCACAGGACTATAAGGCTCTAGTGGACACTGGTGCACAGTGTACCCTAATGCCATCAAGCTATAAAGGGGCAGAACCCATCTGTATTTCTGGAGTGACGGGGGGATCCCAACAGCTAACTGTACTGGAGGCCGAAGTGAGCCTACCTGGGAATGAGTGGAAAAAGCACCTCATTGTGACTGGCCCAGATGCTCTGTGCATCCTTGGCAGAGACTACCTCAGGAGAGGGTATTTCAAGGACCCAAAAGGGTACCAGTGGGCTTTTGATATTGCTAATGCATTTTTCTCAATCCCTTTGGCAGTGGAGTGCAGGCCACAGTTTGCTTTCACTTGGAGGGGTGTCCAGTACACCTGGAACCGACTGTCCCAGGGGTGGAAACACAGCCCTACCATTTGCCATGGACTGATCCAGACTGCACTGGAACAGGGTGAGGCTCTAGAACACGTGCAGTACATTGATGACATCACCATATGGGGCAACACAGCAGAAGAGGTTTTTGAGAAAGGGAAGAAAATAGTCCAAATCCTTCTGAAAGCCGGTTTTGCCATAAACCAAAGTAAGGTCAAGGGACCTGCACAGGAGATCCAGTTTTTAGGAATAAAATGGCAAGATGGATGTTGTCAGATACCAATGGATGTGATCAACAAAATAACAGCCATGTCCCCACCAACTAGCAAAAGGAAACACAAGGTTTCTTAGGCATTGTGGGTTTTTGGAGAATGCATATTCCAAATTACAGTCTGACTGTAAGTCCTCTCTTAGTGACCTGGAAGAAGAATGATTTCAAATGGGGCCCTGAGCAATCATAAGCCTTTGAACAAATTAAACGGGAGATAGTTCATGCAGTAGCCCTGGGGCCAGTCCAGGCAGGATAAGATGTAAAAAATGTGCTCTACACCGCAGCCAGGGAGAATGGCCCTACCTGGAGCCTCTGGCAGAAAGCACCAGGGGGGACTCGAAGTTGACCCTTAGGGTTCTGGAGTCGGGGATACAGAGGATCTGAGGCCCACTATACTCCAACTGAAAAAGAGATAATGGCAGCATATGAAGGGGTTTAAGCTGCTTCAGAAGTGATCAGCACTGGAGCACAGCTCCTCCTGGCACCCTGACTGCCAGTGCTGGGCTGGATGTTCAGAGGGAGGGTCCCCTGTACACATCATGCAACTGATGCTATGTGGAGCAAGTGGGTCACCCTGATTACACAACAGGCTTGAATAGGAAACCCCAGTCGCCCAGGAATCCTGGAAGTGATCATGGACTGGCCAGAAGGCAAAGATTTTGGAGTGTTGCCAGAGGAGGAGGTCACGCGTGCTGAAGAGGCCCCAATGTATAATAAACTACCAGAAAATGAGAAGCAATATGCCTTGTTCACTGATGGGTCCTGTCGTCTTGTGGGAAAGCATCGGAGGTGGCAGGCTGCTGTATGGACAAGTCACAGGAACTGCTGAAGGAGAACGTAAATCGAGCCAATTTGCAGAAGTGAAGGCCATCCAGCTGGCTTTAGACATTGCTGACCGAGAAAAGTGGCCAGTGCTCTATCTCTATACTGACTCATGGATGGTGGCAAATGCCCTGTGGGGGTGGTTGCAGCAATGGAAGCAGAGCAGTGCAGAGGCAAACCCATCTGGGCTGCCTCATTATGACAAGATATTGCTCCCCGGGTAGAGAACCTGGTTGTAAAAGTACGTCATGTAGGTGCTCACGTACCCAAGAGTCGGGCTACTGAAGAACATCAAAATAACCAGCAGGTGGATCAGGCTGCTAAGATTGAAGTGGCTCAGGTGGATCTGGACTGGCAACATAAAGGTGAATTATTTACAGCTTGGTGGGCCCATGACACCTCAGGCCATCAAGGAAGAGGTGCAACGTATAGACGGGCTCGTGATTGAGGGGTGGACTTGACCATGGACACTATTGCAGAGGTTATCCATGAATGTGAAACATGCACTGCAATCAAGCCAAGCGGTTAAAGCCTCTGTAGTATGGAGGACGATGGCTGAAATATAAATAGGGGGAGGCCTGGCAGATTGATTATATCGCACTCCCACAAACCTGTCAAGGCAAGCGCCATGTGCTTATAATGGTGGAGGCAACCACTGGATGGCTGGAAACATATCCTGTGCCCTGTGCCACCACCTGGAACACTATCCTGGGCCTTGAAAAGCAAGTCTTATGGTGACGTGGCACCCCAGAAAGAATCGATTCAGACAATGAGACTCACTTCTGAAACAACCTTATAGACACCTGGGCCAAAGAGCACGGCATTGAGTGGGTATATCACATCCCCTATCATGCACCAGCCTCCAGGAAAATCGAATGATACAATGGACTGTTAAAGACTACGCTGAGAGCAATGTGTGGTGGGACACTCAAATACTCGAATACACATTTAGCAAAGGCCACCTGGTTAGTCAACACAAGGGGATCTGCCAACTGAGCTGGCCCTGCCCAGTCAAAACTTTTACGTACTGTAGAAGGGGATAAAGTCCCTGTAGTGCACATAAAAAATATGGTGGGGAAGACAGTCTGGGTTATTCCTGCCTTGGGCAAAGGCAAACCCATCCCGTGGGATTGCTTTTGCTCAAGGACTTGGGTGCACTTGGTGGGTGATGCGGAAGGATGGGGAAGTGTGATGTGTACCTCAAGGGGTTTTGATTTTGGGTGAGAATAGCCAATGAATTAAATTGTATGATGTTAATTGCTATATAATGTTGTATATCATCACTTCTAGAGTGGCTATATGCCATATCAATGGTATTACAGTAAGAATCACCCAGATTAATGAAGAATGAACTTTGATGAAAACCAAGCAAAGTGCAGTGATAATGGAAGCAAAACTGGCTTCAGCATGCAACAATCCAACACCACACACCATCACTCCTGCCCTGAAGGACTGTTATGACAGATGGAGCCCAAAGTCATGGACTAAATGAACACAATGCACATTTTAGAGGGACAGCCCATAGACTGAGGGAATGATATCTGTGTGATATATCAAAAGACAGGAAGGTGGTGGTGATTAATTGGGATGTATTGGAAAGTGACGACTTGGGCGTGACATAGATAGTATAGAATAAGAGGTGGATACTGTCCTGGTTTCTGCTAGGATAGAGTTAGTTTTCTTCTTAGTAGCTGGTACAGTGCTGTGTTTTGGATTTAGGATGAGAACAATGTTGATAACACACCGATGTTTTAGTTGTTGCTAAGCAGTGCTTACACTAGCCAAGGACTTTTCAGCTCCCCATGCTCTACCGACTGAGAAGGCTGGAGGTGCACAAGAAGCTGGGAGGGGGCACAGCCAGGACAGCTGACCCCAACTGGCTAAAGGGACATTCCATACCATGGGACGTCATGCTCAGTACAGAAACTGGGGAAAGCTGGCCGGGGGGGCCGCTGCTCGGGGACTGGCTGGGCATCGGTCGGCGGGTGGTGAGCAATTGCACTGTGCATCACTTGCTTTGTATATGCTTTATTATTATTATTATTATTATTACTACTACTACTATTTTATTTTATTTCAATTATTAAACTGTCTTTATCTCAACCCACAAGTTTTCTCACTTTTACCCTTCTGATTCTCTTCCCACTGGGAGGGAGTGAGCGAGCAGCTGTGTGGTGCTTAGTTGCTGGCTGGGGTTAAACCATGACAAACAGTATACTATAATCATAACATGATCTGTATTCTATCTTTGTATTAACTGTCTGAAACAACCATAGATTCTTAACATTGTGAAAAAGTTGCGTCTTAGGGAGAAAACGAGAGCTGAAGAAATATATTCTTTTTCCCTGACAATATTAAGTTACTAATAGTTGTGAATATCCATAAGATTTTTTCAATTCACATGTATTACAGGAAGGTTATTCCTGAATATTTATGCATCTGCACAGTAATTGCAAATAAATAATTCACTTACAGTGTCATGAAAGAGTATGCATTTGAACTGAACTATATGGTCTCTGTAATGCAAATCTGATAGAACGTACATCATCTGATGGTCTTTCAGTGTAACTAATGAATAATAATGCTCTTCTGGACAGTATACATCTGAAGATGTTATTCAGAGAAATATTCTTTCTGTTTTTCCAATGGCAGTTTGGGCAAATTTTACACCAGATCTTATTACATACCATACAAACTTGCAAATATCAGCTACTGCCTTTAAAGAACTTAGTTGCATACCAGAAGTATTACAGTGCTATATTTGCACTAACTGTTGTGCTCTGTACAAACCTTTCCTAACATTTTTGTGATATCTTTGCTTTCTCCTTTCTGTTTATATTTTAGTACAGTGATAATTTGAGTAATTTTGAAATTGATAACTCAGTTGTAAGTTGCCACACTGCACTCATTCTTAGCTGTTTTCCTTTTTCATGTCACCAAGGCCAGTATGGCATTCTAATATCTTATATTATGTTCTTTGCAGTCTTATCTGCGTGGCCAAAGAAGAATTGCATGGTCAATATCTAGCTTGAATTTATCAAGAACTCGTGTGTCATTTATACTGCAGTATTGTCTCCTGGGTATTATTTCATGCTATCTGATATTCATAAATGATATCTTTCACATTCAGTGACTTCCAGAAATTAACTACATTATCCTCTGCATCTTTCTTTAGCAGTGCTTTCCTGTAGTCCTTTAAAACATCTGAGTGAGATATTTGATGGAACATAACTAAATTTGATGAAAACATAACTAAAACACCAAGAGCCAAAAGTCTGTTGACAGTAGGTCATTCTTTGGATAAAGGTGAACACTGTAGTGAAGAAAATCATGTTTTACTGAATTCTTTGCATCAAAAAATGATCTGGCATGATTGAGCTATTGTACCTAAGAGGCAGTTAATCAGCTGTGCTATGTCACAGGTTAACTATGCTGATTTCTTGTAATGCCGACCCACTGTAGTTAATAAAGTTGCCTGTTAGAAATAAGTAGGTATTTTATACTTCTCTACCATTGCAGCTTGGTTTGCCTTAGCAATGACACAACTTGTGTTGTGATCCTTGTGTTGCTTACTCTGTACATGGCATTTTAGACTCATATTCTGCAATAAGTGTATGATGTAGGCTACTTACAAAAAGAATTAATAAAATTAGCCCTGTAAACTTGAGCAAGATATGGTTTGTGCATGTCGACAATGTGACAAGATTATGCTTGAAATGTTTTGGTTGCATCAGAGACAGTTTCATGCTGGATTTCCAAGCTAGGGATTTTACAGCAAGATCTGAAATGCATAAGCTTGCCTTTCTTTGCACCAGTTTGTTCACTGTTTGCTAAGGTAACTATCACTTCCACCATTAGCATTAAAAATGAAAATAAATGAAGTTTTGCTCAAAGGTGCTAGAACAGCTAATATCTGCATATTACTTACGCATTTGTAGGCTTCCTCACAGGCCTGCTGAGGTCCTACGTTTGCACAACACACACTAATTCTCTGCTTTGGTTCCTTAATCTGTTTGTTCATCCATTTCTGATGCTGTTTGGCAAGTTACCGTTTAAGAGGCTAGTAGAGTCTGGGGGGGATTGTTTTCAAAGTGTGCTCTTTATGCAGTTCTTGCATATTTCATGATTTTCTGCATAAATTTCAGTATGTTTTGTGACAACCAGGTGTTTTAGATCAGTCAGGGATAGTTTTACTTTTACTGCAGAAAGGGCACGTGTCACCTTTGGATTGGTGAAGGTGTTGTGACTGGTATTTTCTTCAGGGAAGATGTGTTCACTGAGTACTTGCTTATGTATAGTGGGTTTTTTTTTTCTCACTTCTTGTTTGAAGAGATGAGTTAATTAGACTGTGATATGTATTAGGTTGGCATTATGGCCTTTGTTTTGTTTTGTTTCTTAGAGACTGTTGATGTAAAAGTAGCCATGAGCTATTTTGATGGACAGACTGAACACTAGTGATACAGATCAGTGAGAGAGTCTTCATTTTAGTCCTAATGATAAAGATGCTATCCACATGTCCTAGGTACACAAGATATTGTTTGGTGCAATCATCTAGATTTTTTTTCTTGCAAGACTCATGGGTAGAATGGAGTTTTGATGCTTATGCTTGTTCATAAGGTTTAGAGGAAACACAGGCAGTTGAAGGTGATGTTTTGGATGAAGGTAAAGCGTATGGTTTCGATAATGATTTGAGGCTAGAAGTCAGTATTGGCTTTGTCCTCGTAGGTACTTAAGGCTGGCTGTCATGTGGCATGACACTGTGCAGAATGGTGTCCGTGGAGACAAGGGACAGTGTTGTTCGAAGGTGGATTATGTTGTTTAGTGTGTAAAGTGAGAACATCTTTCTTCATATCTTACTTATACAGTGCATTGCTTTGAGGAAATTCTTCATGGTAGAACGTATTAGTTTTTATAGCCTCTTTCATTTGGAGTACACAGGGGGGTTAAAAGAAAATTAATCTTTCTTCTTGAAACTCACCTGCATTTTTGTTATCCAGGAGATAGCTTTGCTGTTCCCTTTAAGAAATAGATCATTTTTTACTTCCTTACAAATGCAGTGTCACAGTAAGCTTTAGCTTACCTATTGACCTGAGACCGCACTGCCAAGGGGTGATCACTCATTTTCCGAGCTAGATGCCCCTGCTGCTCCCCTGCATTTGCTGTACTGGTCATGTTACTGCTGAGTGGGCTAGATCACAACCCACTGATCCGTCAGAGAAATTACTGTGCCAAAAAGAAGGAAAAATCATTTTCAGCAGATTTCACTGATGTCATGGCCATATGCAGTGGAGCTTACACAAGGCAAGGGGCAGGAAAAGGTAGGGGTGGCAGATTGGCCCATTGGGAGCCCATACATAGATTGATTTACATGTCTTGTGAAATTGCAGGGTTGGTGTGCACTGTTTCTAGCCATCAAACAATATATTTCGTATTAATTTTTGTGTTAACAAGCACACATTTTGCATAAATCTAAATGGCCTAAATTCCTGTATCTCATTATTTGCTCTTTATTTAAATGAGACATAAGAGTTTTAGAATGACAGTGGCCTTGACGTCCCCCAATTTTTCTTTTAATTTTACCCTAACTACCTCAAAAAGGAATTTCACAACTAAGTTATTGTTGCAGGTTAATTAGTTGTATTTTGTCTTTCAAACATTTATTTTAAATAAACAAATAATCTGCATATATCAGAAACTCAGGGCATTGACAGAAATATTGCTATTCTTCTCACACATGCCCAAAGAACTTTACTGGTGAAAATACCAGTTGTTTCAGTCAAGCAAAACTGCTTTTTCTGCTTTATTTATAAAAGCAGAACTTAGAGAAGGAAGTGATTATTATGTGCTCAGAAGCAAATGTGAAACAAATATGCTATCAAAATGAGCAATGTATACCAGATACTGAAGCAAAGGCCTAGCGGACTCCCAAATCAAACAATTTTATGAATGTGACTGTGCACAAGAACCACAAAACCAATAGGTGGTTGTGTTCCTCACCTGGTAATTAAGAGTAAAAACTGAGAGTTCACAGTTGCCAGTACTTTATTTCCAATCTTAATGACTAATTTCATATGGCTTTACTAAGATATAACTAGCAAAAGCATGTTAGTATGCATATAGACAGGTTTTCATGTACATTATTTGGGCATTCTGACAGTGGTGGAATAACTGACAAAATCACAAGCCATGTCTGTATCTCAGTGCTATAACTGCTGATGAAATACATGGTGGCAAAAAGACTGACAAACTGGGAAATAAGCATGACAAGAGGACAATCATCTGGAGTTGTCTGTATCATTTGCTGGTGTAATGCTCTAAAACAAAATGTGCATTAATCCCAACTGGTGCTATTTATAGCTAGGAAAAAGGTGAGAGAATGGAGAACGGTGGTCTGAAAACTGGGGCTTCTGGTGGAGGAGGTGATTGTTACTGTGGATGAGCATTTGATTGCGAGCCCCCAGATCAGTATTGAGGTAAAGAGGTAGTGTCATCCATAGAAATACAAGCTGGAAATAGAGATATTTTTTTAATCTCTGTAAGATGGCATTAGGAGACTACTGTATATAGTTTTGATATCACTTATTTAAAAGACGTATAAAGGTAGGAGATGATACAGAAGAGAACTACCAAGATTATACCAGTAGTGAAGAAAATGCCTATGGTGAGAGCTGTAGAAAGCCTAATGTATATAATTTTTTAAGAAAGGGGATTTAGAAGTGACTCATTGTGCAGAAGAAAGTAGAACATTGTAAAGGTGTAGCTAGGATGGTAGACTGGAAGCTGAAGTGAGACAAACGTTAAATGGTGCTTACTGTACCATGACACAACTTACTAAGTGGAGTGGTATCTCTGTATGCTTCATGTGTTCAAATCATGATCAGGTGCTTTCTTGGGAATATGTTGTCTAGCAAAACATAAATTATTCTGCTCAATATAAAAGTTACTGGACAAAATTGAAATTCCTATTATAATAATACAACTCAAAGCAGTGTAATAGAAGATAGATAACTAGGTGCCCCTTCTGGATGTTTACTCTGTGACTTTCAGATCCTGGATCACATACTCCTTTGCTTTGCATCACACACAGTTATTTTCACCACTGGGAAGTGGAATGAATTCACTATTCTTATTTCCTCTCTGAGCAACCCGTAGAGCCTTCCTGCTAGTGGCCAGCTGATGCATTAACTGAGTGGCAGAGATGACATCCTGCTGGTGGATCCCGGTCTCAAAGATACATGAAGATTACATTTAGTTAAACTTCACCAGTTGTCCTATAATGTAGAGTGAGAATGTTTAGAAATAGTAACCTGTCTTGGGAAGGAAGAGGGTAGTCTCCATAGGCACTATGAACAGGGATTTCACAGGATGTTCTGACCTCCTTTTTCTGTCTGACAGGGTAGATGGATAGTGTTTCCAGGGCAGGGCACAAGACTAAAGATTTCCTTTGCATCTGTGTTATTTGGTCAGTTGTGTATGGATTTGTTTCTCCGGATGGGATGAATTTTTATTTGCATGTCGCTTCTATTCATTGTGGTTCATTTTGTATTCCTAGAGGCCATGGATTCCCAAAGAACGTGTTAATACATCTTGTGAATAGATGTTTATAACAATGCTAATAATACTGCTCATTGTTTTATATCTATACACTGAAAAATGATATGTGGAGACAACAAATATATCGGAGAAAATACGTCACTTTGTAATTTCAGCAAATGAACATTCGAAGGTCTGGCAGCATTTCCAGTGGAAGTTCCTTGAGTATTTTCAGGGATTCTACCAGTGGTTGGAAGAATAACTTAGACACTTAATAAAAGGAACCTTTGCAAACAATGTATAAAATTCATAAATTAATTTCTTCTGAGTACAGACTTTGACTTCTTTAGTACTTGTGAGTTTTCAGAATGAAATTAAAATAAATAAAGTTCCCTTTCATCCTGCATCCTTCCAATAGCTTGGGGATTTTCTTTTTAAAGATTTGTAGTTTTCAAGCTCTTAAATTTGTGACTAGCCAATATTGTTTTTTAACCAAATTCTGTGGGAAGAACAGAATCCACCATGAGATGGATATTAATTTGCTTAATAAGACAATTTTTCTGCTGTTATAGGAGTCAAGCTTGACATTATTTTTTAAATATAAGACCATACTGATTTAAATAGAAACAGAAAATTGATAAATAATAATGCTGAATTTTTGATACACAGATCTTTTGAAATTCAGTGGATGTCTTTACAGTTAACAAGTTATTCTTCTATTTAAAATAATCTTTAGCTAGATTTTGACAAAACAGATGGGATCTGAAAAGCCAATTATATGCTTTTAGATTAATAGGACATAGAGTTGTCTGGTCAAGTGTCATGGTTAAGAGTGAAGGAGCTATTACATTTTATTGTATTGATTGTAAAGCCTAAGAACTTGTGTAGTAGAGTATGTCTTGCTGTGCTAACTCTGTGTAAGTCTATAACAACTGCTTTAGTTACATTTCCTAACTGTGGGCCTGGTTATGCACCTTTCTAGTGTTTGGAATGGCTTTGGGAAGTATATGCATGATGTGAAACCTCTTGAAAATGTTTCTAGTCTTTCAGTGGATTTCAGATGCCCACAAACCCCTCTACATACTCAAATCCCTTCAACTTCTGTTTTTTTATTTATTTTTGTTTTTCAGAGAATAACAGAAATATAGTCCTCAACTACTCTCAGTGCAGCCAAGTTTTGCGCAACAGGGATGAGTGAACCCAGGAGCAATGGATGAGCCTCACCCTGGCAAAACTACCCTTCGGATCAGGGTATCTCCCTGCCACGTGCAGCTTAAAAGGTAACTTGTTATCTGAAAACTTCAACTGAAATGTATAGTTCTATCTATCCCTCTTTGATTGTTACTGCCTACCATATGACATCCCCCTGTTTATTTTTTTTTGGTGGTGTTCTGTCATGCTTGATAGTCATTCATGATGTGCAGCCAAGATTCTGCTTTCCCTGAAGTTACTGTGTTGTTACATCTTTAATATGTTAAACTTCTTATCAAATTTGCCATAGAAGAAAACATTTTCCAAGATTAAAACTATTCTCCAAGTATGGACATAGCATGTATGTAACTGTTTACACTACACATACCAGTTGACTTGCTTGTTTTATTTGTACTAATTCAATGTCAAAGGTTTGCTAGTTTGCTATTTAAAGAACTCCTTCAAGAAGTCTTTGTTGTTATTCAGTATCATCAAGTTAATATAAAATATTAGACAAAGCTGGCAATAGCAAGATACTTAGAATATTTGATGCCTGCATTGTTGCACTTGCTATCCTTTTCCCTTCCCAAACTGTGCTACTAATTACTGACAACAGTGATTAATGATAAATTTCAGCTTTATATTAGATTTAAATTTAGCGACTAAGAACTTTGTGGAAGCTTTTTGTTATGTTCTATATAATGTTTACCATTATATATTGAGTTAAAATTTGCTTTTTTTCTTTTATTCTTGTTGTTATCATATTTCTTTGGCTTTGTGTTGAGTGTGCCACCCTGGAACAGTGCAATTTTTAGATTTTGATCCAACAATCGATTCATCACTGAAAATTGATTCTCGTACAAACTTGCACAAAAAAAGCACAGGTGATTGCAAAGGACACCTTTTGTGGCTTTAGCTCACTTAAGTTACTCCTAAGTCTTTTTTATTTTGCCAGATGATACAAAAAATGACTTAAAAAAATCAAGAGGGGCTAATTTGATTTTAAAATAAAATTGGGAGTTACAAATTAAAAATGGTTTAGTTATTCTTGTTGCTGTTTGTTCATAGATCTGGCCTAAATAGTCACTCTCTTCATCTTAAAATGTGTGAGAATGTGATAGTGATTCCATAACAGTGAGTTTCAGAAATGGTGTAATAGTTGAAATATGGACAGAAAAGATCATTTTAACAAATATTCTTTTTCTTTTTCATTATTTGTATCATTAAAATGTCCTGAGTTGTCAGGAAAAGAAACAGAATTTCATGAATTGTCACATTATTGAAAAAAATAGAGAGGGAAGACATTGGAAAATGTCTAAATATCTTTTTTTTTTCTTTCAGATTCATTCAGAATTTGAAAAATAGTGTTAACGTTGCTTTCCTTACCCACTTTAAAGGGAAGCTTCTCCTTCAAGTAGCTATTAATTTCACTGGTACTATGTACAAAGACTAGAGGCAGCAAAGTTGATGTATGTTGCTATTCTTTTGCCCGTCTCCAAAACTAATGTTGAATTATATGCTGCTTCCAAAATTAATTAAATATTTCTTAGAGACACAGGTGATAATCTTGCATTATGCCATTCCTTCGGATGCTCATATTAGAGCATAGGTGCTTGGTTGCATGCTTAGACTTAGTAAAACTGATAAATATGAAATGTCTTAAAACATAGTATTTTCCTCTAGAGCCTTTGAATGAAATCTCCTTGTTATTTCTTCAATGCATTGCTAGTATAAAGCTATGCATTTCATAGAATTCTTTTTCAAATACCTGTAGGTTTTTTTAACCAAAAATTATCTTCAAGGTCATCTTCTTTTATGAAGTATTCTGTCCACTGAGTGAGTTTCTTTGCACAGTCCATTGAGGGATGTTCTGATCTGCTTTTTGTATCCAGATGTAGCTTAATTATTTAAACATAAAGACATATGCTGAGATTTAGGAAGGACTCCCTTCAGAACTCAGTATTATCATTATGTGCCAATTTAAAAGTATCAATGATCAGCTGGAGATCTTTGTTGCCCTTCAGTTAAAACATGCAAGATGTGTGGGATACAGTAAACCAGATGTAGTAATTAGGAGAATAGTTCAACTGTTCATACTGCATGCTATTTGCTACCACATGACCATTGAAGAAAAAGTAAAGCCAACTAGGATTGCATAGTCTCAAAAAAATTCTAGTTGGCTTGAAAATACAGTACCATTTACATTAACGTTAAACACTTCAATGAGAAAATTACATAGGCATGAGTAAACTGCATCAGCAATTAAGCAGAGGAAACATTCAAACAATTTAATAGAGGAAATGGAACACGGTCAAAGAAAAGATTTTTCACCCTAATGACAGAGGAAAGGAAAATGCGCCCTCCACCCTGAATAGTTTTGTTTGGAATCTCTAAATAATAGGAGTTACAGTAAAGATGAGAAGAAAAAGGTATGTAATGATTATAATATATAACGGCAAGAAAAAAATCCTTGAAAGATAAATATTTGATATATAGACTGGTTTAATGGTAATGTACAATCAGTTAAAATATTTTGTCATATTCTCAGATACCACAGCATGGACTTTCTTTCAGCTTCTTAGGAAACCAGTTGCAAGGATTTTCCCTGAAAAGATGAAAACGGGTCTTTCTGCACACTCAGCTAAATCCTAATGATATTACAAAGTTCTAAGTATATCCTGCTTGTATGCAGGACACACAGAGTGGCTGCAGTTCAAGTCAATGTTACTGTTGTTGTTGTGATGATTTGCTATGGTTTAAGATGCCTACCATTCTCTAAGATTTCTGTAGCCTGTTTTGGCTACAGCACACGGGGACCTGCAAGTACATATGGTTGTTTCTGCTTATTTTTAGCAAAACTCTTACAGAACTTTCAGTCTTGCTCTGCTCTGATTCTGGATTAAGAAGAAGAGCATGACTGCAAAGGGGCTTTTGCCTTTGAGCCCCCAAGTCAGCCTGGCACTGGGGAATATACTTGTTTATTTGCTGCCCTTCTGTATGACATCTAGAGGGTTGCCATGTTGGGCAGTGAATGAAGTTCCTCTGGAAGAGTGTGGTTGGAGAGTGGTCAAGTTTATTCTTGACTGGATTAGAGTCTACCACGACTTCAGGAGAGTATGTTGTCTGACTCTAATGGACTTTTCTATTTTGATTTGTAGAGATTTGTTTTTCATGAATCTTCAGGCTAAAAATGTACATGTGTGCCTAAGAGGACAGGAGGCTATGAGAACAATAGGATGATATGAGAGGATAACTTTGCCGGTTGAATAGTAATTTTATCATACAATCAGAATTACTTTCTTTTTAAAAGAAGGCTTGTCAGGTTGCCAAGTTTGCTTTTCTCCTGTGGCCCCTCTTTGTACTACGGTGCTTAGCTTCAGGATATCTGCTTAGCAACAATAGACATACCTGTAAAATGATTGTACTTGCTATCCTTTCTTTGTATCTAAACACATTTTGCTGCTTCTTTCTACAGTTATCTATCTGCTTCGTATTTTGAACTTCTTCGTTTCTTTCCTGTGATCTAACTGTACAACATGAGTGACACTTGGACAGACTTGAAATCCAGTCCTCCGTTTTACATTCACATTGATGTATGCCCATCTGCGCAAGTGCCCTTAGTTGTAGTCATGAGCAACGACAGTCAGAGGTGACTTGTGTGCTTAGAACTTCACAATTAGCCATTTACCAAAGTTATTTGCAAGCACTAAATGGAAGCTTGAGTTGAGGCCACACAAGCGTGGCATGGCAATGAATCCTCTATTCTTAGACATCTTTTGCATGAGTTTTGAGAATAAAGTCACAGGTTGCCCAGGAAATAATTCTCTGATCACTTCTGTACTGGATCAGAACTCCATAACAGTTATTGAAGGTGTTAGTGACTCTCACACTGTTCATGAAATGTTTGTTGGTGGTCTCTCAGAAGCTTAATGTTGATGGGATGTTACTGTGTTCTAAGTGCTAATTCAAAGCAAAAGAAAATAATTTGTGTTTTTAATATTGCTTCTCTTCATATGCATTTCATTTAAAGATATCATGGTAGAAGAGGAAAATGGAGGGGGAAGTAAGGAAGCACAAAAAAGTCCTTTGTAAATGGTAGATAGTATGCAAAGGTTTGAGAATACTTTTCAGGGTATAGAAAAGACAGGTGGCTGAGCAAAAAGCTGTGGCTGGGCCTTCAGGGTTGGAAAAGTCAATAATTTAGTGCACTGCCAATTCTACATTAGTTTTCTGTAGTCAACTTCCAGGTAGGTGATACCTGGGAAGCTTTTCTTCTCCAGGTTATCTGAGTCTTCCCAGGGATCTTTGTAAAGTATTCCTTCAAGACAGGTAGCCTCTATTTCCTTATTGGATCCATTAAGAGATCCTCTAAAATAGGCCTATCTGGTCTTTTGAAAAGTGGTTATGGCAAAAAAAGGGAAGTATTAGAGTTTGTTAGAGTAAAGCGTGTTTTCATAAACTCTGGATAGGGGAATTTTGGCCTGGCTCAATTGGTTATTAATTGTTGTCTTTGTTAATGATGCAGATAATTTATTTTCATTCAAGTTTTTGTTCCAGGAGAACTCATTATCAAAAATAAATATCAATGGTTAATCAAAGACATCTGTTCTAGCAGAGCAAATTGTGTGTACTCATGGACATGCATGTGCATGCATGGTCATGCCCTGTGTAGGTAGAGGGCAGGTGATGGAGAGAGATTCTGTCCTCAAGCAGTGGACTCTACCTGTGGATGCAGACAAATACCTGGAAAACAAACTTTGTGCAAAAGTAGAACTTGTAGTTGATTGTATGATTGTATGATTGTATGATTCTATGATTCCTGTACTTTTTGTTGTTTCTTTTCATCCTGCTCTAAAGCTGCAGATACAGTGTTTCCTGACTTTCTGCCAGAGCCCAGCATAAAGTCTCTGGCTGCAAAGTGTGAGAGATTAAAAAGAGAATGACTTTTGAATGAGGAGGCTGCTTTAAATTATTCAGAGATCCTCCCTCTTCCTCTGTTCCTTTTCTTGATGTTTTGGATCAGCAGCACATTTCCAGCTGTAAATGTCTGTAGAAAATATGTTTTAAAGGAACAACTTCAGTGCGTAAGAAACTGTGAAACTAAAGCATAAAGAAGTGATTTTTGCTTCATTGCATGTAGTACAATAGACAACTGTCTGTCTCATTTGGAAATATGAAGAATCACTAACTATACAAGTTCTGCCTAATCTCTTAAAATATTTTTAAGGAAAAAATCCTTTTTAAGGAGCAAACATGCGAGTGAGACTTGCCACAGTAACTGGTTTAACTTCAAACTTTTGGCATCAGGGTCCATTTGCTGATCCTTTTGTCAGTGAAAAAATATGCTTCTCTAAGAGCTCTCTAGGAAGAGAATACTCCCTGAGGGTGCTCAGGCATTTTGAAGAAAATAAAAACTGAGTTAAATCTTCACCCAAAACTTGAACTGGACCCAAACTTAACATTTCTTGAGGCCTGACAAGTTTGGAATGTTTCCTTCCTCTCCACCCTCATTACTTTTCATTTTCACGCTCCTCTGCATTTCTAGGATCTGGCCAAGATGTGAGCTGTGTGTTGCTGGAATTCTGTACCAAAAAGGGGCAATATTTCTGTGGTGTATTTTGGCCTGCTTATAAGAAAAAATTTCCCACAGAACTTAAGGGGGAACTTGTCCTTGTCAGAATGCTGCACAACTTTTTGCAAAAATCAAAAGGTTTAGGTAATACTTTAGTAATAATAGCAATTGTTTATAATTTAAGAAAATAGTTTACAAAAATTTCCCTTCCTTTCCTGTGCCAGCTCTAATGCTGTTAACGTAATTACCTAAATACAATAGTAACATTATTGTGTATATTTAGAATTTATGTAAATAACTGCAGTGGACTATAACAACAAATGAAGATTTAAAACAAAACAGGATGAGAAAAAAACCCCATACTGAAAAAGAAAAAAAAGTTACTTTCTCAAACCTTTTACATTTGGTCATTCCTAATACTAGCCTGAATTGAAAGTTAAGAATTCTGCATACTTGCAAGAGATGTCTAAGTACTGTTCTTGTAACCTTAAATGAACTAAGAATCTGACAGCACACTCTCCACTTGCCTCTTACACATTTTTCTCAGTATGTGCTCTGCCAGTTTCTGAATGCAATAAAATCTTCAACATGTCAGACACTGAGTGTAAACCTAAATAGGTCTGGCTTGCAGATATCAAACCAGTGAACCTCTTGAGAAATTCACCCTATAAAACTTGCCTTGATACCTGGAGGTTTTTGCTTCTGAGATTCAGTAATATGAGTTATTACTGCTAAGGACTTACACAGTTATGTTGTGATGATACATTGCTGTTCTAATCAAAGATAAAAAGTAGTAATAGAAAAGGATTTCTTTCTCAAATTTAAATAATTTTGGAAACATGGCTTCCTTAGGGACCAGCAATCTTCACAGCCAGAAGGTACATTTACTTTCTGACAGCCTGTCTGACTCTTCTTGACAGCAGCTACCCTGAAATTGCTGTGGGCCTTTGGAAAAATTAACTGGTTTTGTTTTATTTGTTTTTAAATAGTATTTGAAAGAGCTAACTCATTTTTTCCCTTCTGATTAGAGATGGTTGCCAACATTTTTGTTGCTTATCTGTAATATAACTCCAGAAATTGTTTTTCATTAGGAATGGAAATATGCTTCCAAAAGGCAAGAATTTAACTAAAAAAAAAAAAGATGGAAATTGGAGGTGGAAAATAGCCTTCTAGGTTACGTAGTTTGATTCTATGCCATTGCGTTGTTGTGGGGAGCAGATGAGGATTTGGGAGAGGGGAGCAAGTCCTTTGTGTTAGCTAATGATACCTGACTAATAGATTTTATTTACTGAGATTTTTTTCCTTCTCTGATGGAGTTTGCTTGGGCCATCCTGTACAGGAACTTTGTGTCTTTGCACTGTTAGGTACAGTACTTACACAAGGTCTGCAAAAATAAAGGTATGGATGCATTCCCATTTTGCTCATTTTCTGGTTCTGATGCTTTGCTGTGGGTGAGATTGAGCCCATAAGAAAATTTTCTTTTGCAGCCTTATTTGCTTAGGCGTAGATGCAGAATGGCAGCCTGTGAAGTCCAACAGCCAAATGCTCTTCTTGTGACTGAACATGCACGTTGAATGTATCTAGAACAGTGACATGGAAGGACCGTCCCAAAATCACTGCCTTGTCCTCAGTGCTAGAAATGTTGAACTCATTTATCTTAAAGACGAACAATTCAGAATTTACCTTAAGTGGATCTGCCTTCTCTACAGGCACTTCCTCTTCCAGATAGCTATTGTCCCAGATTAACTGTTAATCTGTTTTTCCTAGCTGTGTATATAGCCAGATTCTTAGCTTTCACAAGTCTGCAGAGCTCTGTGAAAGAGTAAGCGCTGTGCTGATTTAGATGAGCTGACAATTTTGCCTGCAGCGTCAAAATCACTTTTCTCAGCCCATTGCCATTAACTGTTTTTCTTGCCTTCCTCCTGATCTCTAAAAAAGTAGGCAGCTCCTCTTTAAATGAAATTCTATATATTTTTGTATGTGGAGGGGAAATTCACCCAGCCCAATGTGAGCCATCTAATTAAGGTGGCTAACCTGTGCCCTAGGTTCCTTTTACCATCAGCTGAGAGCGATAGTCTCCAAGGGGCAGGCCAGAGTCTTTACATTGACTGTACAGAAACCGGGGAGTCTTCTTTGCTAAAGCAGGTGCCTAATCATTAACGATGGGCAGTAACTCTGATTGTCATCATTCCAGTTTATGATATGATGCTTCTGTCACTTGCATTTAACAAATTTCACTTGATTTGAGTGTTTATACTGAATCGTCTCAGAGCCCTTAAATGAAGCCCCAAAGCTCTTTGGAATTCTGTCGGTTTGACTAGAGAACCCTTGAAGGAAAGTCCTGGTCCACTTTTTTAATGAAAAACAACTTGGACTTGCTGGATTATGAATAGGTGACCGGAGGGGTTTTTTCATTTGTTATTTTTGCAGTGTGTTGTAGGCTTTGGCATGTTGATTTGGTACCCTTTGGCTACTTGGATCTTTACCATACCAGGGCTCATTATTCTTGGGCCAGGTCCTGTCCTGTGAGAAGTGACGAGCTCTGAAATGGGGAAGCGGCACCGAGTGGAGCCGGTGGAGAATTCTTGTGCATATCATGCATTGAAGACAGATACAGTGTTTGCTTTATGTTGAAATATTTTAGAACTGGAAATCAAAATTATTATATTGCCAGTTATAAAATTTAATAAGGAATTAAGATTGTATAATACACGTTATTTTTAGCAATTCACAGATGCAGTTGCTGTGGGTGTCTCTAATGACTGTTATACCTGTGCAGTTTGCTGAAGCAGGGTACATAGAACGCCTGCTTGCTGTATATATGAACCAGGCTGGATATAAGTTCTATATCATTTAATAAATGATAATAAAGTATTTATAAATAGCAGAACAATAAAAAATGTTACCATATGCTCAAAGTAATAATCAGGCATTTACCTCACTCATGAGAAAATGTTTTGGATCTAAGCTTGTCATACCATATGGACATGGATGAGAAAAGAAAACAATTATGTGTGTTTCATGGGAGTGTAGAATTTTCACTTCATTATGGACCAGAAAAAAAGAAAAATTAATCAAACAATCAAGTTTTTAAAAAATCTTTCTCAAACTGAAAAGCCTCATTGCATTTATTACAATGCAAATTTTTCATCTCTGACATCGATACCTTGCCAGTAATATATCTCAGGTGCACTTACTGGTAAATAAGTATACTTTGTCACATGCTTTTGAAATTATTTGGGTAGAAGACTTGTTTTCTTTGAGGCTGCATTATTTAGGGAGAGAGAGTTTGCAATTTATTTCTTTTTAATTTTATAAGTTTAAGGTCCAAACTCTCAGCCAATGTGGAAATTGGCAGAACTCCACTGGAGTCAGAAGAGCTCTGCCAGTTCACACCATCTGAGGTGTCACCATTTATTTTATTTTTTGCTAATGATGTCGTATAAAAATGTCATGATTGAATGCAGATAAATTATTTGTAATATAATCCCAAAGTTTGGTGCAGAAAATGTTTCTTTTATATCACACAAAGTCTGTCTTAAATTGCTGAAGTTAAGCTGAAAATGAAAGAACATGAAATGGAAAACCCTAGAAATAGAATTATTCTGTTTTATTAGCACTTTGCCTGAATGATAATGTTTTTCTTAATATATAAGGCATAGTTTCTGCATGATTTCAGTTGTCTTTTTCTTCTTAAAAGAGAAATGAATATTTGGATAAGTTAGTGAAGCGATAAGGGGAACAAAAGAGGTATTTTTTTCCTCTTCAGAGATAATGAGGGAAAGCAAGTGCCCAGAACCTAATGTCTCTGTCAAACAGTCAGTCTTTTAGGGTCCCAGGAAATAATAAAGGGGAAAAACAAACAAAACAACTCAGTGAAACAGAACCAACCCCCAAACCTTGCCTGCCTAAAATAATAAAATAAACTTAAATCCCAGACAGTATTATAGTGCTCCCAACTTTCCAGTCTGAATGAGATGCAAAGTTTCATATTGCTATAACGATTCAAATATATGATTTATGGAAAATATATGGAAGTAGCATGGGCCAATTAAGAAATTCCATTTGATATTTATGCAACAACATCCTTTTTCCAAAGATGAATTAATGGAAGTTTTTGGGAATTTTTCTATGCCTGTCTTTTGTCTCACTGATAAAGACTAAGTTCAAGTCCTAAGCAAGACCTGTAAATTGGTCTACTAGGAAACCAGAAAGTACTTATGGCATTAGCATTGGTCCCACAGAACGTAACCATAAGGCTGTCAACTCTCTTCTTTACAATAAATAAGTTGGTAGAGCAGAGGCATCTTTACAGATTAATTTGAAGTTTAAATTAACCAAACCTTACAGCAACCAGGGATTTCCTTATGGATTCAATAGATATTACGACAGCCACTCCTTAAACTGCAAATTGCTTAGTACTGTGAATACATATATTCATTTATACATGCAGGCATGCATTCTTCACACTTTGCCATGTGTTGACACATCATATATATTTTCTCTGCACTGAATAGTGCAGCTACCATTCATTTCCCCTCACACCTGCCTGTAAATTCCATGCTTTTTCCATGTGTATTTTTATTCTGGCAAGAAAGAAATAGCCTTACCTTTATACATCAAGGTTTTGCCTTCACTGGGGAGTGTGGTGTATTCTTGATTTAGCCATCCTGAGTTAATTAGCAAGAGAGAGAAATCCAGTCAAGATGAAGCGGTTTGTGGGTTTCTTATCAGTTAGCTGGTCAAATTGGTGTTAGTACTTCATGGTTATGGAGCAGACTAAATTGTGTCCAGGAAGATGGTAGTTAACTGGTCACCTAGTGGTGCCATAGCTATATTGCTAACACTTCCTGAGCTAGGTAGTTTAAACCTAGTTCAAATACACTTAGACTATGCTACCGATGTATAAATACATGACATATTTACTGACATGACTTATGTTTTGAAACATAACTCAGAAAAAGGCATGCCTGTTGTAAAGAAATTTCCCAGTGAATTTCTGTGTCTGTGCAGCCTGGGTTACAAGCACAACCAGAAAGCCAAGGCTTCCAGCGTTAGCACATGAAATCTGAAAGCTCTGACAGTAGTGAATTCAGCTGAGGCTCTTGGGGCCACACTGTGCATTGCTTCAGGTACAGGAGCTGTGTTGGTGTTGGGGCTGGCACGTCCTGCTGTCCAGGCCTCTGGCTCCACAATATTGAGTCTGGAGTCTCTGAGAGCTTTGGGTTAGCTCCAGTTCAAGGTTTTGGCTCTTTCCTGTAGGAAGCACTCTTGTGACACAGGGCTCTGAGGACTTTCAGTCCCCTGGCTCTTAGAAAACCCCACGTAGGATGGCTGGCCGGAGCTGCAGGAACCTTGGTCCCAGCCAGGAACCAGGCAGGCCCTGGCGGGTACTCTGCCAGTGCACTGATGGAAGTTTGTTGAATCAGCGACATTTCTGCAAAACATTTATACGTTGACAAATTGTCATTTTCAGTTTAGTCAGAAAATTTCTCAACAGTTCTGTTTAAGAATGTCCTGTGAGTATATTTAGGTTTCTTTTGGTATATAATTCAAATGAAGGTTTTGTTGAATAATTTTATGTATTGAAAGGAAAGATGAGTTAAGTGCTTTCGACTTTTGCTTCATTACCATAGTCCTGAATGTGCACATCTGCACATGAAGAAATGCCTAACATTAAATTTTCAGCTACTCTTATTAACACCAACTTGGATCAATCGCTGTCTTAACAGGAATGTTTACTTAATACATCCAAAGAAATAAAATTGCTGATTCTTTCTGATTGAAATAACCTTATTTGATTTTTTTTAAATCCTTGTTTTAGAGACTCACTAAAAAAATGAATATATACAAAAGAAACAGCACGAACACTAGGGATGTTTTTAACTCAAGAGATATCAAGCCTATAACTTTTGATTACTCAGAAATACACAGAAAATAAATCCAGATAAGATTAAAGAAGACCCAGAGGAAGTGAGAGAATATTGTCTGCACTAATATGTTGGCTGAGTAATGAATAACATTAGCTTTGAATCACAATAAACATATTTTTAAACTTAGATCTAAAATCTTAGTTTCTATAGTCTCTCTTCTACTGTGTGCTTTGCAAACACATTCATGAGTAGCTCACTGTGAATGTGTGTGATCTGTAAATCACTCTCAAGTACCCTCTGTGCAAGTTTGTACTCTTTTATCTTAGTTTCTAAATGGAAGCACTTTAAATTATTTGAACATTCATATCTCAGTGTGGATTTTAAAAGTTGAATTACTTTTAAATTCTTTAGTCTGATGTCTGTATCATACTTCAAGGTTGATCAGATGTAATTGTATCTACATTTTACTCTTAACAGCAATTTCCTAGTTTTTGGTGCACCTCATTAGTACTTCCTTGGGTACTCGAAGTTATCCAGATTCTGCTCAGTGGTCACTGTTTTAGCTTTCTAATATAGTTTATTCTTAATAGGTGTCTTCAGGATATATTTTCCTCTTTGAGCTTTGCTTATTTTCTTCTTGAATACTGTTGAAAGAATAATTGTATATTCCAACAGTTTAACAGGTTATTGCAGACAAAGTTCCCAAAATTCAGATATTTCTTGTAAGTTCAACTGAACTGCTGGTGTGAATGCTTTTTTGTCTGATACCAGCCAGTGGCCCATGTCCATCTCTGTTTTATCAGGTGAATCTCTCACTTTAGCTTTATAATGACCTTCTATTCCCTTCATATCCTGTTATTATATATGTTCAGGTAATACAGTCGTGGGGGATCCAGAAGCATGATGAGATCAAAGTTACCTTGCTATATGTGTATGCTACCTTCCTCTTGTCCATCCCTGTTGCATTTATATCTGTATCTGGAAAGCAGACATGATAGAAATCGTCTTCTTTACTGAAAGATCCATTGGGGAAGAAAAAGGTAGCTGCATGTGTCCTTCCTGTGGCTGCAGGGAGCTCTGTTGTTTCAGAGAAATACATTGTGCAAGTCACTGCTGCCTTTTTCCATTGTAGATTACTGTGACAAAATTCATTTTCATATGGTTTTATCCCATTGATGTTTCTTTTGTTAGGTTTGAATTTGGTCTCACATCTTAATCTTTCTGGGCTGTATCTATGCATTTCATATTCTGTGTTCTTGTATAAAGAGTTTTTTTCTGCACAAAGAATCCTTGGTATTTTGTGACTCATTCCCTCAGAATATTGTAATTTATAGAAGACCTAATGCTAGTTACTCTTGCACCACCTCAATTATAATTATTGTGAAAGGCGGAGTAGTGCAATTTTGTTCCAGTATAATAATTTCCATGCTGTTTTCTGGCTCTAAATCTTCAGCTAGGTGAACCCCCCCAAAAAACAGAGGAAAGATTCAGAATTCTGTTTCATTTAAAGAATCTCTGAATAGATAACATTTTCACTTTTTTAAGAAATCCAGTCTCTGTATAGTTCTGGCATGAGCTTTGCTGTTTAAGACTAACACAAGACCATGCTATGCAAACACAGGCAGACATATGCATACCAAATGGTAAAGGATTTGTGTTGTATACTATACCACAAAAGTTTGTTCCAGGTTCTTTGAGGTGAATACCACATGGTTGTTTCCATGGAAGTTATGAAAGAGTTCACATATTTTATTAAATTTTACTTTGTATGTTCAGTTGAAAAAGAATACTCACAGCTTTGCTTTTTGCCCACAGTTACGCCTCTTTCAATAGCAGCACTCTTTGCACGTACACACATGTTGCAAGAAGGTGTATAGCCTCATGGGTAGAGCATTACACAAGTCATGAAAGAACTTGGAGTTCCCTTGGGAGAACTTAAGACTTCCCTAAAAAAAAAAAAATTACCCTATCTTCATCAGTTTCTCCACTGGTAACTCTGTTGTCAGTTTATACTGGCCTGAAGAACTGCACAACTGTCAAGCCTTTCCTGGCCTTTATATATATAAACTTAAGTTATTTTATGCCTCTAAGCTGCTGTTTCTTCTCCTGTCTTTTCTGTGTCATCCTTTCCAATAAACTATGGCCTAATGGAATGGTGGTAGATATCAAGCACTTAGATCTTCACCTATCCAGATTCACTCGTACAAAACCAGCTTGGTGACCATCCAAACTATGTAGGTTTTGTCCCTGAAAGTAGCATTTAAGATTCATGATCTGAAACTACTCTTTACAGGTTCAGAAATCATGATAGACCAGCAAAATATCTGCTGAACTTGGAAAGAATTCATGGTATGGGTAGATCATGCACAGCCTAGGATTTTTGAAGGTCTTAATTTTGAAGAGGCTTCTATATTAATTGAATTTGAAATAGACTAACCTCACGTTAAGCAGTTTTGAGGTCTACATCATAGTATCTTAAATGTATCAATTTCTTTTAGAGGTTTGTGTTCATTTGTTTCTTGCTTTATGATATTGAAGCTTCTTGGAAGGCTATTTCATGTTTAATCATTAGCAAAATGTTGAGCTTGTTTGGGATCGTCTTAGTTCTCTTAAGGTCACTGAGTATCCCTTTAAACTCTTAATGTGCCTGAAAATGTCTGTTTAATAGTTTCAGACAGTGCATTGTCAAGACCTCTGGTATTGGTTATATTCCATTGAAATAAGATGACTTGTCTTTGTTCAGAAACTTCCTCTGGCACAGAAAGAGGAATTGCACACGCTAAGACTGCCTCGGTAATCAGTTAGCTTCCCTTCCCTTCCCTTCCCCTTCTTCCCTCATGTCAAGTCTAGTCTAAGCAGAATTATGAAAATGAATCTGTCTTCCCACTAAGATTTCCAAAATAGGTAGCACTGTGTCTCCACTGTGTTATCAGCTTGCTGGTAGACTTTTCCCGCTTAGTCTGCCAGAACACAACCAACGTTACCCACCTAATGGATTAGTCCTGAAGGAGAGTTTATTTAGCTAAGATTAGTTCTGATTCTTTCAGATACTGTGTTCACTGTGGTACCCATGATTTGTTGGTTTTGTTCGTGTTTTTGGAGTCCTCAGACACTTGAGCCTTTGCATTGTGGAGGAACTGAGGAAAAGTTCCTGATTCTTCCTATTGTATGTTTGTGTTTGGGAACACTGGGAAGCATAAGACAAAAGGCATGGTCTTAAAGAGGAGTCTTACTGAAAATAAGCTGGCTTTATGTGTATGTGGAGGTATCTGCATTTACAGTACAAGTCATAGTGAAGACCGAAAGAATTCCAGACTTTAGATAATTTACTGCATTTTTGGGTTTTGTGGGTTTTTTTCCTTTGGTTTTTTAATTAATGGCTGGTATGTTAAAAACAGATTATGAATATTGACAGTGAATTTGTCCAAGAAACGGGCTAGTACCATTCTGAAGAAATTATATCTGCTTTAAAACTATAATAAAATGTTATTCATTTTGTGGCTATCCTGTTTGAAAATAAGTACATTTCCATGCTGATACCGATTCAGAAAATGGAGGCAAATCCTTTATTGTGATGAATGGTTCTACTGACTGATTGCCTGAGAGAGGTAAGTAACATTTTGTTTGTGTGTAAGTGATGAGCTGTTGGAGCCAAGTTCTGAGACTTGTTGGGAATGACAGATATACTGTAAATATACCACAGGCTTTAGGATTTTGTCTGAAGTCTCAAAATATGCCTTAAGACCATGATAACAATAGCATTGTTATGGCAATGCATGTATAGCAATATATATGAGAAGATGTGCTATGTATTTGTGAAAGAAAGCCAAGTCATCATACCATTAATATTTACTATAATGAAAGCTGTGCAGAAACCAAGAATTAGTATTTGTACACAGAATTAAATGATGTTCTGATTCAGACATCTCAAAACTTTTGGGTTCTGGTCTTAGGAATGGGCACGCGGACAACGTTATGTTTGTGTTTACTTTCCTAGAAACTAAATTGTGGACTTGTGGCCAAGACTTGTCAAATTACAGAAGAAACTTCACATTTCTTTAGTTTTCAGTATTTAACAACACTCCCTTAATTTGTCTTAGCATGTTTTAGCATGGAACCAGTTATAATTAGAGATATTACCATTTTACTTTTAAGTAAATTCTATTTCCTTTAGGTATGTCTGTTTGCATGTCAAAAAGTGAATTCTGTGGGTGTTGATAGTTGTGAAGAGATTATTACTATGATTTTGAAAATCCTTTCTTGTAAGATTCCTGGCAGCTGGAGCTGTCAGATCTGCTAGCAGATGTAGAAAGGGTCACTTCTAGCACAGAAACAATTTGGACCGTTTTGCAGAGATTCTGTCCTCTTTTTGAAATTGTGATTCGTCTATACCCTTCTTGACATATATTTACAGCATGTATTTCAGTATGTTTCTTTTCTGGTATAGTTTGCTTGTCACCATTAGTTTTGTATTATGACAGCAGAGATTATACATCTTCTGACCAAGCTCTCTGTCTGGTTTTCAGTTCTGATAAAAACATCTTTTTTTGTCTTCCTGTATATATTTTCACTGTGAATTCTGTGAGCTTTATGTTCTTTTTGTCTTTTAAAAAAATAATCAAGCAACACTATTAAGTTTAGTATTTCTTAATGCCTACCATTGTGTTTTTTGTCTGTAATTTCCATTTTGTATTTGGTAGTACCGTGCATTCCATGAATAATGCCACATACACAGTATATCAAAGTAAAAAAGAATTTAAATCCACTAAAATTCTTTCATATTTTAAATACAGCATTTAAAGATCCTTATCTGTAATCCTTATTTTACTATAATATAAATATCAGTCCCATAGGCGTGCGTGCTGACCTTTTAAACCCATCAACAGCACTGAGGTCAAAATAAAGGTGTCTTGTATTTCCTTACCATTATATGAGATTTAGATTTCAGTTTCCTCTTTTATTATAGTTAATGAGCACCCAGGAGGCAGTGTAGTCTACTGGGCCAGACTCAGTGTGCGCTGTGTGTTCTGCTTGGTGCGCTGTCTACAGAGGCTTAGCATTATTTATTTACAGCCCCAGCCTGCAGAGCCTCATCTTTTCAGTCAAGCTTTAGAGTCTGCTGCTTTTAGCACTCTGTAAGGCTCTATCTAGATCTTTGATGTGTCTCTAAAGACGTAATGTTTACTAACTTCCTGATTTGCCAGCTCATGAGACTTTTGTGGCCATGGAAAACAGAGAGCACACAGAGCTCATAGGCTTAACATAGTTGTTAAAACAGTAATTTTCGTATCAGTCATTAGCATGGACACTCCCTTTTTCTTAAAACTGCTGCTGCCAAAAGCTGCTGTGTTATCTAAGAGTGACTAAAGATCCATTCTCTTGAGACCTATCAGCAATTCAAGAAGTCAGAAGACTGAAGATGCCATTTCACATATGTCATTCCCAAAGCTCAAAGAGAAAGTACCCTTCTGACATCGGTGGGTTGTGAACACATTTAAGAAAAACACTTACATTTTATTGAGGGTTTTAAAACTTTTGTAAAGTAACAGACAAATAAGACTAATCAACAGGGAAATGTTAAATTTTTCATACGCTGTAGGTGATCATTCTTGTAAGGTACATTAGAAGATACATCTATCAGTCCATTAAAGTCGGTGTTATTATCCAGATGGATTTATAAACATAAAATACATCTTCCCATAAAACATAGATAATGTAGTTCCATTTTGACCTTTCTGAAAGTCCCCATGAAACTGAAGAATGTTCATTAATAGTTTTTTGGCCAGCTTCCACATGTAGGCTGAAGGATTTCAAACAAGATTAGTTTCTGTTTGTAAGATTATGGATTCTCACCAAACACTGTTGCTTTGCCATTGTCTGAATTTCTAAATTTAGAAACTCTGTAACTAAGAGGGAGTGAGGCCTACCTGTCCAGTGAAAGCAACCCTCAGAGTTGGGATGTGGTGCTCAGTATGCAAGCGTGAAAACCAATGGTGGTGGTGATCTGGAGAGACTCTCTGAGGAGCTGTGTGAATCTCGTAGTATAGACGGTGACAGTCTACTTCCAGCCAAATTTAAAAAAATAATTTGGTGGACAGATTGTGGAAATATTCAATGTAAGAGATAATCTATTTCCTGCCAAGCCATTTCTAGTTCCTCAGATAATGCCTCCAGCTTCTCTGTGTGTGCTAATCTCACACAGAAAGAAAAATGAGAAGAAAAAAATTTGTTGTTTTTGAAAGATTGTTCCACTTATGAAAATGAACATAAAAGGAGTATTCTAAATGTACTGTTCTTTGTAGAGCAGAAAGTAAAAAGGCAAAATACTAATGTTAGCAAAGAATGAAATGGTGGGGTGGTATTGTTATGGTTGTGCTCGGGATGGGATGAAACGTTAGTGCAGCTGCTAAATATAACAGCTACCTTCTCTTCAAGCTGAATGAGGGAACAGTTAAATGCATCTGTGTTTACAGATAGGCGAAGATATTGAAACAACCCCTAAAAATTCAATTGATGTATGATGCTGTTTGTTACTCTGTTGGAGCAGTTTCTTGGTGGGCTGGAAGTTAAATGCAGAGGTAGAGGAAGGGCTTTGGCTGCAGCTGGGTGTCAGTACGAGTGATGAAAAGGGCAGACACACTACAGGAGCACATAGAAAAGGAACAGGGAAGCTCCAGGTGCAACCAAAGAAGCAGTTATATTGTGAGCTAAGAGAGTGTTACGTACAGTACTTGCTAAAAAGAGGCATGAAGCTGTGAGCAAGGAAGCTTTCTCCGGCTGCTTGGTTCCTCTTGTGTTCAAGAAAATTGGGCTTTAACACACACCTTACTGTAGATTGCACTGAAGAAATTCTGGACATCATCAGTTCCTCCTCTTGAGAGAAACAAGGACTTTGAGCCTGAATTTTGGATAGATGCTTAGGTCAAAAGGGTGACACCATTTTGTTTTAATAATGATGTTTGCTTATTGGATATTGATAAAGGACTAAGCAGGACACTAACTTTTATTAGGCACTCTTAACTATCAAGAGGTGGGGCCTGTTCCAAAACACGGGTTTATGTGTGAAGGTGTAAGGAGGTATGTGGTATACAAGCAGAGTGAGCACTGAAGCTTTTGCAGCATTTCTGACTCTCCAGGGTTTCTGCTGCCATTCTTTTTCCTCACAACCTCTTCTCCTTCCACCCTTTTTTTTCTCAAAGACCATTTGTTGACTGAGGTGTCACTACCTGGCTCCTGATGTCCAGAAAACAATCATCAACTGTGCTTGCTGTGTTTCACGTTTGAATTTATGAAAATAATTGAACTGATAACATTACTATAGTGCTGTATCTTTCTACTGATACTGCATTTTTAATTATATAATATACTCCAAGCTGATTTATTAGCTATTGTCAATATAATTAAAAATGAAACAAAAGCCCTTTTTGTTTAGATACTGGGAAAATGGTAAACCTCTAGGTGGAAGTAGTTCAGCCCCTACTTATAGGTGATTTCAAATGCACAAAAATGTGAAGCTTGCTTGTTGCCAATGTGGGAAGTGAACATAATTATGACTTTGCAGCTGCTTCTCCTAAAGAAAACAAACAAACTATAAGACTCACACTTTTTATTGCAACTAAAAAAGAATACGCTCAAAGGGAATATATTTATGCCAGAAAGAAGAAGCCATAACCAAGGTAATGCTGTCCTATCAAACTCATGCCAAGCACATTCGCAACTATGGTATGAAACAGCCAGAAGAAAAAAACCAATTCCTTAGCAGCCATTGGCAATATAGATTAAGCTGGAAAAAAAACCAGTGGAAAGAGTTTTGGCTGTGACAAGTCTGTGTAGGTATTTAGGTATCTGGGTACATGTAGTAGTGGCCTTTGTACTATACTAGGCCAGAGGTAGAATGCTTACATCAAAAATACCCACCCCAAAACACCCAACCCCAAAATTCCCAAACAAGTCTTTCCACTCATTAAAAAGAGCTCAGCTTTTTGTTGTTGTTGTTTGTTTTGTTTTCTAAATGTTCAACAGTTTATCATCTGTCCATCTTCTTTTGTCCTCTACTGTTATTTGTTTTATTGCCTAACTTCTGGATCATTAAGAACATGCGTTCACTTGATTATTTCTCAAAGAAAATTTCTTGGAGGGGACATTAATACCTTGCTGATACAAAACTGTCAGTATGTCATTTTTTTATGTGCCTATGTGATGTACAGCAGTAAAATATTAATATCACAGGTCAAAATAGTTGGGACAAATACTAAGCCACAGTGTAGTTTGTGCTGAGTTGCATGGAGAGGCTGCTCTGGTGAATAAAGGCTTGCCGGATTAGTTTCAGATGACCTGGGTTAATCTTTAGAACAGAATAATTCACTATTTTAAATTGAAGTATGCAATGTACATAAATTCCTTATTCTTCCTTCTTTATATGCTTGTTGTTCAGCATAACTGCAGTCAAAATATCTGGTCAGCCTGTATATAATTTGATGTCAAGAGGTACATAGAAGTCAGAAAAAATTAGGAAGAATATTAATTTGCATGACTCATTCATAAAATACGTATTTTGTTATGCTTTTAATGAAGCACTTACCAGAGAAGGAGTAGGAACAAATATTTATGTCTCCTGATGAAGATCTTTTTTCCCCTTATTATAGTCACCTGCAGTTCATACACTGTTATCATTAAGTACCCAGAAACAAAACATGTACAATTCAACAACAATACATTCTTTATTTGTAAAATGAGTCACATTGCTTCTATCCTGCTTCCCACAGATCAGAGCTTTAATAGGGATATAAATAAGAGACTTAACATATGTGACCTTCTGACCACAGAGTGTTAAATTCCAGGGACTATATTGCTCCACCACTTTTTTCTTTTATTTGAATGTGTATTCATCATAGTTCTGTCGGAAATTGCATGATTTACAATTGATATTAGGTTATGATATGAATTACATTCAGATACACGGAGAGGAAAATTGTGGAGGAGCAATTCTTCCTAAGGATGTTGAAAACAGTTTCCACTTAACCTTCAAATGTAGTGGAAATGACACAATTGTATTTAGGTAAAGTTTTATCTTTGGGAAACATCTGCTTCTGTACAAAAACTTTATCTTTTTCTGTCCAATGCAATAGTTTGTGTTAACATTTGGATCTTGAAATATGCAATTCCACAAATGCATGACCATTGTGACTTGATTAATGAAGTCTGCCAATGCAAATATTGTTTGTTTTGGGCAAAAAGACTTGAAATAAACCCACAGAAGGTGCTACTGCGATGCAGATCCAAATAGGTTTTTGTGGCTTGGAAATGTTCAGGTATTTATTATAAAATTTTATTATTAGCTTGATAATATCTGCATTTGAAACACAGGCAAACTCTGTCAAGAGTGTAGTTTGCTCTCCTTCAGTATTTGTAAAATAGTGATTTTATCTCATTTTTATGAAAACGTTTCAAAGAAAACGAACAAATAGAATGCATTTCTGTTTCAATCCTACAATTGAGATGTACTAAGAGTCCTTTAAGAGAAACAATCATCTGAGACCTCCAGTTCAATCCTGCAACGCTATGAGTCCCAGCTATTCAAAGAGAAGTTTATTGTGTTTTACGAGCTGCTTCTTGAGCCTATAGATTTTTGGTATTTCATCCAGAGTTCCTCCAGACATAAAAAAACCTTCCAAATTTCACAAGCTTTTTCTATTTTGACGCCACTACCATGATCATCACAAAACACACTGGCCATAAAACTCTTTAGAATATAGTTCAACATCCCTATTCAATAATTACTATTAAATAAGCCTAGGACCAACAGAAAAACTGATTTTAGTGTAGGAGATATCTTTCAGTCAGTTCACTTTCTACTCTTAGATAGTCATGAGATCATATTTGGGATGCACTTGTTTGCACAATTTAAAATACATTTTCTTTTGAGAACAACCGTGGTGTTTTCTGAGGTCCATTCAGGACAGTGTGTTAATCAGCACTTCAAAAAAGACTAATGATGTGAACCAGAACAATGAACCTTATGACTGTGTTCTCTGTTTGTGTGTGGGGGGGAAAGAAGACCTAAAGAAAGGTAACAAAGTGATATAAATGGACTGAAAAGGGAGCATAAGGTACTGCTGTCAGCTAGGATAGATTTCAAGTGCAGAGGATGAAGGATTTGCTATTATGTCTGCTTGCAAAAATGAAAGCTTACGTTAGGCCCTGTGTTTTGGAATCAAAATCATAAGGCTCAAAATCTGCTTACCAGATGACTTTTAATTCTTCTAATAATTGTGCCTGCAGTATATAAGATGTGTTCAGGAAGATAAAACTACAAGAACAGTTAGCATTAAATAAAATGGCTTATCAACAGATATTTTAAGTGTTTACAGAGCTGTTGGGAAAGGAGGTATTGAGGATTTTTTTTAAATTTCTGAAAAACCTGTTGGACAAACTATATGGTGGTGCTGTCTGAAAAAATACAGCAAGAGACAGCAATTGTTATAACATTGAGTTATGTTGGGGAAGAAATCCTCATTGGGAGTAAGTCAACCTAGAGAGCTTGGGAATGAATGCTTCAAAATGCATATTTACTAGTTAAATTTTATCTGTCTCTATTATTGTGTAAGCATATAGCTTTTTCTGCCATATGAAGAGAAGATAGAATTCGTTTGTTAGGTTTTTTTTAAGATTTCATGGTTGGGTTGACTGAATTTTGTCGTGAAAATACTTACAGTGGGCTATATAGTATGCCTGGAGAACTCTATTGCATTTATTACACTTAGTATTTAAAAGAGGGGTGAAGCACTCAGAGGACTTTCCTTTGTGCCAAAATTTACTTTTGGGTGAAACTAAATTTAGTGTTCTGCTGTTGCATAGTAAGGTGGTTCAGGAGTACCCCTGGTTTCTGGTGCGTTGAGGGAGCAGTACAACTGAAAAGTTGTGCTGGTCTCTGGTCTCCTATAAAGCAGAATGATGGCGTGGGTGATATGCCATGGTCATTAGAAAGTGGTACCTGGGGAAAGAGGAAGAAAAATGTATTTGTCAGTGCACTCTGGGCTTCAACTTTTGGAGTCAGAGGGACTGGCTCAGTCTTACTCAGGCTCCCTTCTTAACATATCTGTAATATTTCTGTCCTGGGAGGATTCCAAAGGTTTCTTGGGTATTCTGTGGTTCAGTCCATAATCTTACAACTGCCTTTTGCTCCTGACCTATCCTGACATCAGTTTGAAGAACCAAGAAATAACTCCAATGACATTGCTTAAAACAATATAATGCTGCTTTCATTTAAGCAGAGAAAGTTCTTTGACATTATTCATGAGTATCTTTCTCTGGGACATTGTGTAGGCACATCTTTCCATACAGTAACAACATTTTTTTAACTCCCAGTGTCTAAATATGCAGCTTATAGCTCAAATGGGTCTGACTTTGCTTTTTCTGAAGACCAAGAACTTGTCCTTCAATGTTGCCACCGATATTTGCACATGCACTTTCTATTCATTGGAGGCTAGGTTTGTATATCTTTTGCACACGTTGCTATTGCTAGGTTGGCATTCACATTTTTTTTGGATGCAGTCTGTGCAGTTAAGGTGAGTGGTTCAGAGTCAGTTCCTCCTCTAGCTCCCAGCTTAAGGCAGCAAACCCTGCTCTCCCCACGCGGACCAAACACTTAATGTTGCTGCAGCATATTCTTCAGTCTTTTTTAGGATATGTGACTAGCCTGGCATCATCAAGACGATATCCTGATACAAGCTCTTCTCTAGGTATTGGCATGGCATTGAAGCTTAAATCACCACTTGTCATCATTTATATCTTGTTGAGATTGACATTGCCTAATGAAATTTCACTGCTATTAGTCCTTCTGAGTCTGTCCTCTCACATAAAAATTCTGTGGGCATAGGAGTTGCTTTCCCTTACTCTAATTGATCATTTTTCTGGGAGGGGGAGAAGACGGGAGGGGTGACTAATGTTCACCTTGAACTTTACCTTTGTTAAAATTAAAAAGAAATGGGAGGAAAAAGGTGGTCTTTAAAAATTGGCCAAATGCTGAATTTTTGAAAAGAAATTTTCATGTTACCTATTATTGCTAAACTCAACAGATGAAAAATTACCCATTTAAAATTGTTTGATTTCACTACTTTCTTTGAATCGTCTTTTTCTTGATCTTCCTTTGCTCATCTCCAGTGTACGTATTTGGCAGTTAATGCTGCCCACAGCACCTTTTTAGAGAAAGGTGACTTTAACTCTTGTCTGCTGAAGATGTTGTCGCTGATCATTCTCTTGACTATCTTTACCCCTTTGCTATCTGTGCTTGCCTCCAGTTATTCCCATTTTCTTAAGTTCTTTATCAATTTTTCTTATCTATTGAACAGCTACTATATAAATAATTTATGAAAGCTTTCTGATCTTTGAGGATACATTCAATTATATATGAATAAATGAAGTGTTACTATATTCAATTAATGATTAATGATTTTATATAGTTATATATTTGTATAGGTATACCAGTATTTTCTGGATGTTATCACTTTTCGTCAGATTTGGAAAGACCTTTAAAATGGAAAATTATTCTTTACAGTATTCTTTTATAAATAAGTTATGGAAACCCTTCCAATGATGTATCAGACTGTTTTACATATGCTTTGGCTATTATTGGTGATGAGATATTATTCATGAGCAGTTGACATTAGAAAAAAATGGGTAGAAGTACACTTGAGCAGTTTTTAATCCTCCCCTTTTGAGAGATTATAAGAGATCATTAAAAATGATTGCTTGTTTACCTTGAAGATTCTCCAGTGGAGGATTTTGAAAATTTCTAACCTGTTGTCTCTATTCTACGGAGGAAGAAATGTAACTAAGCTTCTGGGTATACAAGTAATAGCATCGGTAGCTATTACCATTTCCAGCCTCTCCTCTTAGTAAAACATTTGGAACATTTTTGTTAGGATTTCACTTTCCTAATAAACACCTCCATTTTTGTCATCTGAAAGCTGGATATCAACAACACATGATGTCTGAATACTGATTGAGAATTTAAATTAATATTCAGTTGGAGAGATCAGTTTTCTCCAACTGAGTGCATGCAGTCATGTGACTGTCCAGCGCAGTCACAGGCACGGGGCAGCGTGGGAGGGCTGGGCAAAGGAGAGAGCGTCTGCTCCCCATCTCTTTTCTCCAGTAATTTCTGTGCCTGCATCAATGTAGAAGCCGTGTGCTTATTGGTGCTACTTGGCACTGATGCATTACATCTATACTCAATGGTCTATATTGGTTTCTTGTGTTGTATTGGAATACATTAACACTTGTTGGTGTTAATTTTGGCACAGAAACTCTTAACTGATTTTTGATCAACCTTCTTTTGTTCCACCCAAATGCTTAGGCAGAGAGCCTTCCAGCTTAGGTATGTAGGAACTGAGGACAAATTGGAATTTAGCAGGAGCTGCTGACCTGAAAATACATAGTTTGTCAGAACCCTAAGACAGTGTATTTCCAAACTTGCTGTGGAGCTTAACATGGTAGTTAGAAGGAGGCTGAGGATTCAGAACTGGTGGTGGGAATTACTAGCTTTGACAGCCTAGGGTGAGGGAGAATCATAATTAATATGTAGCTATTAAATGTTGCTATTAAAAAATTTTACATACTTGCAATGGACAACTGAAAACAGGCAGAATTCTAAAAAACCCCCAGGAATTTAAATGATAGTGGACCATTATCCTTAAAAGTTTAAAGGCAGCAAACTGTTTTTGAAAAAGAGACACGATCCATTTAAATGGCATCTGGCTCAGATCCAAGGAGGAGCAGAGTTATGCGTCGAAGGTAATTGAAAGCACCCTTTGAAATGGGCAGAGAGGAGATGGCTCTTGACCCTGGATCGTTTGGAACTCGCAGCAATGCACAGGGTATTCGCCATCACGATAAATGATTTGAGTTTTCACTAAGTGAGTGTCTGAGTATCGTTTATGCTGACTCCCTGATATTTCACTGCCAAGAGGTCAGCTGCTGTATTTGAGCACAGATGAGAGTCACTTGAAGATGAATCCAGGTCTGGACACCTTGCAGAGAGCAGCACTTAAGGACTGTGTTAGTAGCAGAACTGGGTGGTTTTTGCTGGGTATTAGATGGATGCCTGTGATTGAAACCGCCACAGAATTGGACATCATTGATGTCTGAGTAGAACCAATCCTGCCTGAAAATCAGAGCATGAATCAGTGATTTCTTGGCTCTTGACAAAGGATGTGATAATGACCAGACTGGATAACAACCATCAGCTTCTGACTCCTTAGGATTCCAATCCGCAAATGTTACCTGGGGGCTGATGATTGAATAAAAAAATACTTTTATGACTAAGAGAGGCTGGAATTCAGCAGTATCTAGCACTGTGAAGGCACAGCATCTTGAAAACCCAACAAACTGGTCAGCAGAGAACAAAATCATGATCTTCTGTAATGCAGACGGTATTATAATTGACTATAAACAACTTAGATGTCTAATACTGGGGATTACTGCAACAAATTAATGCACTGCGAAAGACTGTTTGTGAGGAGAACATAGGAAACCTCGGCATTTTTGTGAGCTGCTGCTTAACCCAGTAACACAGAATGCTGTAAAGTCTGTGAATGCCAAGTGTTCCCAGAATCTGTGCACATCTTGTTTTAACCAGTTGCCACTTAATTGTTCATTGAAATTAGAGATGAAGCCAAACCTCTGCGTTTCATTGCAAAGTTAGATCTTGTTCCCAGGAATTCAAGGATGTTTTGGCCATGCATACAAACCTGGGCCAAATTCAAATGTGAGAATAAGTTTGAGATAAATCAATACACAGGGATTTAGGGTTCAGCTCTGTTTCTGTGCATTTGCGTTGTTACTGAGATCCCCCAAACTTTCTGCCCCAGTTTCTCAACTGAAAAATGGACATGATAATGATTCTTTCTTTTCCCCACCTTTTGGGTGTTTTTTGTGTATTTATTTTACTCAAAACAGATCTAAGTAACACAAGGCAGTAAATAGTAAAGTACTTGGTGTCAAAAACTGAAAAGCTTGCATGAACTGTGAACTGAAACTGCTAAGATTTTCTTTTGACTTCTCCTTTTTGTTTCCATCACAAGGGATTTCATAGGGAGGTATCAGTTTCCTACACATGATAATTAAGATTCATATGACTAACTTGACTTAAAATTTGGTAGAATGCTCATATAACCCTCTAGCGGTCCCCAAATCCTGGGTTATTAGTCTGAAACTGGCAACTACAGAATAGTAGAGAGAAAACTGGGACAGATATGTTCAATATTAATGCAAAAAGATACAGAAGAACTATAGTGAAAAATAAAAATAAACTTTCTTTTCCTATGCAGTGGAAGTACCTCAGGCAAAAAAAATTATTATAATACACATTGAACTTAACTGAAATATAGATCTAAACCTTTAAGCATATTCCCCTGTTTTTAATGGTATAAAATATTTGCTGTAGTCAGTAAATTGGGCAATGATTGAAGAAGTAGTGGGCTATGAAAATTATTTTGTAATATTTCTATATAAGTACAGGAAAAGAGCTCTCTGTCTTTTTGTCTCTTCTACTAAGTTAAAATATTTAATGTCCACCAGGAATAATATTTACAATTGAAAGATAAGACAGACACCTTCAACAAATGAACTTTTAATATAAGTAATTATAATGTTTTAATTATCTTGCTTTTTTGTATTACTTCTGAAAAGAAAAATGTAATAAAAATATTTCAGTGCTTCCATTCCAAAATCAGCTATCCAACTTTGAGCATTATATCTGTCTTAATTCCTTGCTTACAGATAGCATATAGTAAAAGTATTTACCTGGATTTTATATACATTTGAAGGCAATTGTTGACATTAGTAAAACTGGCATTCTTTTCATTTCTTTCTGCTTTACTCCCAACATTCAAACCTTTATGAGCATTGTTGTTATTAACCATTCCACTCATTTATGGATACATGTTAAGTCAGTTCCTGAATCTTTTTTTTTTTTCCTTATTATTTTGCACTGTTGACTTACATATACAGAAAAAAATAATTCAGTAAGTTTGTGAAAATAAATACCTTTGTCAGAAAAAGAATTTCAGTGCTTTTACCAGTGAACCGTGGTTTTTGTTTGTTTGTTTGTTTTTGCTGGTTTCTTTTTCTTCTTAGATGTCCTGTCTTCTTGAAAATTTTTCCACTTTGCATATGGTCGCTGCAAGAAACACAGCCTCTAGCATTTTAAAAATTTGGGCTGCATAGTGATTATAAATTATGCAAAAGAGGAAAATATTTCTGAGAAAGAAGAGGAAAAGTTTGGTGAAAGCCATATAGTATTTTCATGTTTAATATTTGAATTATTCTCTGAATTCAATTTATGATTTTCAAGTTTATAAATTGCAATATGAATGACTTTGAGGAATTCTGAAAAATAATTATCTTTGCTTTTACTTTTAATGCTGAAGCAGGAATCAGAGTGCCTGAATATTGCCCACAGAATTTTTCCTCGTGGTATTTCTAAATCCTGCTTTGGGTATTTTCTTTGTTTTGTGTTCTCTCCCCTCATCCACCTTCCAAGTTGTATATAGATCAAAGATAGTTGAAAAATTCAGTTAAGCATTTCATCTGTATTTTGATGACCAAGACCCTGTTCTTAGAACAGCGGGGAGTTCAGTAGATTCTAAATTTCAGATAAAATTCAGTAGAACGCTGGGGAGTGGTTCAATGTTCTTTGAACCTAGGTTATAAAACAATGTTTTCTCTGATTATAACTTCTCATTGCGTAATTGCCAGTTCTCTCCGTTTTCATCTGAAATATCTGAGATAGTCTGGCTTAGGATATCCAGAATAAAAAAAAAATTAATGAAGGAATTCTGAGCATGAGTCTCTAATAAACACAAGTTAGAGGACAGTGTGTTCTGTGCTGAATAGATGCATATGGCAAGTGCTTTGAATCAAGTCAGGACTAAGAGGAAATGATCTGCAGTCCTCTGCTTGAGCACATGTTTAGATGAGATTAAAAAAAAAAAAAAAAAGAAAAAACAGATTTAGAGGCTTTATTAGACCTCAAAGTGGGAAGCAGATGTAAAGTTGAGGGGTAGTAATGCTTAAATTCTCATGTAACTGCTCAGAAATAGACATGTAATATAAGACAAACAGTCATCTTTGAAATTAAAAGCCATTATGATTTCAGTGTTGCCACAAAATCAATATCCTAGCCTAATTCACCAAAGCCACAGTAAAGAAAATAAAAAGAAATAACTAAAATCTCTTCATGAGGTGAACCTGTCAAAGAAACTTATACTACAATACGATTTTATGTTGTTCAGTGGCTTACTGAACAATAGGTTTCTTTTATCTTTTGAAGTCTACAATAGGTCCCAAGAGAAACAAAGCACTGAAAGCACGAAGCCCCTGTATCAGCACGTCACCAACGAAAAGTAAAATGAACTCTTAACAATGGATTAAGTTTTTTTTCTTGACTAAATTCTCTCCTCTTAATTTAAAAAGGTGAAACTGTGGTAACCTCTTAAACTCTGTTCTGTCCCTTTTTGAAGAAGGACAAATTTCGATTTCAAGAGTGTCAATATCTTGTCTTCTTTTAGAAGAAAGGCACTTCGAAAAGGAGCCATCTTCTTTGTCTTGTCTCCTGCATATCACGGGGAGAGAAGGAGTGTTCTTTAGGAAAGATGCACTTACGAGCATATACCCATACTGTGTGAGTCATTTGCCAGTCATGGTGGCATGGTGTCGTGGTTTAACCCCAGCCGGCAACTAAGCACCACCCAGCCGCTCACTCACCCCCCCCCGGTGGGATGGGGGAGAGAATTAGAAGAGTAAAAGTGCGAAAACTCATGGGTTGAGATAAAGACAGTTTAACAGGAAAAGCAAAAGCTGCGCACGCAAGCAAAGCAAAACAAGGAATTCGTTCACCCCTTCCCATCGGCAGGCAGGTGTTCAGCCATCTCCAGGAAAGCAGGGCTCCATCACGCCTAACAGTTACTTGGGGAGACAAACACCATTTCTGTGAAGGTCCCCCCCTTCCTTCCTCTTCCCCCAGCTTTATGTGCTGAGCATGACACCATATGGTGTGGGATATCCCTTTGGTCAGTTGGGGTCAGCTGTCCCGGCTGTGTCCCCTCCCAACTCCTTGTGCACCCCCAGCCTCCTTGCTGGTGGGGTGGGGTGAGAGGCAGAAGAGGCCTTGACTCTGTGTCAGCACTGCTCAGCAGGAACGAAAACATCCCTGTGTTATCAACACTGTTTCCAGCACAAATCCAAAACATAGCCCCATGCTAGCTACTGTGAAGAAAATTAACTCTATCCCAGCCAAAACCAGCCCACATGACTACAGAAAATGGTCCTTCATGCCATTACAAATGTTAAGATTTTATTTAGAAAGATGATGGTCTGCCTGGCTCAATGCATATGTGCTGGGTTGTAGAAAATCCATAATGGTCTCTTTAATACAGGGCTTTAAATAGTCTCCTCAGTAAAAATGGTTTTATAGTAGTTAATTCAGGACAAATCTGAATTGTAATGTTAGGAGTAATTTAGCTATTAAGGATTGATTGCACTTAATTACTTAGTGACTTAGCATAGGCTCCCAGAGATTTAGGAAGTAGCTATTACAGTATTGCTATTGTGTACCTTTCTGAAAGTGTGGGATTTGATTACTAAATTCTGCTTTCAGTTGCAGTACAGAAATAGTTTGAGTAAAAACCCTGAAACAAACAAACAAAATCTTTTGCTCAACACCTTGTTTCTCACTCTCAGCAGATCAGAAGTTGTCCCTCAAAATATGTCTGCACTGAGCAATGCAATGTTATGATAGCAGCTCTCGTCTCTTTTTCAGTTGACTAAATTAGCTTTAGTGGAACACTGCACTAATCTAGCTCTACTACTTATAGAAAAGCTAGTTTGAGCATCTTTACATGGCAGTGCATTGTGCTTACAGTAGTCTATTGTCAGGATTTCCATTTGTCAAACACTTTCAGCCACATAATGCTGCTTTTACTTCTCGGCAATTCTGTGCTGGGTATGAAGCTTGATAATGAATGCTGATAAGTAATTCTTTAGTATCCCTGCAAGAATGCCATCAGCAATTGCCTAGAAGTGCAATATTGATAGTCCTGACTATGGTTGAATAAAAGGTGTAGGGCATTTTCTTCTGTTACATATTCATAAATAAAAAGGAACTGTACAGCCCTTCATATTTAAAGGCCTCACCTAAAGTCTGCTAACATCAGTAAAAGTTCTTCTGTTGACTTCAGTGGTAGGTGACTTACTGGATTGTTTTTCACGGGTAGTTCTGGCTGAAGAAAAGAAGTTGCAAGAATTAGCAAGCATTAGAAAAATGCAATCTGATTAGAAATCAGACATTTGTAGCTAATAGTACAGGATGAAAAAAGGAAAAAAGTTAGGTTTTGGGTAATCATGAAGATAACTTTCCCAAATCAGGATAGGGAACATCATTGTGAAGAAGATTGTCCATAAATACATCCAACTGACAGGGAGACATTTCTAGGTGATTTGGCCTCCAATGCATTAGTACAATATGTGGATGAATAGAAAAGAAATCTACTTTAGAAAAAGAACAGAAATTCCCATGTGCTACCACTTCTTGGAAACACCTATTTTCTCAGTAAATGTAAGGTAAGGAGGAGTATATCTTGTATTATTTCTTTCTGACTGGGAATACGTCTCAGGGTGGAGAAGTAGTTTGTGTTGGCTGGCATACATGATTAAGTCTGACTCAGATACAGATATTCCATTGTTTTCTTCTTCTGAAGTGAATGAATGGCAGAGGGTACAGGCACTAGGACATTACAGAAGCAGTTTTGTATAGTCCCTGACTAAAGCGACAAACATAGTCACTTTTTGAGATCTAAGAAGGAACAAAAAGAACTTTAAAAATTCAACAGTAATAGAGAAGTGATTTGACAAGTCACAGTTAGAACCACAAAGATCATTCCTGTAACATTTGAGAAAATGAAACCTACTTGGTACTCCTTCATCACCATGCATGCACCCTCAATTAAAGCAGTGCCCCTGATAGCAGGCAGTATAATCTGCATTTTATTTCACTCATGAGCAAAATAACAAGTTACTCAGGCCTGCGGCACTCATGAGTGATATGGGCCGTGTAATATCCTCTCCATTGAGTTTCCTATTATTAAGCTTGAAATAAAGAGTTCAAAATTAACTGTGACAATGATTTTATCTAGCGTTGGCATCACCATTAGCTTCTGCAGTTTACTGCTAATAAAACTTTAAATTTGCTATTACTTGTAATAACCTTTTTGCCACCTTAGCTGTAGAGATTAGACAAAGAACCCTGCCAGAACATGGCTAATGACATTTTCTAGATACATGGAAGAATTGACTAGAAATAGTGACTGTTATTTATAAAGTGTTAATACAATAAAGTACAATATTTGGGATTTCAGCTGATTAATTTGAAGCATATGCTTCTTTTAACAGGCATCAGTGTTTCATGGTTCATGTATTTAGCTGACCAACTTTACATGCAGTGTGTCAAATGGATAAGCATTCTCTCTGCAGCTGTCAGGCTGTTTTGAAAAACAGACACGCAAGTGAGTATGGGCAATTTCATATTTCTGAAGCACTGCCAAGATCTTCTGTTTAGCATGGATGTTAATGAGGCAAAATCCTGAAGAACTTTCAGATCCTAAAAGTATCACCCCAAAAGAATTTTATAAGGTGCTATCCTGGTCTTTCCTATACTGGTATAAATCAAGAACAATGGCACTCAAGTCATTGGTCTTGTACCGCAGTATAAGTTGTGGAACTGAAATCTGTAGCTCAAAATCCACTTTGTTATCCTTACAATATTTATTTATCCTTTTGACATCTTTCCTAAGCTATTGGTTTTCAAGCTTCCTAGGTGCAATTTGCATTAATTTCATTGAGGCAAGGATTTCAGCATCTTTCATCTGACATAATGCCATCCAGAAGTACAGATGGTTAAATATCAGTAAAAATCACAAAAGAATTCAGGATAGGCATACCAATGAAGAGGCAAAAGCAAAACACTCAAGCTGAAATGCAAAAATCCATTTAGATCCTCTTAGCTAGGGTCTTCTAAATAGGTACACAAATTCTGTATGCCTGAGGAGTCAGACAGGTCCTAATAGGATGCAGGGGGAACAAGAAGCCACGTAAAATAACCGGTAGGGGAATCGATTGATGGTGACTATATATCAAATACCTCTTTTCACGTAGTTTTCACAGCTTGGAATACTGACTTTAAGATACATGCATATGCATATGCATTTCTTTTAAGATGTCTTTTCCTTTTTAGAAGTGGATGGTCACTTATTCCCCTTTAAATAATATGTCATTGGTTAGTGCACTTATGCAGGATGTGAATCTGAGTTCACATCCAAATCTTTTTACATGCCTGGAACTTGACGGCTTTTAGACTGTACACTGTTCTAGGGACAGATATCTAGTAAGGCTCTTACAGTAAGTAAAAAAAAAAAAAAAGGTTAAAAGACTGACTGACTAGAAGGGAGCCTAGGAGATAATAGCTCTGTAACCTCTAACGTAAGGATTTGGACGTTGCCAGGAAGAGGGGAAGCTCTTGGTTTCAGTCACTGCTCCATGACAGTGACAGTTCTATGTGACAGTTGTTAAACGTATATAATTTTTGGAGCATAGACTGCTAGGTAGCGTCTCACCTTCTGGAGATGAGAGTATTAAACGAATATTCTAAATACAAGAAGGCCATGCTCTTTCTTGTGGCCTTACTCTGGCATAAGTGATCTTTAATTCTTCATTTTGTATGTGGAACAACTGTAGAAGACATAGAGATTGTTCTTTCCCTTTCCTCTCCCCATTTCTTCCCTTTGTCACAATGGGGTGGTTGGGAAACTCTGCAGGGAGATAGGTGAAATGAATATGAATTCCATGAAGGACTGGAATGAATGGAGCCAGGGCTTTCCAGGACTACAGTGGCCTGAGTGCTAGCTAGATGTGTGTCTTTTTGATGATCCAGTGAAATTAGAACATGAGAAAGTAAAAGAGAGTTGTCTGGAAAGCAAGAGGAAGAAAGGAGGTCTTGTTGATGCTCATCATGTGCCTGCAGTTCTAATTGTGATTGCTTATTTTCTCTTTCCCCACTGCCTCATCATTACTTCATAGGAACCAGGCAGAAAATAATGGACCATGGGAAGAGCAAAAAGAAGTTAATTTAGTGGAAGCTAAGGCTGAAGCATGATCACATGAGTCAGGAAGGAGAATTCAGGTGACTGCATGAAAGCTGGTAGAGAGAGAGGAGTGAAAGGACTGAGGAAGGGATAGGCAGTACAGGGCTCAGGTATTCTTTCTCTGCTAATTTTTTCTATTATCCTTTAGTCCAGACTTTGGCTACCGGGGCAGTTCAAGAGAGAAAAATTACAGCTAGATCATAAAAATCAGCTTTATTTTGAAGAAAAAAAGAAATAATTTTTGGGTAGTATTTTTTCCTCTTTCATTTTTTTCTCTGTTTCTCTCTGTCTGCCTGTCTCTGTTTCCTGCCTCCCTCCACCTTAGGCTCCCAGCTTGGATTTTGTATATCATGTAAAGCTTCTTTCATTAATTGCAGCTCAAATTACCCTGATTATAGTACCACCTCTTTAGAGTGCTTGCCCAGCAAAGAAATTATTTTAATAATGATGCACTACACATCATACAAATATGCAGTTTCAGTTCTTTGAGCAGCATTTGTAGTTCTTAATCTGGTTCTTTCTCCTACATTTTAAATTAGTTTTTTATTTTAAATTATTTAACTAACTTGCTTGAAAACATGGCTGTGTGGAGACATAGGCTCATTACCTTGATGCATCATCTGAGAGAAATCCCAGCAGTGAGGATGACGATGGAGGGTGTAATATATTATCTTAAAAAAGGTCATTCTGATGTTGCTCTTCTCAGTGCTGCCATCAAGAAGTCAGTGATCACAGCAATATGCTGCTAGCATGTTGGTGTAGGTGTTGATAGATAGGCTTGGATGCTTTTTGAGACTTTCAGAGCAGTGAAGAAATATTTTTTAATTGGAGGGGCACCAACTCTAGCCTTCAAGCTTTGTTGACGTTAATTCTCGTAGTAATATGTTGACTATATTGTGAATCACTTCTAACTGGTGCTAGACAATGCACTTCCCAAATTTCCAAGTTCAAGGAACTGTTCTGAATTTCCAGTTGAAAATGCTGTAGGTATACTTGTGTGTGATATCTGAGAAAGTACCAAACAGAGGATAAAATGCTCTGTCCCTAAGTAGCTTGAATGTGCAAAATATGTTTTATTCTGTGTCCTCTGCATCCTCCCTAGAGGAGAATAATGCTGGGAGTGGGCGGGAGGGACATTAACAATATTTTATCACCAAAATGATGGATTTCCAATAGCTTGCTTTTGTGCATATCTTGCTACTTTAGTACTCTGTTTTATTTAGGTTTATCAAAACTCAGCAATATTTTAGACCCCATTCCTGAAAAGATAGTTCTTAGCTCTGTTTATGTGCTGAACTCTCAAGTCAGTGGTACCTCTGTCATGAATGAAATACTAAAAATTAAATGTTTGTGTAATTATTCACAGAAGTAGGGGTAGGCAACACCAACAATTTCCTAAATTGTTCTGCAACCGCAGTGAAGCCAGTGTATATATCAGTAAGATATTTTCTTTTCATTGAGGCTTTTTTTTTTTTAGACCTGGTAAGAGAAGCAATGAAAATTATATCTATGCCGCTTTTGATCTTTCAGGGTATATCAGATGTTTTCCAGCAATTTTTGCAAAATACATCTTGACCTTTACAAGCTTTATCTGAATGACACAGATCAAGTAGTGGTCCTGCCTATGTGACTAAATACAGATGTTGCTAATATATTATGATCGGATATGCTTTTGCCATGGTTTGACTGCCTTCAGGGCTATGCCTTCAGAAGCAGTCCCTTCAGCGAATCACCTTTTAATTAAAAATGTAATTTAAATTTTCTTCTTTTCCTGCACAAGTGAAATTCCTATCCTAAAATTACACTGCCTTCCCCTCTCCCCTCCTGCCCCCTTTTTTGCATTTTGGGTGTACATTTCAACCAGGTCAGCATGTGTTACCTTAGGTGGAATGAGCATACTTAAAGACTGTAGATGATCCTCTCATGATACAGCTGTTAAAAAAGGAATCTGGGTTTTAAGTTGAAAGACCTTGGCCAGCTTAGCTTGATGGCAAACATACTAGAGAGTTAATGTCAAAATTAGGACATTTTTTGACTGAGATGCACTGTAGAGAGAGAATTGGATATAGAGCAGCTTGAAATTCAAATTGAGTGGATATGCAACTTTAATAAAAATTTATGAAAGTCTCTCTTTTAGAAAGAAGGCATTGCTTAAAGTATCCAAGTCTGTCAAACAGTCCTTCTCAGTAGGTACTTGTGTCATTTATTTCTGAGTCAGCACAGTGGGGAAAGCAGCAGAGGAGGGCAGTGTGGGTTGTGGATGTCCTCAGCATACGAAGTGGCTGCTGTGCAGTGGGAGTGCTGCAGTGCCGCGATGGTCACCGGTTCTCTTGCTTTGAACTTTGTTTCCTTTCCCTGGCTTAGGGTGCTTTCTAGCTGGCCTGACCAGCTGTCTGGTTTCCACATGTCTTTCTCAGGCCAGACGGGGCTATTGTGAACCGTCTCATCATCTTGTGTAGCTTTTATCAAGAGCAATTAAATTTTGAGGAAAGAGAAGAAATTGAGGAGGAGAAAAAATATGAAAAAGCTCCTTTCAATGCAGCATTCATTCTGGCTAAGTTAAAGTAGCCATGGAAGTATGGTTATAGAAGCAGTAAAATTCCAGCTAATGACAGAAACAATTGTTTTTAGTGTAACTTAGTTATGTTAATTGATTTGACAACTTGAGAGAAAGGGTTTTTTGTACGGATGAATGTTAGCTGGAGAGAATTCCTGTGGAGTGGAGACAGAAACTGCAGTTTAGCACCAGTGAGTGGAGAGAGATCAGTAGGATGTACAGTAAGAAGACTGTACATAATGGGCCATAAAAATAATGTCTTTATTGAGTCCATGATTTTTAGTATCCATTAGTTATTGAGTTCCTGGATTAGCTCTGGAAGGTATTCTGTAAATCTTGCATGGGGGTGAAGGCTAAAAGGTCATTGGGGAGGGGCCGTTTTGTGAAAATGTTTTCCTGCTAATAGCTGTATTCTTTCTTTTTATTGATCACATGAATTTAGTTTGGCACAAAATACGTGAACTGTTTTTTAAATGGTTGCTATGAGGACACTGTCCTCCTCAGTATAGAGCTCACTAGATGGTAAAATAACATCCCATACCATCACGGCTTGCCTTAGAAATGTATAAACCCAAAAATGAATCCAAGAGACTTTTGGCATGGGCTTATACTTCCTTATCCTGCTCTCGGATGCTGAATTTGCTCTAATAGCTAAAGTCTGCAGGATATCCAACAATTGCATGCTATTAGAAAAGGAAGAGGGTTTTGGAGTACTCCAGAGAAATAAAAGTTCTAAGGAAAGTTAATAGGTTTTATTTGGACCTTTTATCAAGTCTGAAAGAGAAGAAATAAACTCCCCAGTGAAGTATCATTAGACACAACTGTTGGCAGGCGGTGTAACAGCTCTGGCACTGACAGGTCCCGCTCTCCCCACCTGGCTTGTGGCCTTACCTCCTTCCTTGTCCCAGCTCCTCTGAACCCCTTAGTGAGCTGAGGCAGCTTACTGTAATGACGGAAAACTATTTAGATAGTTTACTGGATTAGTTTTTTTCTGACTTGTTGAGCTGATTTGGCTCCCTGCATGGTTGGGTGAACGCTGCAGGCAGTGAGAGGAAGGGGAAGGACGACAGGAGGGGCTGGTGAGGCAGGAGCAGGGCACCAGCAGAGCAGGGCACCTTCAGCAGTGGCCAGGTGTCGGATCAGCTCAGGCATTTCATCTGGCTCTGCGACTGGGTGGGCTAGCCCCTGGCATCAACACCTTGATACATGGGCCAGCTGGACAGCTTGGGAGGGAAGGGAAATAGGCAGCTGAGGAACGGGGGAGTGAGAGGCTGTCAGCAGGAGGAGGCGTGTGAGAGGAAGACTATGGTGGGCCATAACTAGTGTGTCAGCTGGATTTGTGATTATTTTTTCCAATTTGATAGGGTTATGAGTTTCAATTTCTATGAACATCTTTTGAAGGTATTTTGTAGATCTCTCTGGTGAGCGGAAGTGAGAGTAACGGGTTTGAATGTTTATGAATGCTAAAGAGTGATTAAGCCATCAGAAAAAGAAAAGCTGTAAAAATGTTAGCCTGTGAAGACTACAAAGAGCTTAACATATAGTCCTCTGCCATTGTTAGCAGGAACTGAGGGAAAACCCCACACTTTTTGTCCTGGTTTCGGCAGGGATAGAGTTAATTTCCTTCCTAGTAGCTGGTACAGTGCTGTGTCGGTTCCAGGTGTACTGGACGCCCCTCCAAGTGAAAGCAAATTGTGGCCTGCACTCTGCTGCCAAAGGGATTGAGAAAAATGCATTAGCAATATCAAGGAGTCTCGGTTGGTGCTCTAGTAGACACCAGTGCACAGTGTACCTTAATGCCATCAAGCTATACAGGGACAGAACCCATCTGTATTTCTGGGGTGACGGGGGGATCCCAACAGCTAACTGTATTGGAAGCCGAAGTAATTCTAACTGGGAATGGGTGGCAAAAGCCCCCCATTGTGACTGGCCCAGATGCTCCGTGCATCCTTGGCATAGACTACCTCAGGAGAGGGTATTTCAAGGACCCAAAAGGGTACCGGTGGGCTTTTGGTATAGCTGCCTTGGAAACGGAGGAAATTAAACAGCTGTCCACCTTGCCTGGTCTCTCGGAGGACCCCTCTGTTGTGGGGTTGCTGAAGGTCGAAGACCAACAGGTGCCAATCGCTACCACCACGGTGCACCGGCGGTAATATCGCACCAACCGAGACTCCTTGATTCCCATTCATGAGCTGATTTGTCAACTGGAGAGCCAAGGAGTAATCAGCAAGACTTGCTCACCCTTTAACAGTCCCATATGGCCAGTGCAGAAGTCTAATGGAGAGTGGAGACTGACAGTAGACTATCGTGGCCTAAATGAAGTCACGCCACTGCTGAGTGCTGCTGTGCCGGACATGCTAGAACTTCAATACGAATTGGAGTCAAAGGCAGCCAGGTGGTATGGCACAACTGATATTGCTAATGCGTTTTTCTCAATCCCTTTGGCAGCAGAGTGCAGGCCACAATTTGCTTTCACTTGGAGGGACGTCCAGTACACCTGGAACTGACTGCCCCAGGGGTGGAAACACAGCCCCACGTTGGGCGCCAAAAAGGACTGTCGTGGTTTAACCTCAATCGGCAACAGAGCGCTACACAGCCACTCGCTCACTTCCCCCGCCCCCCGGTGGGATGGGGAAGAGAATTGGAAGAGCACAAGTGAGAAAAACTCATGGGTTGAGATAAAAACAGTTTAATAATTGAAATATAATAATAATAATAATAATAATAATAATAATAATAATAATAATAATAATAATAATAATACACAAAGCAAGTGATGCACAGTGCAATTGCTCACCACCCGCCGACCGATGCCCAGCCAGTCCCCGAGCAGCGGCCCCCCCGGCCAGCTTTCCCCAGTTTCTGTACTAAGCATGACGCCACACGGTATGGAATGTCCCTCTGGCCAGTTGGGGTCAGCTGTCCTGGCTGTGCCCCCTCCCAGCTTCTTGTGCACCTCCAGCCTTCTCAGTCGGTAGAGCATGGGGAGCTGAAAAGTCCTTGGCTAGTGTAAGCACTGCTTAGCAACAACTGAAACATCGGTGTGTTATCAACTTTGTTCTCATCCTAAATCCAAAACACAGCACTGTACCAGCTACTAGGAAAGAAATTAACTCTATCCCTGCTGAAACAAGGACGCTTTTTTACCTTAAAACACAATTTGTCATTAACGCTATTCCTTAGCAGCTTCAAAAGAAATTGCACTTTCACTCTTCTGGAGCTTTTAGTTTGTTCTTTAAGGTCCACAAGGCAAAAACGGCTGGCAGACCAACCACACTGAACAAGTCTTCAAGAACTACTAGGAGAAATTGTCCTCAAACATTTCCTTTTGAAAAGCCAGCTTTCCTCACAGAGAGGACAGCCAGTCTATTAGCTATAAAATATAACCGTCTCTGTTATTGCAACAAATCAGGAGTCTGGTGGTAGGCAGAGGAAACACAAGCTTGTTTATAGAGTCTCAGCTCTTGGAGTAATTCTTGTCCTTGTAAGCGTTTAAGGGAGGCTGGAGTGTTGCCACAGCATGAGATGTTATTCTGCTGGCTGGTGACATCCACAGTGTGTTTTATCTTTTTATTTAAAAAACCCCACAAAAAACCCCATAAGTACAATTAAATACAAATAAAGTAAGTGTCATGAGAATGAAGGAATGCTTGAAACCATAAAGCAACTGTAACAAATTAGGTTATATTTGCCTGACTCTTGAGATAGCCTGAAATAGTAATCCTGAATAACAGTGTTTTTACCAGGCAGCTCAGATTTAATTCCCAAGTCCCATTACTTGAGTGCCTCTGTCCAACACAGAGCTTCAGAGACTTCGTTGCGGAGAGGCAGAGGCAGACAGGACCTTTTGACACATGTAGGCATTTCACAGTGAGTAACTGCTGTGCCCCTTCCTTTATCTTCATTTCCATTTTTAAAGAGAGAAGGAAAACTAAGTGTTCAAAATAGATGTATGGCCCTGGAAGCATAACGCTGCAAGGAGAGGGGTGATTGCATTTATATTACTTAAGCAAGGCCCTTGGTCATAACCCTGGAAAATCTTAAAATCATGATTTTATTATGCACAGGAAAAATATTTTAGGTAGGCTTCAGGAGCTGCTTGGTTACTGGGAGCATAGACCATAAGAAGCCAATGTTATCATGTTCGTAATGAGAGGATCTTCGTAACGTATTTTCCTCTTCATATTGCTGCTAGATTTATAATATTATAAGCTACCAAAACAACCAGTGTGTCTGTGTTTAAAATACAAACTTTGTTGTGTAATGACTTACCACTAAATCCTAATGCATTTTTGTTTTGTTTCATTTCATTTTGTGGCTCATTTCTTGCTCTGCACTCCCAAAGATCTTCAACTCTGTGCTTGCTTTCTGAGTCACAAATGAATTTTTAAAATAAGCACTTGTACTGTGAACCATAAAGCAAAATACAGAGATGGAATCAAAAGAAGGTGGTAAATTACTTTTAGTGTTCTGCAAAGAAACTTTCACTTGGCTTTTCCTGTTGTTCTGAAACTGTGAAAATCAATATAGAAACATATATTCTGAAGGCAGGTCATCTGTGCACCGGGTGTTTGTAACAGTGAGCTTTGAAGGGGATACTTATGCCCCTCCTGACATGAATCTACAGTTCTTTGCACTAAGTGTCCCGATGAAACTACATTTTAGCTGCAGCTATCCATCTCAATGGCTATTACTTTTTACTGGTTCAGACTGGTATCTTTTATTATGGATTCACTGATAGATCAATACGACACAAGCAAGATAAAAATCAGTTAGCTGTACATGTCTATTATAAGCTTGAGACGTCAGAAAGCATTTTTTCGGGATAGAAAGGATATGCCATCCTCCAGAAGCCTCACAAATGCTACTTTCCTGTTAAGTAAACCCAAGTTTCCTTTTAGTTTCCCTCCAATCAATCCGTGCCTGAACATCTTTCTTTTGAGATCCTCTTGACCATTCAACATCATTGAACTGAGGAAAACAGGTTTGAAAAGTGAGAGTAGAAGTTGTTTGCCATGAGAAAGAGGCAGTAGACGGGAGTGCTGACATGTCTGTATCCTAACGAGAAAATCGCAGCATGCGTGCTCTATTGTAAACTTTATTATAAGCCAGGGTGAAACTTGCCAGTTTTAAACTGATAGCATGAAAATAAAGAAGAGAAGTATGGCTTCTGTGAGGAGACTTCAAAACTTCTGAGAATAGGTGGAAATTGCCATAATAAAATCTCTGTTATGAAGCTGTCCAGCAGAATAAAGAAATACCCTGGGGCCACTTTCTGATCTGGATAGGAGAGAAAGCTAGCGGGTCTGTGAGACCCGGTGCTGGCAGGAACAGATTGGTGGGTGCACCACGGACTGCACCTGCCCGGGGCTGCAAGCGCAGCCCATGAAGCCTGCTCTCCTAGAGCCTTTTGATTCTCTTCAGGGTCAAAAAAGTGTAGGACCAATTTTGAAGCTTTTCCTGAAATTAGGATGTATATGAAGGTTTCCTTGAATATCGGTTCCTTCACAGGACTACGTTTCCTTGCATAACAACCTGGCTTCATGAAATATTTAGAAAATCTCTTGGAGACTCTTTGTCAATTTCTTGAAATTGGCAACAGTTAGAAAAATGATTAACAGGGAACACAGATACACACCTACTATGATAAAATTCTTGTGCTAATATGTATAATATTGGTCCTCATCAAACCAAGTCTCCAGTTTTTCACAGGTTTGTTACAAATTTTTAACTTGGACTTTTCCCCCTCTATTTTACCTCTCAATTTGTGATGAACCCCATTAAACTGTTTGTGGACTCACAGCTGAAGAAAGGCTGAGGAACTGGATGTTTATATATTTTCATTTATAGCTGTGCTTTCCTGGAGTTGTAACCATAAAAAAAAGGCGTCAGTAATAGAGCAATAACCTTATGCTGAATATTCTTGCTGAAAATACTTTGCTCTGGAAAAGAATTTACTTAGTAGTGTGTTGGATAATACAGCACAGTGTTCATTTTGAGCAAGTTCAGAGAAGGATTGTGCATGAAAACAGTTTAAAATATTTTTTGTTTTTTTTTTCTGAGGTGTCCTCCTTTCATGAGATTTTTTTCTTAAATAACCATCATCAAATGTAATCCAATATATTCCCAAAGCAAAGCAACAGTATTTTTAAAGGTCAAAGTATAACTTTTCTGATTTGAGGACCATCTCAGAAGGGACCAAACTTTATCAGCAAGGAAGTGCACCAATCTTCTGTCACTTAACTGATTTCTTAAAATTTATGTCCTGTAGAATCATCTTTGCCTCCAAAGGCAGCTATGTAGAGGTGTGCCTACCTTCTTTCTTCATCAATATTTCCAATGTGCTTTACTGGAAGCGGTAATGCTTTTGCAAGAAGGATATATAAAAGGAAGGGCCTATTATGTTTCTTCATGTAGCAGAAGGGAGTCTGTACAGGTACCCTGCAATAACGTCGGAGAGATTCCTTTGTCTCTATTAAACCTTTTTTCAATTACTGGTGCTATGAGTGCAACAGTAGTGGTAATAGCAATGCAGAAGTCTTATCCCAGAAGGACTTTCGGAAGTGTTTAAACTGTCAGTTCTTATAGGTGCTGTTAATTGCTGTCCCAGGAGATTATCTGCAGCTGAAATTTAAGGTAAATTTGTGTACATGCTGGGTAGTTTGGAGTGACTGTGCCAAGGAGAATAGCTCACAGAATACAACATATTTCAATTATGTTAGTTGATACGATTGCTTTATAAAATGTCTGGGTTTTTTTTTGTCTGTGTGTTGGGTTTTTTTTGTTTGTTTTCTCTTTTTTTGTAAAGTCAAGCGGAGGATCTTCCAGTTTGCCTTTGAGCAAAGTCATATTTCTGAAATGACCCTTAATGCAGAATTTTTTTGGAGGGGCAAATTCCCGTACTGGAACTGTGCGTGCATTGGGTAGCCTGGAAAGGTGGTGTTACTTTCAAACTGTGAGCTCAGTCTTAGCTTGATATTTCTGAATTGCATGCCAGCATGTATATTGAAGTGTACAATAGTATAGGCAAATATGCAGATGAGGGCAAACAAGTAGTAATTACTTGAATAAGAAGGGTGAGAAATTGAAGTGATAGAGCACTAGATTCTTCTTCAGTGACTCACAGTACCAATGTCGTACATGTTTCCAAGGGTTAGCAACACTCTGAGTGGAGCCATCAACATCTTTTTTATATTCAGTCCCTCATATTAATGGTAATTGCTGCTGCATCTTTTTTTTTTTTTTAAAGAAAAATAAAATATCTTTTGTCTGAATATTTTTAAGATGGCAAAAGAAAAGTGGCATTGTTTGAAAATCCCAGTGGTGTCATAATGAGACTTCACATAAACATTAGATCAAGCAACCACAAGCAGTGTGTGAATTATTCTGGGAAGTTTTTAAACGTGGGATATATGACATTATTTAAGTATTTATAAATGTCATCTCATCTGTTAAAGGAAAGCTAATAGACTGTTTTGCAGACATTTCAGCTCCAAAAAGCAATTGCTTCTGTAATCTATTTCTATAAAATCGGCAAAAGTGGAAGCAGACGTACTATGGGTCAATACCAGTGAAAGGCCTCTCTGCAGACAAAAGATTCACAGTCCATTAAGTTTCAGGTCTGCCCTGATATGGATTCCTCTGATGTATTACTATTATATCCTATTTTTGTTGACTCAGTTACTATGTCAGCAAAACCAAACATTTTGGCTTGTGTCCCAGCATCAAGCTGTCTACGGAGGATATGTGTTTGCCTCCGCCACCATGACAGTAATGAGAAACTGGCATTAGTTTGATCTGCATAATTGTACGCTTCTAACTTAGACTCTGTGTCAGTAGGAGACAACTTATTGTGATGATACTCACTGCACATTATTTGTTTTGTGCAATCAGCATTTATTTATGCAAATTTCATCATTACAAGAGGTCATTTTCCAACCTTCTACCATGAAATCACTTTCTCTGCCAATGAACAGTAAGAAAACACCATAGGAAAGCAGCCAGGTATATTTGTCACTCACACTCATTGGCCAAGACAGTGCAACGGGTTTATTGTGTGTGTGCATATGTTTTTAAAATTATGTTTTATGAAAGACTGACAGCTCTGATGACAAAACTAAAATTTGATAGACCACATGTGATTATTTTAGACAAATGCTGTCAAAAAAGGCACACACAAAACCCAAACCAAAACCAACTCACTGTCTCACTAGTTCTGAGAGTTTCTTTAAGAATAATTTATAGACTGAAAAAAATATTTTGTGTTCCCCAGATGATCAGTGGAATGTTTTCTGTGATAAGAAGCAGAACCCTGTAGTTTATTCATGTGAGAGATAAAAAGACAGAATAACAAACTAGGATGTCCCACTTGTAACAGCAACCTGAAATAGCAATAAATGTTGAAAAAGCTTATCATCAGAATCATTTGGATCTTAAGGATTCATGAACTAACCTTCAAGACTCTCTTGACAAAAATGTTTCCAAGGTCACATTGTTTATCTTATCATTAGTAGTAGAGGAGCCTCTTAAGGTTTAGTTTGCAAGAAACTGAAACAACACCAGAAATTACACTTTTCCCTAGACGATCACTTCTAAGTTTAAAAAGAGTTAGCATACGTCAGTGCTTAAAAGGTAGGAGGAAATAACACAGAACAGTTAATTTGGGGGCTAGTTGACTCTGACAGAGTGATGAGTACTTAACAGATTGTATCTTCACAAGAGGCACAGAGAGTTCACTGGACTGGCTAGCATGCAAACTATTGCTGAAAGGAAAAGAATGAGAGCCCAAATATGGCTTTACCTTTTATCTTCCCCAAAAAAATCAATAGGAATCCTGGAATTCTGAGCAGAAAAAATTAGATGTACTATATTAGATGTACTATATCAGCAGTTAGACTAAAATCATATTATAAGTATTATAACTATATACAAAACAAAACCCACAGGTGGGCCACATTTACAAGGAATGGTTGAGTTTCTAATGGTCCTTTGTATGCCAAAAAAATCTATAAGTCAGATGTTTTACCACACAGGGACAAAAAAGTACATTTTGAAAGAATGAATGTAGTTTAAATTTGTTTATATGTTCACTAAGAAGCATTCTAATAGACAAGCACATGCATCTGGGAGAGAATTTATATCCACAGGTGTGCATCAGATGATTAGTTCCTAAATATTTTTACAGTCCTTGCTTCATGTGGGAATATGATCCCCTGTCCCGACATACGCTGTTCTATATTTCTTGAGTGAAAAGGTTCTTAAACAAAACTCAGCTGGGCAGCCAGTGCTGTATGGGCCCCAAGTGGTAAATGAAGCTATGTGAGCTCAGAGTTTAATAAGAATATACTGCTCTTTGTATCACCTACCCACAGTCAGTTGACATGCTGGATTAAGATTAGAAACTGTATAGTTAGGACTTCCTGATATTTTTCTGGGGTTTTGTTTGTTTGTTTGTTTGTTTGTTTGTTTAGTTATGAGGTAATTGGGAAAGAAGTAAGGGGAACTAAATTGAATGAACTGTAATAAGACTAGATTCAAGAACAGAATGAGAAATGGGAGTCCTAAAAAAAAAAAAAATCCATAGAAGAAAAGTGAAGAAAAAGGCTAGAAAAAAGTGCTGTAAAACATGAAAGTCTCAGTGAGGTAAAAAAAAAAAAAAAAAATAGTTTCATAATAAGAGCCAGTGCCCTTAGAAGAAAGGACCAAAATCCCAAATCACCCAGAGTAAAAGAGGGCCAAATGAGATGAACCTATTGGACACAGATAAGAGGCAGAAGTACTCAAAGTGGAAGTAAAGCAGATACTCATCTACAACATTTACAGAATCTTTGTGCTAGCCAAAACACAGGAGATGTAGCCTTGAACTAGCAACAAGGTGACCTCTGAATAAGTACCATGAATGGATGATTAAGAATGGACAACATAGATGTATGATAACAGGAAGACAACTATTTGCAGACTGAAAAACGTACAGTGTATTGAATATTTTTGAGAAAGTATTAGGAGAACCCGACACATGGAATGAAATACTCTAAGAGGCGTATTTGCAGGACTTGAGAGACCCCAGCTGGGTAGCTGAAAGGCAGAGGCAGGGAAAATTGACAATAGCAGCCTGAGGAGCAAACGGTTGCATCTGGAAGAAATGAAGGGCAGATTTTTCTCTAAAACTTGACTTTGAAAATTGCTTTCAAACAGAGCAAACCCCCTAACAACAATATTCTTTCTAATTTACTTTTATGTTACAGAACTGGTTTAAGTAACAAACAAGAACTTCCTCCCTTTGTTAATTGGATGGATATATCATATGCAAAACCATTCCTTATGGACACTTTGATTTCATGAGGTCTTCGCTTACGAGCTGCCCCAGGCATGGCAGTGATAGCTAATGAATGCTTTTTCTACATTCCGTCTGAGTAGTTATTTTGTCTGTTCACCCTTCCTGGACAGAGGGAATCATGATGGAATGAACTGGAGAAACTCAGGTGTGTCCTTTGCTAGTAGGTGACAAAGAGAATTCTTGCCATTTACTCTGAAATGAATAGATACTCCTTAACTCTCAGATTTTAATCTCATGTCATGCTACAGCTAATACAGGTAGAAGGTGAATTATATAACCTACCTTCCGACTGTCACATCTCTAGCCCAATTAAAATAGTCAGTCTGGGGTTTCAGCATGGTTCTCATCTGTCAGGCATGGCACCAGACTTTCTTGTCAGAATTCAAGAGAAGCGTTTCTGTAGAAGACATGACATATCTGAGTTAAAAATTCCAAAGGTTAGTCTGTTTTATTCCAACTAAGTCTTTACATTTCCTTCCATTGTACCTGAATTTGTGGAGTTTTACTGACTCACAGAACAAGCTCTTGTATAAGTCTTCTAATGCTGCCTGGCTGCGGTTAATCCAAAATAAAGTAAAAATAGTTTGTCTAGAAATTACAGATTGAGAACTGGGTAAATCACAGAGAAGAGATTTGTTCAGATGTGCTGTTCACTGATATGCACGAAAATATATATCAAATCCTGAAGCTGTATTGATGTCATAAGTTCTTGCAGTCACTGCTTAGATTCTCTGATAACTGAGTATGGATTGTCATGGCAAATATATGGAGAACTGGAGAAGACTGTGGGGTCTTGAAGTTGGGGTTTGATGTCTGAAGTTGTGCGAACTCTGTTATAGTCTAGTGTTTCGGCCCCAGTCTGTCTCTAATTTTATACCTGCTCTGTGTGTATGTACTATGGAGTGCTCTTTCTATTAAAAGACATCACGTGAGGTACATATTGCTTAGCAGTCATCCAAACTGTGCCAGTGGGTTTCTTTTATCTAAATCAACAGCATGTGTGGATGCTTGTTGCAGATTTCAAGTACACTATGCCAATGATTCACACAAGGCAAAGGCCTGTTTGTTGAAAAGAAATCTACGGCCATGGCAATTACGATGTAGCTGAACTGTTCTAATGGTGAAGTGTCTTTAGATTCTATGTAATGAAAACCATGCAGCCTTGGAAATATTTATTAAAATGTTTTAAAATGTATTATAACTATTGATTTGTGGATGGGCAGAATGAAAAAAGCAGAAACATTATACAAGGTTCGGAAGAATGCCAACTGCTTTGAAGTTGCGTTTTAACTTCTGCAGTTACCTTTCCAAACTCCACTGCCATCCTCAGTGGATTTGATTCAGATGCTCAGGGTTAGATTCACCTTACCTGTCTTTAGCCGTCAAAAGGGAGCACTTAATCAAAGTTTGTCAGCAAGGCACCTTTTGTGGTCAGCGGAGAGAGGAAGACACGTTCAGAGGGTCATTCTGCTGATCTTTTGTTATCGCCTGCCCGCTCCTCCAAAGGTGCTTAGAGTAGGTGCTTCACTTTCATATGGCTGGTGTTAGCCTCGGTAAATCTGTGCCAATGCAGATAGCACCACACATCCACAGTGTGTGTGTCATACTTTTCGCCTTTGCAGAAAAGATTTAAAAATATGTTGATAGGTTTCAAAATGTGAAGACTGCCCCTCCAGTTTACTCAGATGGATGACTTAATGTAAAAGCCATGTGCTATGTGCTTGGATCATTTGTAACACTTCTAAAAAAAAATAAAATAAATACTATGAATAATTATAGACCTTTGCATGGGGGAGTGAACCGGGGTTAAAAAGTTCATCTGGAAAATCCCTAACATAGGCTGGAATTAGAACCTGAAAAATAAATTTTGATCTTTTGTCGTCTCTCAATTTGATTGACTCTGATAGAACACAATTAGGTAATTGAAAATATGACTTGAAAAAGCTCCTGCACTAAATTACATAACCATACGGGAATTAAAAAATAGTTTAAATCAGTAACTAAGCCTCCCAACTCAAATAGTACAAACGGTTAATCTTTAGTTTCATAGCTGAATTAAGAACTTGAAAATAATTTTGCTTATGGTCACCTTAAAAGTAATTGTATTTTTTTATCTATACAGAAACCCCAGAATTTCATTTTCATTCAAACGAATTATTGAATTTCTTCCTTGCTTTCTTCTGGCTTCTTATATATGTATACTCAGATTTAATTCAAATTAAATAAATGTTTTCAATCTTCATTTTGGAAATAAAATGCTGCATCCTAAAAATAGCCAAAATGAAGGTGTTTTTATTTCTTGGATTATTTTTTTCTTTAATCAAAACTATTTGCCAAATTCAGCATTGGCCACAAGTAGTTTCAATCACAGATTAAATTCTGGGGGAAAATACTTCTACTTCTTAGAAAGTACAGTTCAGATCTATTGAAACATTCCAATGACTGGGAATTGTCACCCTTTAAAATGAAAATGTAATTAAAAAAAAATTCAAACGTCTTTATGAAGAATTTACAGGAAGTTCGCAGTGAAGTATAATCCTGATTTTGCAAGGAATATATCCTTGCCCAAATTAATTTAATGAGAACTTCCAGCAAGAAACATAAAAAATACACATTCATCTTTTGCCAGAGGAATGTCTGAAAAAATTATTTTTTCAGTCTCTCTACAGAATTAATTTAGTGCACCTCTAAATTTTAAAATTTTAAAAATCCTATTTTAAAAATTTGGCTTAATTGTTCTGTATGGCAAAATGGACTCTCCAGTAATACACAGTTTTAATGAGTGTAGCATAAAAGATCTGTCTGTAGTACTTATTTTTGCCTTAGTTTTTTAGTAATTATCATTATTCAAAATAATTTTATAATAATTTTGAGTAGATTTTTATTTTTATAGTGTTATTTGAAAGGAATACCCTATATTGATTAATCCTAGCTGGATCCCTTAGTCTATAGCCACTAAATAGTATTTACAATTTAATTCCACAGTGCATAAGATTTTATAGGTCTAGGATTCTGAAAATCAAACTCATTTAATATCATTAAATATTTCTTACATCCCCCCCCAAATCCTGATTTCCTACTATACTTGATATATATTCTTTTTTATACCTTGTAGTGGCTTGTAGAAGAGAATTCAGCATTATACCAAATATAATTTGAATGGAAACCATTTTTCTGCACCTTATTTCAAAATGTGTATGTTATTGCTTATAAATCCAAATACTGTGAGTTATTTTATCTTTCAACAGGGTTCATGATAAAAAACAGCTATGCATGTTTCAGAGCAGAACGTCTCATGTTCAGAGCAGTTTTAAAGTATAACAGTAGTAAAAATAGTATCACTGGATACACTGTAACCTAACATCATTTTACATTACCATGATACACTAAGATTGTACTACAGAACAGATGTGATTTGTGCTTATTCTGGCATTTAATTTTCTTTTTTTTTAACTGAAACAGGTGGGCTTGACAAAACTCAGGTTAATGGAGTAGCAGGAGATGAAAATCAAAGAGGCTTTAATGCTTCTCTTCCAATCCATCCTCCCCGTGGTTCCCATCTAAATGGGAGCTTCATCTGAACCGATGCTTTTGACAAGTTTTCTTCTCCTCTGCACCAGGACCTGAGAGGCAGGAGTATGAGATGATCAAAAAAGTTTCTGGAAGATTACTGCTGGCATAATTTTCTTTATTTTGAGGGAATTGTCCAATGCCCTCATACCACCAAGTTTATGTGTGAAAAATATCTGGAGCATTTGTCAGTTGCAAGCTTGCATATAATGTCACAAAAGTAAATGCAGAAATTACTATTTTTAAAGAATCTGTATTGCTTACAGTGATAAAATAGTCTAAATTGAACACATGAAATGATGGAATTATATTTTAAAAAGAAATTAAATAGGCCTCATGGTGAAGGAGGAAAGTAAGTTTGAGGACAACCCTCTGATTTTTTGCAGAATAATCACTGTAATGGTCACATATATCCACATGGTTAAGGAATTAATTCACATTATCATTTAACTTCTGTCGTTGAATACTTATGGGCAGCAAAACATGGTGATCCTTGCTCTAGAATGCATCACCGCAAGCTGTGACAGATTAAGTGCCCACATTATAACTGGTATCTTCGCTGGATCATGACAGATCACTGTGCTTTGAAAGCACTTGTTTAATGACATGATTTACAGCTCACTGAGGGCAGCAGACGAAGAGACAAAGGGCTGTTATGGAGCATGCTGCTGCAAGTGACTAATGCCGTGTAAATGTGGGCTGTTATGAAACTACATCGTCATGGGCATTTGTAAAATTGTCAATATCCGTCAGTTAACAAACCGATGTTTTTGGTTCACTGAACATTGGTAAATGAGACACCGTACGAGTCAATTCTGTATCTTCAGAGAAAGGTATGTTTGTGTTGTTCAGTGTCACTGGACAGAGTATCCTGTGTGTTTGCTGACCTTTTATCTAATACGAAAAGTTAAGTCGTGTTAATGCAGAAAAAAAAAGGTTTTTATACAGAGCAAACTCAGATGAAGCACTCAAGCTTTATTTCTGGGTGGTGGCATGTTTTAGTTGCTCCAAACATCCACAGACTGCATGATATGGAATTTACAAGAATGAAACTTTTAAGTAACTAGTTACAAAAATGGCAGTTTAAGTTGGAAACGTAGTAAATCTTTCAATTCTAAATTTGCAGTGAATTAAAAGCCATTACTTTAGAAAGCATTCCTGAATTCTGTTACCTTGACTGTAAGTTTAGTTTTAAGAAGTCCTTTTAAAAACTTTACTCTATCCTGCTGCAAAAGAGGTTCAATGTAGCTGTTTACATACAAAAACCGTAATGATTTAATTCATGAATTGTCAGAGGTAGAATGGGTTTCCGCCTTTTGATCCCTTTGCAGTCCTGCAGATGTTGAGCAATATGCCTGGCTTATGTAGGGAAAGTTACTGTAGCAGTTATAAAGGCCCTTCCTTGTAATCTTTAATTCTTTTTTTGCCTTCAACCTGAAGTCCACAGGGAAAAGCCCCTGTTTAAAGGGGAGGCAGCCAATAGGATTCATGGAAAAAGTGGGAGATTGTGCAACACTTCACACTAGGTTGCAGCATGTCTTTTTCCATATGTTTTTACTGCCTTGAATTTTCCTTCAAGTGCCAGAAGCATTGGCAGAAGCTTTCTTTATTCACTGGCCCTTGGCTCTGTTACATGCTGATATCAGCTCCTCCAATTTCCAGGTTGCTGAGAAAGACCAGACAACATGTTGCCAATGTTATCATGATAGCTTCTGCCTGAACAAAACCGTTCCAGTAGCAGGGCTTAATGTTCTTAATGATTTACCTTCCAAGACCGTGACTGCTACTGGATATCCTAGGATAAGGTGATTGTCTTACCTCCAAAGGCAACTTTCCTTCATCTCATATTCCAGATGGATATCAGAAGAGATCATATTCTTCAAATGTTCAGACGTTAGTGCTGAAAAAAAACCTGCATTGCTAGATGGAAAAGATTGTAACTTCATAAGAGCAACATAAATTCCATCCTATTACTGCATAGGTAATTGGTTTTGTTGGTCTGTTCTCTCTTTTTTAAGTAGTTGGTACTTTCATTAGATCTGTAACAGTGCTATACATTCCTCTCAAAGGCTAATTGATACCTACCTCTCTTGCCTTCAAAAGGTTTTACAAGAATTTTTCCACCACTAGTACAGCTGCCTCCCCGTTCTCATTTGCTTCTTGCCATACTGAACCATCTGAACTGCTAGTAATGTGTTCGCTGTCATATACTCATATGACACCTTGTTAGGTAGAATCATAGAATCACAGAATAGTTTGGGTTGGAAGGGACCTCTAAAGGTCATCTAGTCCAACCCCCCTGCTGTGGGCAGGGACAGCTTCAACTAGATCAGGTTGTTCAGAGCCCCGTCCAACCTGACCTTGAATGTTTCCAGGGATGGGGCATCCACCACCTCTCTGGGCAACCTGTGCCAGTGCTTCACCACCCTCAGCGTAAAAAATTTCTTCCTTATACCTAGTCTATATCTACCCCCCTTTAGTTTAAAGCCATTCCTCCTTGTCCTGTTGCAACAGGCCCTGCTAAAAAGTCTGCCACCATCTTTTTTATAAGCCCCCTTTAAGTACTGATAGGCTGCAATGAGGTCTCCCCGAAGCCTTCTCTTCTCCAGGCTGAACAGCCCCAACTCTCTCAGCCTTTCTTCATAGGAGAGGTGTTCCATCCCCCTGATCATTTTCGTGGCCTTCCTCTGGACCCGCTCCAACAGGTCCGTGTCTTTCTTATGCTGAGGGCTCCAGAGCTGGACACAGTACTCCAGGTGGGGTCTCACCAGAGCAGAGCAGAGTAGAGGGGCAGAATCCCCTCCCTCGACCTGCTGGCCACGCTTCTTTTGATGCAGCCCAGGATACGATTGGCCTTCTGGGCTGCGAGCGCACATTGCTGGCTCATGTCCAGCTTTTCATCCACCAGTACCCCCAAGTCCTTCTCGGCAGGGCTGCTCTCAATCCCTTCCATCCCCCAGCCTGTCTTGATACTGGGGGTTGCCCTGACCCAGGTGCAGGACCTTGCACTTGGCCTTGTTAAACCTCATGAGGTTCACATGGGCCCACTTCTCCAGCTTGTCCAGGTCTCTCTGGATGGCATCCTGTCCCTCTGGCATGTCGACCACACCACTCAGCTTGGTGTCATCTGCAAACTTGCTGAGGGTGCACTCGATCCCACTGTCTATGTCATTGATGAAGATATTAAACAGTACCACTCCCAATACAGACCCCTGCGGGATACCACTCGTCACCGATCTCCATCTGGACGTTGAGCCGTTGACCACTACCCTCTGGATGCGACCATCTAACCAATTCCTCACCCACCGGACAGTCTACCCATCAAATCCATACCTCTCCAGTTTAGAAAGAAGGATGTTGTGGGGGACCGTGTTAGTGCCCTTACAGAGGTCCAGATAGATGACATCTGTAGCCCTTCCCGTGTCCACTGATGTAGTCACTCCATCAGCTACCTGCTACATCAGGTAGCAGTTCTAAAACCTACTGGAATTGAGGAGATGCTCATCACGGAACCTCTCTCTAAAGTAATTTGAGAGGAGTGTCTTAGGCGATAACTCAAGCCCTTAAGCCTATATAATTTCATGTTCTACTTTAAGTAATCAGTTTCCAGAATTTATCTTAAGCTACTTTCTAACCATAATTTTCTTGAAATGGGCTTTATTGTTTCCTTGAAGGCTGAAAAGTCATCAGTGTGAAGACTATCTAGTCAGATAGCAGGTTGTGTTAAAGTTTGTAATAATGTAGTAATTTAGGATTCCCATGTATTACATTCATTGTAATTAAAGTCAAGTCTTCTCTAGCACATCCTGCTATTTCTGTTTTCTTTCTACTTATGTTAGTGCATACAAGGAAATTACTTGGTATGATCAGATCATACTTTATCGTTACGCTCTTCAAACTGATGTCTAAGGTTTCCTTCTTAGAGGTGCAAAACAAGTTTTCTTGGATTAGACTGCCACCCACTGCAATGACCAGTATATCACCTGGGAATCATAGAGTGTCCCTAGTTATTTGTCACCTGCTCCAATTCCTGGCATTGTGGAGTTCTGATAGATGGGATTTTGTGGAGCAAAGAAAATAAGTAACAGGTCTCCTCTGCCTTTTTGCCTGTAGAATAGGACAGTAGTGGTACGCAGTTACATCTCTAAAACACAGAGATAGGCTGTTTGGGGCCTGTCTGCGGTATTTACTTACCCCTGTTCAGGCTTATGGAATTTTACTCCAAAGGCAAAACGTGGTTTAGAAGGATTCTTGTCAAGCTGAAATCTTGTGATTTTTCTTACTTTTCCTGATAACCTTTCCATCCTCCCTTGAGCCGTTGCTGGTAACAAACCATAGTTTGAGAAAGTGCTGTGGTGGATTCCATGATCTATGAGAACTAATGTCTAGAATTGCTCTCATTCAATGAGGAAGAAAGTCATACCTCATTAATAGGGCAATCTACTAATAAAAGAGAAGTGCCCTGTGCTCCAGAAAAGTTGCATTTCTCTTTGATGATCAAAGTATACAATACACAAACAATGTTTAATGCCAATCCTGTGAATAACAGAGAATTTCTTCCCTCAAAACATAGTGAAGACATCTAGCATTTTGCAGAAGGCACTCAGCATCTCACAGAATTATACCATAGGAGGGAATGTAGGACTCTTTTAAGGGGTATGACTGACATTACATTGGAATTCCATACAGTACTTACTGGAATATCAATATGAAATTGTAAATGACTGGTTCTTATTTAAATGTAGAAATTAAAGAAGTTCTGGTCTTGGTTGAGGAATGTAGGCTCTTGAACCAGTGGTGGGGAAGGTGATGGACAGATATGATGCAGTAAAAATGGACGGAAGTAATGGAAATTTGAGCCCCAGAGTCAGCAGGATGTTTAAGCTATCTGAAATTGAAGGTCTGAAGGAAAGCATGCACTAAGAACAAAATCACAGAGCAAACCGCCAAAAGAGACTGTTGCATCTGTAAGGACATTAAATAATACTAATATCATATCTGGTCAAATACACAGTCGATTAAAGTGTTTTAACCCTGTGTTTATCTATTAAGGCCCATCTTTGACCACAACAGAAAAATGAGTGCTCTCTGAAATGTAAAGTTGTTAGTATTTAATTCTTGCATCCTATTACACCTATAACAAAGCTGAAGATCAAACAAAGTAGTATTATGGCTTCACCAAGAAGTCTGGTAGTTCTACACCTGCACACTGAGCATCCTGGGCATATGTTCCTCCCCTGAAGGTGCTTCAGGCCTGAAGCACTCCTGCACCCTCCTAATGCCTGTGAAGTGTTTAGAACACATTTTGTTGAAATTAATTGAATACACAAAATCAAAAAGAGCTGAAAAAATGTTAAAAGATTTATGAATACTGGTGAATGATCAGAGCACAAAAAACCTTAGAAGCCTTCCATATTATCCTACATATGAGCCTCCTTTGATCTTCTTCCTCTCAATCTTTTACACAGCTTTCTTGTGCTATTATAATTGTTCTGCTAATATTGTAGCGGAATGAAAGAATCAGTCAAAGTCCAGCCAGGAGGTGGCAAGTTGCAAAAATTTGAACATCTATTTAATTTTATATATAACTGTAATTTTTTTAAGTCTATGTAACAATTCACTTACATTAAGTTAAACAATTTGTATAGTTTAAGAGAATCAAACCTTACTCAGTGTTTTTGTAAAGAACAGTTTGCATCACTGTCTCTTTAGGTATTTTTTTTTATGAGTAACTGAGAAGATAAAGATTAAAAATATATCCAATTAAAGAAAGAGATTACTATCCAGTTCAGGAAAGTAGCTTCTAAATTTAATGTAATTTATAATTTGGTTAGTTAAAAAAATAGACTGGAAACCACTAGTTATTAACATATTGTAAATGAATGTGGTAATTTTATCACTGCTGCATAAAAATGTAGGACTGAAACTTACTCATACAGTGCAAAACAGTGGGTATAAGAATTAAAAGAACTAGCATCCCTTGCCCCATACTTTCTTGTATTTCAACTTAAGACAAAGTCATTTGATCTTATTTTAGGATTTTTTAAGACATGCTGGGCTGTAGGTATTAATTTTAGAAAACATTACCTTAATATGAAAAAAAAATGGAAAGATCATGGGCTTGTATGAGAAGTGTGTGGCTGATCCTCTAATCCATTTAACACACTCAGGAAGTGTTAGCATCAGACCTAATTCCTTATGGAACATTTAGATTGACGCTAAGGGAATATGAGAGGATAACTTTCAAAGTCAATAGTGTTTCGTCTTCTGCCAAGAGCATTAGAAACTTCTCAGAACAAGGTTGTATGGCAGTTTCCATTCTATGTCCCTCTTCATTTGTGTAGAAAATGTTAAAATTTTATCTTTTAAATTTTTGGTGTGTTCATAAATATAATACCTGTACATTAGATCATGATCAATACTGAGAAAAAGTCTTATAAAAAGTAGTCCTAGAGCAGAAGTTGAAGACTGCAGTTCAGAATAAACTGTATTCTTTACTGATTGGGAAGCAGTGCCTGCCTTTATCCTACAGTAAACCCAGTTTGCTCTCTGTTCCTCTTATTAATGTTTACTACTTGTAGTATGGTACTCATGAAGAAGTACACTAAGTGCTATGTAGGCATAGGACCTCAAACTGGCCCCAAACAATTTAGCATCTAAATGGGTGCACCTACATTAGGATTTCAGCTTGGATAAGAGGTGTGCTTTTGAAGGGAATTTCCTCACTTACTGTGCTTTGGTTCCCACCACAGAGCAAATTTCAGGGACACGTGAGGACTGTGCAAAACTCTAGTGGACTTCACAGCGATGTATACAAGTTGACCGTACTGCTCCTTTGTTCAGCCATGGAGTTGGTACGTCGTAGAAGTAGTCTTCTGAATGCTTAGGAGATCTGTGTCACTGATCCTGGGGGAGGTTGGTAGGGAACACATGCACAGGTTGCTGAAGTGTGATCTACATTCCTTAGTGTTTGGCTGATATTAAAACTGTTGCTTAGCACCTAAAGGTCTTCATAGGAAAGGGTGAGAAAAGTTCCCTGAGGACTTGGGGGTCTAGCAGACAGCGGCAAAGTCTTCTAGTATACTGTGGAAACTCAGCAGCTGGGAAACACACTGAAGAAGTTATATTTTGAGGAGAGGATTTTAATTAATTGCACAATTACAGTATTGTCATGAAACAGCTGAACGGTTCTCTTGAGCCTTGCCAGGTTTCCGAAGAACGAGTCTCAGAAGCAGTTTCTGTTAAATATCCTAGGAAATGCTGCAATAATAGGAAGTTTAGCTTTCACATTAAAATACACAGGAGATCTCTTGATCTGCAAGTTTAGCTCTGCATACATGTATGTATGCACTGCAAAATGTAGTCTTTAGCTCTGTGGTCCTGTGCTATTTCTAATGTGTGTGTGGGGCACGCAGATACCTACATGTAAAGGCACCACCCTTTCTTTTCTACAACCTTAGATGCACATTGAGCATCTTGTAAAGGACCAATGTATAATGTGATTTTGCAGTCACCTAAATTGCTACATGATTATAGTTCATTTTCAATGTGCCATATAATAGTGCTTCAGAATCTAAGCTTTCATTGCAATAGTAATTAAGCCTCTAGCCCTTATGGTTACAAAGATAACCTTCAAAATGTCAAATGAACCTAAGCAGATGCCTGTCTGCGTCTGCAGAGAGCTTGAAACAGTAGCTTCAAGAAAATGATACTATGTGCTGCCCCCTTCATCCAGTGGGTTCTGCCTCTGAAGAAAGCCTAACGCAAGCACTGCTGTTAGCTATTTCACAGCTGACAGATTTAGCAGAAACAGCCAACCAAAGAGCTCCTCTGACCTTTTTAGAGATAATAAAAGAAAATGAAATATAGGTTCCACTGGTTAATGGAATTAATGGAATTAATTAATTTATTTTATTATTATTAATTAATGGAATTAACTTATTTTGTTAAGCTTATCTATGGTAGGGAGGAAGTGATGAATTAATTTATTTGCTATGAATTTAATATCATTCTTCTCTTGCCCAAAATATTGAAGGAAGGTGCTGATACAACTTTCCCACCCCCTTGACAAAAATATCAAATAGTGAATAACCAGCTCCGCTGTTTCCCATCCAACTGCCAAAACTCCTTCCTTCTCATCACCGTCTTCTGTCACGAAGTTGATGTAATTGATTTCAGTTTCTTCGGAATAAATGCTCTTCTGTCTCCTTTTGCCATCCAATTGAGTTGTGCATCCAGTAATAAAACACGTAAAACAGGTGGATGTAAAAAAAAAAAGTGGTAAAAATACATTACGTTAAAGAAGAGGGCATATATCCAGGAAGAGAATGTAAATCCAAAAAAGTTATTCTGGGAATTATTACAATGTAGCTAGAGTAAACTTACTGTAATACAATATGTCTGGGTATTCTTTGTAACCAGATTTGTATTTTTAAGTGTACTATACCTTTAAATGAAAAATACTGTATTGTTTCTTGTCCATAATGCATGGAGAAGAGGTCCAGGTCAAGATTCTGCTCGCAGCCTGCACGATAGCTTTTACAGGATGCTGGCTGGTAACAGTACAAGCAGGATGCACTGCTGGGTCGTGATTTCTGGGAAACCGAGCAGAAGCAGTGAAAGTATGAAAGCTTCTGCTTGACACTGCTGCTTTGGAAGCCTAGTGAGGACTCATGAGAACTATTCATCTGTTTCATGACAATACTTTAATCTTGCAATTAATTAAAATCTTTTCCCAGTATACAAGCCTTCCTTCATCAGCCTGACATGCCACGCATGGAGAACAAGAATTGGCAAAGAATCGTACAGATTTGTGACAGAATTCCAAACAATGCAACATTGATTATTTAGAGCAGCATAGGGCTAAGCTTTCAGGTAATGCAGTGCTTAAATGAGAAGGGGGATTCACCCTTGAGAAATCCCCAGGTCAGAATTCTAAGTCTGCATTTTTATCCTGATGGTGTTAGGACAGAATACTGTATTAGTTGCATGAGACTTTATGGGAAGGATACGAAGACCACTATAGTAATAGAAACATTCCCACTGATTTTTACATGTGATTGTGTGCATTTTGAGCTATGCAACATATTCTTTTCAGTGCAGTGCACCCACTTCAGTTGAGCTAAATTTGAAATTTTCCTTTAATAAAAAGAAATAGCTGATATGATAGCTTAGTATCAGACTGGTATAGGCTACTGTAGACTTTTTCTCATTTTGATTTAAGGAAAAGTAACTTCCTAATCCTTTCCTATGTTTATAGAGATGCTTTGAGTGAAAATAAGGCTGCTGAAACATTCAAAAACTCACTTCTCCTGCCTGTCAAGAGGGCAGTTCTCCTTGATTTCACTTTTAGCATCACTGCTACTGGTACTTCTGACGTCAGGAAGAGACGCATTCCCTAGCCCTGTATGTTTCATGCGAATGAACTTCACTATGGAAAAAAACTACTGAGAGATGTAATAGAGATAAAATCCTGAAGCACTAGGTTATAATGTGATAAATTATATTATATTATAATTTCAGGAGTTTCTTCTAGTGCTGGTAAAACTTGATTTACAAATAGAGACACGATCAAGGGGAGGCATGTCTCCTTTTAATATATTACATTTCCATGACATGATATCATTTCACTCAATTGAAATCTCAAGTGAGCAAATAATTTTTAGTCAGTGTGTGTTGGGGAATAGTTATATTTCCCACAGGAACTCTGTGAACATGGAAACACTTCGACAAATGTTATCAGTATCAGTCAGACACTGAGAGTGATTAGCGCTGGTTTTGGGTATTTTCTTTTTCAAGCTTAAGACAAGGCCAGATGCAGTTGAGTCTAGGTGGATGCTGTGGAAAGGCACAGTTGCTCGTGTCGCATCGTGGGAGGTGGGCGTGACATCTACTTGTCTCAGCAGGGGGAATGTTGCAAAGCAGGTCTGTACCTCCATAATAATATTTGAATTTTCCTCAGGTGAGCTCCTCTTTTGCTATCTACAATGTTGAAATGAGACTGTATAAGTGATTAAGAGGAGTCCTATGGATGTCAGTCTTAGGTTACACAATGCTGTCACTCTTTTACTGATAGTGAAATTGGCTTGCTGTGTGGCTTTTACTTGATCAGTTAACCTCTGCCTGCTTCATTTCCCCCCTCTGCATGATCAGAACACTAATAATACTTGCTTTCCTTTGCAAAGTGCTTTGACATCTGTGGCCATAAAGCACTTCACAAGTGTTTTCTCTAAAGACACACCTCATTTGTGTAAGAAACATATATTTGGACAGCATGTAGGGAATGCTGTGAGGGCAAAGTAGAGAGATGAAAGAAGTGCAGAGAAAAAGAAAACAAAGAATGAGATGGGTAGAACTGGTAAGTTGCTGTGGTGTTCATCAGTGACTGAATTGTTCCATCTCTAAACCAATGTTACATTGCTGAAATACAATTTCATTAGATTATCTTTGACCCACACGAAACATTCAGTGTTTTGCAGTTTGCTAGATCAAACTTCACTGTTTAATGTGTTTTTCAGATACTGATATGTTTTGCTTCAGTGAATCAACTCCAGCAGTTTTCACTTCTTCCCTCTCATCTCTTTCTGAAGTATAATAAATATTTCTTTCCAGCAATAAAGAGTAAATGTTTGGGGGATTAAAAATATGTAAAATAAATTCTGCCATGCCAGATAATTTCATTAATCACTTATGCTATATCTTAGAATATATTATACTTCACAAACTCTGAAATGAAAGAACAGGTAAAAACCAGTACTTTACAGACTGGAAGATTTGGTGGGGTTGAGTGATTTGCTGAAGATCTCTGTTCTTCAGTCTGGTTTTCTATATATCAGAAAGTTTATATCTTTCTCTTTTCTTCAGCAGTCCATCTGAATGTTCTTTTATAGTCCACATCAGCAAAGCATCAAATTGTTTCTCTGTTTCAGTGAATGAACATTGAGGTCTGTGATAGTTAGTGATTATACAGAAAAAAATAGAATTTGAATCATTATGGCAGTTATTGAGGTTTCTTCATTTGTAAAAAAGCAGGAGTTGGAAACATTTCACAAAGACCATCGGCCTCTGGATTAGCAGTGTTTTCTCTTCCACAGTTACAGTTCAAACACGAAACTAGTCGGTCTTTTTTATAACATCAACTTAGTTCTTTGAGCAAATATTTTTTCCTTTGGACCATTAGCTGAAAAATAATATTCTTCTTAGTCATTTCAACAATGGAAGCATAGGGAGAGTATAAACCCTCTGATCGTAGAAGTGCATTTACCAATAAATTCTTGAGTACTGTATTGTAAACATATGTGCTTTGCTTCAAGGATATAAAATAACTAAGCTTTGTAATATAAAAGCATGTTAATGAGGGTATACACTCTGGGTATTATCCATTTTTCCAACAAAAACCTTCTACTTTCTGTTGCTCATTATCATCTGTTTGTGAACTTAATTCCTTCACATAAGTCTCATTTTCATGTAAATAGCCCAAAAGGCTTGCATGATGTGAGGTTTTTTCAGTAACTGATATAAATGCCTTAGGGTCATCCTTGAAAATTTCTTGCTGTGCTAATGGACATTGCCATGATTTGTATTTGATAGGAGATTATGTTGTAAGAGAAAAAACCAAGAAAGCACTAGCATAAAACAACTGCTTACCCGTATTCATCCAGGGAAAGCTTAGAAAACAGAGAAAAAAATCCCAATGAAGACGTTAACTTCTGTTTTACAGATTCATCCTGTATTACTTGCATGGCAGATCACTAAAAATCTTACTGACTTTCCAGCAATATTGACAAATCGGTATGAAGGAAAAAAACATTTTACTAAATTTTCACTGAAGGTAAAAGTACAAGCATAACGTTAATTGCTGTGTATCCTTTTCCTTCCTGGAGTAGGGTAAGGATTTTATATACTCTGCCTCCAGCTTGAAGAGTCAGTACACAGAATAGAGTTTTTAGATGAACTCACCTAAGGTGGAGCAGAGCAGTTTCATTGTTGTAGACAGACAGAGCCGTGGGATGAAGCTGGAGATAGTACAGAGGTAGCTTTTGAAGCCATGTATAAGTTTGGGCTAAAGCTGCGAGAGGCAGCAGCCCAAATTACAGAGTGCTCTTCCCACTGTCAAACCTCTAATCGCTTCAGCTTGGTTATGTTGAGAAAGCACCAGGAAAAGGTATGTAGCACTACCTGTGGTATAGAAGGTTAATTAATCTGAATTTTGTATTCCATCACAATTGTGTATCTCCTTGGAAAGCAAGGGTATCTATGAGTAGTATGCAGACGAGGAAGGCATAGTTAATGTTGGAAGGCATAACTTCATTGCCCATTCATAAGTACAGTTAAGTGAATTTTCTTCCTCAGCAGGTATTAAATTGTAGAAAGGAAAATGGAAATGGAGTCTTTGGGAAATAAACTTAGTATTAAATCTGACCCAAATTCATGTATAGTTTCAGGAAATTACAAATGGGGGAAATCATAAAAGCTTTGTATTAATATTTTTCAAATTAATATATAGATTTTTCTTTCCAAAAGTAACACCTTTTCAAGATCACCCTACATTTAAGAGGAAAAACACTTGCCATTTAAACTGTCTGCTAAGAAACATCAATCTAATCTCCAGTTGTTTCAAGTTAAATAGAAAGTCAGACTGATTCAAAACCTTTTGTTTGGCAAAATGTGCAATTTCACATTGACCTGAAACAGCAATTCTGTCATCTCTACCTCTTCTATTTGCATATTATTAAAAAAAAAAAAGTATTATTCTTGTAGATCTACTCAAACCTATAAAGAGAGCTAAGAGCCTCACTGTTGTGTTTTGTGGCAGAATGGAATTGTATCTACTAAATATTTCTCATTTATTAATTGTTAATTTTTTTCAGTGTGTTTCCACTTACTTCCTACTTCCATGCCCTGCTTTGATAAGAACGGTTTGTTTTAAATCACTTAAGCCTTGCAAGGTTGAAATTTGACCCAGAATTAGTGGAGTGAATTTTTTATACCTACCCTTACATTACTGCAAGATTTTACTTTTGTGGATCAATGGGGTTGAACCATTACAGGTTAGTCAGACAAAAAAAATCCCGGTTTAACGCTAACTGTCTTCTGTGGAATCACTTTGATAGGCAACCTCGGGTTCAACACACCCTCCCATCCCATGGGCCTCGATTGGCATTGCTCACGTGTGTATTACGGTACTGCCCAAAGGTTCCCAATCAGAAAGAGGCCCTTGCGGGACAGTGTACAAAAGTCCTGGAGACTTGAGTTTTTACCTCAAGATCACACAGCCTGGGTCTTAGAGCCTGCAACTGGCAGCGAGCAGGTAGACTTAAGAATTCAGTTGTAGGATCAAGGCTAACTTAATACAAATATAACAAATGAGTGTAACAAACAGTGAGAGGAAATTAGGAAAGTGAGAATGAGGACATAAATTATAGGAACATGGGCCTGTACAGACAACTTATTGTACAATTTGAGGGATATGAGAGCGTGTTACCAAAAAGCAGCTTGCTTTTACTTCTTCAGTAAATGTCTTTCAACTACTCATGAGTAAAATAGAACCACTTATTTTCTGTTCATGATTTTTTTCCTAATTTCTTCCCCCATCTGCATAGTAACTTCCTTCATCTCACTTCTCTTTATTTTGACATTTTCTATTATTTATCTCTTTGATGGTGCTGCATGTGAGGGATTATGGCATTATTACAGTACTTACCTTTGTTTATTATCATCATCAAATCGCTTTGTGTGACTTGGATCTGGGACATTTTTTCAGTAAAGTTTTATTACATGTTAGTGACTTATGGAGGCTGTAGACTGAGCTCTACATGAACAAAGTATAGCCCATAAGTACTGGCTTTCAGGTCCACTATTTGTTGAGATTTTATTCTTTCCTTTTAAGAGAAGCAGAAAGAGCGTCAGAGCAGAATCCATCTCTGTTCTCCCGCTTTTTTCCCCTCCCTCAAAAAACCCCCAAACCAGCAGTGAACTGCCCAACTGTGATTAAATCAGTGATCCAGAAAGCTACATTAAATTATTGTCTCTAGTAATAGTGCACTGCAATAAAATAGTAGTGTCACAAAGAAATGACAAAGAAATGGCAAAACATCATACCAAGATATTGCAGATTATCATTACTGAGGAATCTCAGAAACTCGGCTTATTTCATTTTCCATGGGACAGGTCCAGTCAGTTTCCCGTTGGACACAAATTTTCCTGCTGAAATCAATAGAAAGTTCTGCTTAAAACACCTGAAAAGATTTCTCTCTGTATAGGCATCAGAGTCTAAGGCAGCATAAAGATGGCATTTTACTTCTGTCTCTGAATTTCCTGGCTTCTTTCATTTATCAGAAGATCCTTAAAATAATGGATTGTAGCTCTTTGCATCAGGAAGCTGCCTCCATTTTCATGAGCTTCTATTGCAACCGTGTATTCTAGTAATCCTTAAACTGTAAGTATCCACTTGTGGGCCATTATATTGTTTGCTCTTCCTCACAAATGTCATAAATGGGCGTATACTTTGATAGGTTTAAGTGACTAAAAAATATTTTTGTAGGGTACAGTACAGCGACATCATTGTAATTAAACTTGTCTGAGATTAGGCCAAAGGCATCAGAGGATTTATGTCTTATGTTTTGCATTCTCTCTCCAAGTTATTTTATTAACATAGGGTGTCTTTAATTATGCAGAACTGCAAACTGCATTATTGATATTCTATAAACATTAACTACTAGTGTCTCTAATGAAGCAGGAAGAAAACATGCTTTCTTGTTATTTGTCAGGACTTGCAAAGCACTAAGTATTTCAGATGCTGTCATTACATTGCATAAAGTACAAGGGATCTGAGACATATGACCTACCAGCTCAGTATTTATGCTTGGCAATATATGTACACATACACACACACAGACAGACACACGTATATACATACATATCTCTCCCTCTCTCTCCCCACACATATATACATAAATACACACATATATATGTGTGTGTGTGTATATACACACACATATGCATATAGTGATTTCTAAGGTTTCTTTCCCATCAGTGGATGCAACATGTTTTAACCTTCAAAATCTTTAACTGTGCTTGTTTTCATTTATATTGCCATAATATATGGAGACCAGAAGGGTAAGAACCCAGATTATAGAAAGTACTGTGAAATACTTACTAATGGAAATAGAAATGTATGCCAGAGAGAAACCAATGATTTACCCAAATGAATTCACAATTCCAAGCCATTTTCTCTGAGATTAATTCAAATATATTCAGACTCCCTGCATGCAAAAGCTCAGACCTAACTTGTATGATAGTGTAGTCATAGTCTGTATAGGAAAGAGTTGGAGGAACCATATAAGAGACTCTTATATCTTCTCAAATATACAAAAATGGATGTTGTATCCTAGCTGAATGCATTCTAATTGGATGGTTTGCTTAATTAAATTGCCATTGTAAGAAGGCACATTGAGCCCCAAACTTCTGGCAGAAGGAACGGGTATTGCCAAGACTGTAAATAGGTTCAAAACTGTATCCTACTTGTCATTTTTTCCCCCCTGTTTATTAATTTAATCTCTATTAAGCAGTTTAGAACTTAGGTGAGAAGTTAAGTCCAAAAAAGACTTCTAAATGGTTTCTGGAGATAAGATACAGTTCCATTTCCAACCTCATTCAGTACTCAAAATTTAGATGAGCTCAGAGTTGTCCAAGGTCTCAGTGTTGGGAATCAGTTTTGAATCGCTGAATTGCTCTGAAAATGAAAATAATAATAATAATAATAATAATAATAATCATCATCATCATCATCATCATCATCATCATCTGTAGTAATAATGAACATTAGTGTGATAATATTGCTTAGCTAAAGCAACACATATTAAGGCCCTATAGCAGGGGCTTAATAGCGGCATTCATACTCTTAGATTCTGATTAAAACTCAGGCACAATAGGAAAACTGAAAGTGCCTTTGAAGAGAAATCTCCCTAGGAACTGTTACTAATCACAGAGGAAGCTTGGATGAGGATTCCACACTCATTTAATGGCCTCAAAATCTAAGGAAAAGCTAGGGAAGTTTGACTTCTTTGTTGCTGCATATTGTGACGGAAAGATCTTTGAGAGTATACAGCTCATTTTCCTATGGAAATGAGCTTGAAAATAATCTAGATCTAGTGACATTAGCTGTATTCCTCAGAGAAAAGAAACACAGGGAAGGTATCAGTCCTTAATTTGTGTTGAACAACCTCTGAGACATTAGCTCAGGGTAAATTGTGTCTTAAAATTGTAATATGCTTGCGTTTCGGGCATGGCTACCTGTGCCTGGCCCATGCAACATTTTGACTCTATGTCCTGACTATGTTGAAATTAGTTTTAAAATCTAGGTGTGTTGCTTTTATTTCATATAACTCAAATGGCACAGGGTAAGAGAATCTGTGATCAGAGTTCATTAAGTGTGATGTCTCTTAGGCAGAGATCAGTGTGCATGTTTAGATCATCCCCACTGGCTTCATATGAAGGCATCTGAAAATTAATTGCCAGTAAACTGCCTGCAACTTCAAAAGTATTTAAAATAGTCTACACAGGCATATTGGAGGGTTGATTTCTGTAGATACCATTTAAAGCCTGAATGAGAGTAAGCTTTAAATAGAATTGAAAATCCTTACCTCAAGGAGCTTCTTATACTACTGATTTAACTGAGATGTGGGGGTTCACCCTGGACATTTCATAACGTCAGACTTTGTGTATCCAGAATTGATGTAACCAAATACTGGCAGAACTGTATAACGTAGGTGTTGTGTGGCACTGATGGGCTGGCTCTTCACGTCCTGTGTCTTCCACAAAACAGGGTCCAAGAGTCAGTTAAATAGTGAAGGGCTTATTCACATGAAAATAAATGCTGTCAGTATCCACGGTTGTTTGGCCCTGGAGCTTTCAAAGAGAAACAGAAAGAAGCACAAAAACTGGATTGAGAGCCTGCAGTCTGTCAATGAACTGCTGAGGGATGCAACACGACAACATAATCAAATCTGATGTGTCTTTGCAATGACATACCAAGCCTGCAGAATTCAAAACGGCTTAGCTTGCTGAAAGCCATGGCCAAAACATGTTTTCTCTTAGCTGCAAATACTTGAAAGATTTTAAAACTAATTTTTTAAATGAAATTCTTTGCTATCCAGACAAAAAAGATTTCTGTGACCCAAATATTTTCAGTGGTACAGAGCTTGAACTGAAAAAAATCCAACTCAACCAGATGTCATCTTGAATTTCCTACCAGTGCCTGAATCTGTGGGAAAGATATGACACCTATGCTATATTAATTAAAATCCAACTTCCCTGTTTCTGATTGTATAAGAAACTTCCAAGAAGTCCATTAAAAGGATTTGCAATATTGCATACTTCCAGTGTAGTGTCACATACTGAATGTGTTAGAGAAAAGACAGTCTGGCTAGCGAATTAGAGGTAATAACAGCAAATCTCAAATACACTAGTTATTATGTTTATTATATAGTCAGATTACATATGCTAGTTCCTGGTTTTCTTCTTCCTTGGTCTGTTCAGTATGCTGTCTTAAGCGAACAGCGTTTGATTATATACTTCTGGTGTATATTTTGCTCTCTGTAGGTGTACATATTAAAATGTTTCTCCCATACTTTCTAGCGCTGCATTTTCATTTGGTTTTATCCCTCTTACATGCCTTGTAGTAAGTACTTCTTCTGTAATTGCCATATCACAGTGTACGCTTTTATGTAGACTGACTAATTGGTAAATGCTGGCTTTTTATGCTACTATTTGTTTTCTGTAGTGTCATTTATGCCATTCAGTATTTGGCTGTGTATGGTATTAACAGTACTTTCTGGAGGTTTAAAAGTAATGACTTGCTGATTGTCCTTCAGAAAACAGTCTCCAAAGCAATATTTTTTCTTCCACAGCCTTGTGTTACTGTATTAATTCAGAAATGAAATTTTTCTTTTGTATCAAAAGTGTGCATACTTACTGAGCTTTCACAAGTATTTTGTTACATTCATTTAATACAGAACAAAAATATATCTAAAGGACCATAATACTTTTTTTTAGTTAAGAAAGATGTTCTGTCTGTGTATAATCTTATGCAGATGTGCCCATGGTAAATACCCATGCTGACATTCTCTGAAAATGGCCAGAACTGTGTATTTAGACCCATGCCAGACAGATTTAAATTACAGAATGGTATTTTTCAAAACTTTTTCTACTTGAGTCTTCTTCTTCTTCTTCTTCTTCTGAATACACTAAGTAAAGTTTTCATTTTTGAGACAGGAATGTCTGATTTCTGCTAATCCACAACTTTACCATATTCCAAGCCTGCAGCAGAACCACAAACAGGGATTCATTTGCTCATAGCTTGGAGGAGAGGCCCCAAGTGAATTTACTCTCTTTTTCAGTTTTTCCTTTGCATTCCCAGGGAAATGTCATACAAGCTGTCTGGAATTGGTTACTGAGGGAGATGGTCTTTTAAGCAATTTCTCATCAGCCTTTCTGTTCTATAGGGAAATAAAATGGAATTTTGCTAAATAGTGAGTCATGATTCAAGGCAGATATTGATATGATTCTTAATAACAAACAAATATCAAATGATCATGAAAATTATTACTGGCTCTATGTGCTTGCATCTTTAACAAGAAGGATTTTTTCCTTCCAATTCTTACATGTAAAATATAAATACCTTTGTAAGTGTTTACAGGATCAAGACTGAGTACGGTTGTGCTGTTTTAACACATTGGTATTTCCGCACAGTGGGGTACTAGAGGGGTCCTTGGGTGCATGATTTGAGGTGCCTGTATGTGTGTGTTTTTTCTGTCATTCATCAGCTAGGTTTTTTTTAATCTTCATAAATGTTTATTGAGATTTCATTGATACTGTAAAATTACCATATTTAGACCTTGCTTACATACAGTTGTTGTATTGCTAAAACAGCCCAGCTCTGTGAGTAAACGTAACACTTTCGTGAAGAGGTTTATGCAGCTGTAGTTCATTTTCATTTAGAAAGGTTAAAAAGGCATACCAGTAAGATGGACAGATACAAGCATTTAGCTGCAAGGGAGAATACAAATGCCAGTTGTGTCCATACTATAGGCTGTATATTGAAAGGGAGCAGCACAGGCCAGGGGCTATGTGTCCAGGTAAGTGAGAAAGCAGTGTTTGAGTGACAGGTAGGTGGTAATGGCAATGAGGCTCACCCCAAAATGTTGAGAGGCTGTTCTCTGTGCTGGACTGCTCTGTTACAGGTGTTTGAAGGAACAGATGAGACATTGGAGTTTACAGTGGGAGTGATAGTAAATAATACAGGAGGGTGCAGTGGCAGAGGATGTAAAGTGCCCAGGTGAAGAAGTAAATAGTGGGTGGTGTACGAAGGAGAAACAGCTGGATGTAGGTGAAGGTAAAGGGTGACAGTGGTTTAGACCCTGGCCCAGAAATAGTTAAGTGTGCCTCAGCTGAAAATGGAGGCAGGAATGCCCAAGCTAGCGATTCCTGATATATCCAAGCTGGTTTTTTTCATACCCACTTGGATTTGCCCTGTGGGCAGTGCCGGCCTCGGGCTGGCTCCCTGCATCCTGCTGTGCTGAGCCCTCCTCTACCCGTGACCCTGAGGAGGACAGTTCAGAGACCCCTGAGTTGATCCCACATGGACCTGCTCAGCCCTGCAAAGTCAAATATGTCCTGATGTTGTATTGGTTCAGCTACCAAACTGCTCTCTGGAGGGGAAGAGAATGGTGCCTATGCCTGTAGAAGTTGGCTATCCTTAGCCTCAAGTAACTCAGGACTTCATCAGGATCAAGATCAGTAGTCTATAACCTCACATTTAAAGAACTATCTTCTTTGTGAGTTTTTATAATAAAAAAAAAGATAATAAAGGTTATGTATTTGGCAAGCTTTGAAACACAGAATTGGTGCGTTTACCTGAGCAATGAGGCCTCAGCACATGTATCTCTTATTTCAGTTATTTGTTTTGTTCAGTCCCTTGTGAAAAGGGCCTTAATCTGTGACCAAACATACTGCAGTATGTTTATGTCCTTCAGCTTTCTCTCCATGTAGCAGTCAGTCATTTTGTCTTGGGCAGTCTGTGCCTGTGGAAGGCGGCTGAATTCTCTGTTTTAACATGAATGCAAACGTCCTTTTGCAGAGCTCCCTCTGGGAGTGTGCACAGTAATATCACAACACAAACTTGCCTGAAGTCACAGACATTTACAGTCACTGCCTGTGGGGCTAGAGGAGACGGCAAGGGTGTCCTGACAAATACTGTACTAACCTTTTGTCATTATCCTTTCGCAGGACAAGTGTGGCACAAGGGATTACAGAGTCAATGGCTAGTTCCTATTTAAATACCAAATGTATTTAGAGTGAGTCCCGTGATGATGGGAATCAATCACCTGCTAATGCTTTAACTGGCTCAGCCAGCACTTAGAAATATGTACTGTCATAGAAGTAGCATTTAAAATAAAAGTAATGTTTAAAATAAAATGAAAGTGACATGTTAAGGATACATCGCATAGACATAAGAGGCAATGCAGACAAATACTGAAAGATTTTAATAGCTACAGTACAGGGTAGAGACACTTTTTTTTTTTTTGAATAGTCAAAGGATTTAAAGAGTAAGATATTGTCCTTTTTTAGGGACTATGCATTTTCTGTTGTGAATTGAAAGGCATTATTCATAACAAGTTAGGATAGTGTTTTTGTGATTTGCCAGTATGACAGCTCAGGTTCATAAAGCTACTTCAGGCTGTTGTCTTCACATCAAGTGATTTGCCAGAGAGAAGCTGGCAGCTGATGCTGTTTCATTTTTATGGGATTTGATCAAATACTCATACATTCATTAAACTTTTTTGTGATTATGTTTTAATTATATTCTTGGTCCCATTCTAATTGCTTTTTGCTCATACAAACAGCAATGCCATAAAGTTCTTCATAGTCTCTGCAGCCTCACAGTCTCACTGAAGTGCTTTTCCTCAAGGACTGAAGTGTGGTCTTCTGCTGCGACTCTGTTTTACCTCATTTGAACCCTGACTTTCATACAGGACAAGGGGTATTTCTGCACCAGCTAGAAAATCTCTATTGGTTACTCCTTACTTAACATTTGTTACTCTCCAGGCTGGTTTCTAAGCAAAAACAAGCTACCACGCATCTGGGATTTTCAGGATCTGTCCTCATTTCCTATTTTTAAAATTTGTCCGGGTAGACCGGAATAACAAGAAGCAAGTAGTGAAGCAAATGTTCATCAGTATAATCTGAGATCTGCTTTTTTATTCAGCCAATGTTTGTAAATAATTAATGTTTTCTTTGAAACAAGAACCTGCTGACTGATGTTTTGCAAAAAAAGAGGAAACCAAACCATGCTACCTGTTTAGAATAAATAGTTCTTGTAAAGACCTAGGGTGGTCCTTTCCAGAAGTGAGTTCAAGTATTCCCTAAATATCTCAGGATCTAGTATACAGGCATAAAATTTAAACAATTGTGTTCTGAGAAAAGCATCTCAATTTATAAAAAACAACGGCTTACAAATTTCCTATGCAAAAAGTGATGTGTGGTAAATTTTATTTTTCCTCGGGCATATTTTGAAATTTACAGGGTTTGGAAGCTTAAGAAAATGCTTGACATATGTTTCAAACTGGGCTGGTTTTGTGCCTGTATATAGTTCTGTTTATTTGCCTCATGGCAAGAAAAACCTTTTACTCAACAGTGTTAGAATTAGGCCATATTATAGTCTAGATCCAGTACATCTCTTTATCAGGAGTCTGTTCTTAAATCTGTATTTTACGCTTTCCTATGCTCCAGTCACTGCAACCATAATGAGTAAATGCTGTAGCTTTCAATTCTTACCTCTGGGACGAATAATAAGAAAACTCTCAAACAGATGGAGTGGGCTTTTCTCATACATGTTATCCATTAATGTCAAACAACAAGCTATAGAAAATGTTTCTATTACACAGGTGAAAAGAAGATAATAGTATCACCTGTTTTCAATAGTGTCTACATTCACACGGTTTAAATTTCACTTTGTCCCTGTGCCTTACATTACCTATTGGCTCTTATCTAGACCTTAAAAGGTGCTGAGCCCATGGGAAATTGTAGACACATTGACTTAAAAGGAATTTAGGCCATGTGAGTATGAGCCTATCTGTATTATATACATACTGGAGACCCAATATTCTCCTTCCCTGCAATTCTGAGGAGGCAGTATTTCTTGCTTTGTGAGGTGGAATTACAATTTTACAGTATTAAGGGCTTGATCCTACATAGCCACTGGCATAACTTCAGTGATGTCACATAGTTTAGGGCAGCCAAAGGTTTTCGGTTCAACTTGGCGGTTGTTGAACGAAGCAATAGTATGTCAGGTTATTCAATACCACTTTTTGTACTTTTGACACCTATGCATGTAGTTTGCAACCCACTTGATTTTGGTGTTCAACCAGTAGCTAGACAATTTTATTTTAACATTTATGAGTATGGATTCAAAATATCACTGTTTCAGTACCTCTGTAGAAATTAATAACAGACACTTTTACTAAGCAGTTCACCCCTGCACATCTGAGTATTCTTTCATTGTGTTTGTTTTAGACATGCAAATTTGGAAAGGCAAAAATATTTTAACTGCCCTGTAGTTAAATTAACGGTCAAATATACTGCCCCTTGACAAGCTTTCTGACTTAGATGAAACATTACCTAGGTTCATTACCGCAAGGCTTCTTAACGTTATCAAATGTGTTGAGATTCAGTAATTCTGGTGATGATAAGATAAAGTAGGAGTAGCAATTAAAGTGTATATTTAAAAGCACTTTAGAACAAATCCACTTGCAGTGGCACTTCTTATTTTGTACTTTGGAACACTTTGCAATATAAAGGAACCTCTTAATCTAAAGGAATTGTGATCCGGTTTTAAACATATCATCATTTTGATGGATAGTCTTTAACCACACTATATATTACTGCAATGGGTAAATTTGCAAGAGCCAGGGTTAATGAAACTGCATGGGTTTCAAATCTGTCAAAACGGGCTGCCTGAGAGACTGGCTTATGCCTTTGTTCTTAATGAATGCCACAACAAAAAGCATTCCTGTGGGCTTTTTCTTTTTTTGACTAAACACGCTTAACAGTTAGTTAACATGAAAAGACCTTCCTGCTTTCTTGTGGTATTTCCTGGTAGGGGTCTTTTTCATAGTGTGTGCTTATTCATGAAACTTTGCACTGAAAATACTGAAGAAAAAGATACTGGGGAAAAAAAAAAGGCATTTTCTTATGGTAGCTACAGATGTAAATAATATATGTCTTTCTTTTGGAAATTCCGTATGACAGAACTTTCTTGTGTTACAAAATGGAGTGTGAGACTTGGAGACAGAATAATTTAGAGTAGGAAGACAAAGAAACTGAGAACCTCAGAGCATGAGAACCAAAAAACCACTTTTCCTAAAGTTCAGAACAGTCTCTCTATATATGATTAATATGGTGGTTATTATTATTAATTATTAATAGAGTAGCAAAAAAAATAGTGAAAAATATGCTGAAAAAAGTGGGGCTTTTTTCTTCTCCTTTTTATTGTCAGTCTGCTTCTTCCTTATGCTGATACTACAGTTAATGAATGATCAGGTAGATTTTTAGTCATACCCAACTAATTCTCTCTTCTAAATCTTAAAATGTGTTTTGGTTTTTTTTTTACCATTAGATAACTTTTGATCATACATTTATTTTTGGGAAACTCCTGTGTATGGCACTACCATCACAGTAGCCCCCAAAAATTCTGTTCTTATAGGGTAGGATACTGAAGCTTCCGAGGAAATCATTTTTGAACCTGCAAAACTCATAAACTACAGAGCTGTTCTGCCCCATAGAAGATAAACTAGGTTCTTTGGAGGACTGTTGCCAACATTTCTACTTTTCAACTGATACTGGTTTCTAATAGTTTGTTTTTTTTTTTTAAAGATGCAATAAAAAGATAAAACTTTGGAAAAGTGCAAGTGAAGCCTTATCACTGGGAAAATGTTGACTGTCTGAGATAATTTTATCATTGCTAAGTTCCCAGAACATCTCAGTACAAAAGGGACTGGAAAAAGTTATTACAATAATGAAATACTGTCCTTTTAGTCAAAGTACTGAATAAAAGTTGATCCAAGTTGTTGGAATGATTGCAAAGGTGTTGCAGTTCTTTCAATTATAATTACTTCTTTGTAATACCATCTTGAACTAAGAGAAACACTTCAGGACATGTTAAGGGAAGATATATTGGACCTCAGAAAAGCATATGTTAATCCGATTTCACTCTAAGAATAATATTGAAAAGAGCCCTGAAAGACAAAATCTACCCATACATTTCATAGATCTAAAGAAAATATTTCACAGTTGTCATAACTGAACTTCTTAAAATACTGTGTTATGTAAAAGAGGAATAAAAGACATGATCAGGAGTTCACATGAGCATGAAAGAGACCATGTTTCAGGGTCATGGTAGTGTCAAACAGGAATGCATTCTGTCACCTCTACTACGTGGTATGGCCTTCAATTTTATTACAAGAGAAAGAGCAAATAAATACATTAAAACCAGACACAGCAAGTCTCAGCAAAAGTACAATGAAAGATCTAGATTTTGTTGATAGTTGACAGTTCGTGTGAGACCATGGCACACATGCCACTGCGTAGCTGAAGGAACTTTTGAAAATGGACACGTGGAAGAGTTCCTCCATCTGGCAGTGCTTGGTGTGAAACTTGGTACAGGATTTTACCATCATCGACATTCAAGGAGGAACAAGATAAAAAACATGACAAAGGTTTTTTGTGTCCTACCCACCTTTTCATTGAAGAAGACACATTCGGTTTGTTTCTACACCAGGAATTAGTCACTTAGGTGACCTGTTGCTAGTCACTAGTAGTTAAAAACTCTCAAAGCAAAATTCTGTCAGAGATAGCAAGGACTAGAAGCTGTTCAGCAGCAATGAAGGAAGGCCATGGCTGGACATCACATCTCTAACGCAGAACAGGAGAATGGGGAGTATCCTGTTGTTTGGTTAAGCCCTGTTGATTGCACTCGTTTCAGTGCCAAAAATTTGTTTTCCTCCATTTTTTTTCTCCCATGCATTTAGTGTTTTTGATTCAGAGCTCATCCTGTTTAAGTACAAGTGTTACTTTCATGAAATTAATTTCCTAAAATGAGAAAGCAAAAAAACCCCAACTTTTGTTTTCCTGGGCACTTAAGACTGCGCTTTGATTAACTTCATGGCAAAACTGTGCTTTTTACACGAGTTACCTCAGTCGTCATCCAGTCAGTGTTTCTCTGCATGTTCAGAGCTTCTCAGCAAATGCAGGAAATACTTGCTACACTCTGCGGGCAACACCAGGAGCTGCAGTCCCCCAGTCTCTTTGAAGCAGCAGCAGCATGCAGAATGTCAATTACTTTACAATTTCAGGCTTCAAATTGGTTCCTTGGTAAGCAAAAACTTGCCCTGCTGCACTGACAGTGTAAGTAGGTAATCTGAATAACTGAGAGACGTGATCAGAGTTTTCACTTAAAAAAAATTGAAGTCTTTTCCCCACTCTTGGTTGTGTTTTACACACAAGTTACTAAGACCTTCCTGATCTGCTGGTGGAATTCTTTTAGCATAAAAGTTGAATTTCATCTCTCAGCTTTAGAAAATCCACAGCAATTTTATTATCCCTCCGACTGGACATGGGTTTGGAGGAAATCCAGCTGTGTGTCAGTAATGCTGTCAGATACCTCCTTATCCCAGAAAGCTAGCTTTGCATGACAGCAATTCCTATTACCTGTGCTTCTGGAAGGACCATGGCAATTTAGCAGTAGCTCTTCCAAAAGCAAGTCAAATGAGGGGGCCAAGGCTACAAGGAGAACACTGTGGCATTGGACTTCCCATGCTGTCATCACACTTGGTACATAAAACATTAAGCAGTATGTAGCAAAGAGGTAGTTGTAGCAAAGAGGTAGTTGTTGTGATCCCTAACATTTCTGATGATTTTCAGTGCTAGTGAGAAGACAATTGGAAAGCTTTAACTGACATCAGACTGGTTTTCCTAAAAAATGCAGATGATCTCTACATTTCTCTAAAGGCTGTAAAAAATCTGAAACCCTTCCAGTAAGGTTTAGACTTGGTTAGTGAAGCAGAGTAAATCCTGAGGATCCTCCCTACTGGTCATCCAGTGAAAGTACAAGTAATCATGTAATAGGTTAGTAGGAGAGAGTACATTTTAAGACTTTCTTCTGCCTGCATGGTTGCTGTCTCAACATTGGCACAGCCCATGTGGAGGACTCAAACGTAGCACACAGTTGAGGCAACTGCTGAGACTGGATCACTGAAAGCTCTCCCATAAAATCTGGTTTTAGAACCAGTATGCTCTAATTTTTCTGACTATTATGAGTGCTACTGAGTATGTATGTCGTTTTCTCCCGTTATACGTGCCTTTTCTAAATGTCTAAGAGAGTAGCGTTCCACCGAGTTCACATTTCTTCTTTTAATTTATGCATGTGTATGTACATTGCCTTTCTCCTGCAGTTCTCTAAGAGTTTTATGGCCCATTACTGCGTGAGTAAAATGTGTGCAGATTTTGCAAGCCTCTGCCAGAAGATGTTTATTACTCTCATCATTCTTACGAAAATCATGTTCCAGCAGGTTCAGGCAATGTGCAAAACATGGCACATGTGTGAATTGGCCGTTTCACACTACACTTACAATATTAACAGCAATAATAATGCCAGGGAAGGGGCCTTAGGGAAGGGGATAGACCTTACGTTAATTTGGTCATGAAGCTCTGATATGTGATCTTCGTTAAACCCAGAGGTGTAAAGAACAGTTAGCTTATTTTCAAAAGTTACTATCAATTGCTGAGGGAAGTGACAAGCCAAAATATTAGTGCAGAAAACAGCTTGCCAGTTTGTCCATATTTTGCCTATTTTGGGAGTATGGTCTTAGTCTGTCTCAAGGGTTGGCTTATTGAGTGAGAGACAGTGCTTTAAAGAAATGTTTGATGTTGCATAGACAGAGAAGCAAAATGTACTCCTGACTGTTTTAAACTTCTCTTGTACAGCAGTGAGAACTGCTGGTAAGTGCAACATGGTCATATGGCTGGTGTGAATGTTTCAGGCATGCTGATCGAATAGCTTCATGTAGTAAAAGATCCAAGATACATCTTCTCCTCTTTGCTGCGTTAATGGTAACAGTACTGGAGGCACCCCTATCGCTTATGTCCTTCATTCAGGTCACAGTTACTGCTGCTTGCTCTGGTTTACTTTTCATTTGTCTTTGCAGTTGCTGTACAGCTCTCATCTTCCCCGGCTCTTTCTGTGCAGTGAGTACCTTTTCTATGTGCTCTCCTTGAGACACAGAAGACTACAGAGTTTAGGATGACTTCTTATGTTTCAGCACAAGTTTCTTGGATTTTTTTAAAATCTTGTAGGAAGTTTAAGTTTTTATTGTTTATGCAAATGAATTGATAGATGATAAAGCTGAAGGGACTGAAGTGAACAATTATTATAAATGGCCTAATATATTATCAGAGACCATAGTACTGGCACATGGCTTTTTGTCACCCCCTTCTCCTGGTTCATATTTAAAAATGGGGATGCTTTCAAGAGCAAGGAGAAAGAGTTTCTATTTCTGTTCTTTCCTCATAAAAGTATCCATAACTTTCTTCCTCACAAAGTCTTTTGGCCAGTATATGTGTAAGCAGGCCTAGGGCAATCTGAAAAACTAAAAATCATCAGATTAGCAAAATAGTCTAAAAAAAAAATTTCAGACAAACTGACGTCTCTAGCATTGCTTTTACCTAGGCATTTGTCTTCCCCCTAATGTTCAGGACTTAGAATTAACCTGGAAACTCCTTTTCTAATGTTCCTTGGGCTCATGACTGGCAGTACTTCTTACACTTTCCATCTGCTGCCCCCTACTTTTAAGAGGTATCATCACTGTACTTCCAGAAGGAGGAAGGTGACATTCATAGCTAGAGGAGATTTCTCCTTGCCAGCACAAAAATTCAGTAACTATAAAATCTTAGGTTAAAGTTTGTTATCTAAATTTCACTCATGTGAGCGTATGGAAATTCCAGTCAAGAGGGAGGTCTTGTTAGTCAGGCGCTTTAGAAGCATATTCCTAATTTGAAAAGTTTACAAGATAAATTAAGAAAACCACAAACAGAATAACCAGTAGGTTTCAATCCCATCTAGTTATCAGATTGAGAACTGTTCCTTTATTTATACTTTCTTGTCTTCAAGTCAGTATCTAATCTATGACATTGTTTGACTTCAAGATCTAGTTTCTTTTGTCAAAAGCTTTAGAAGCCCATATAAATATTTGCTGTTTCTTCCTCATTCAGTTTTGTTTACAATCCCCAAAGTGCTAAATAGATGACAGTGACACATCTTCCTTTGTAGGAGCTGTGCTTGTTTGTCCCTAACATGTGTAATTTATTCTTGTTGCAGTTGTTTCAGCACTTTTTTTAAAAAAAACTTACTAGCGCCTGGCTTCCAGAATCACCCCAATACCTTTCTGAAGGATAAACACAAATTAACAATGCCCCCAAGTCCCCTGCAGTCGTAGATAATTTTAGGTTGATAACTTTTTTGTATTCAGCTCAGCCATTTCATTCTGAAGTTCCCTTAGGATATCTGCATGAAGATTAGCTTGTCTCTGTGTGCTATTGCACTTAATATGTATTTCCTCCTGTAACCAACCCCAGTCTATGGATATGGCTATTTCTGAGAGGATGTTCTCATTCCTAGATGCAGAACCCTAGCTGACTGTGTGCTAGCTACGTGTCTGGGGCAGACATGCAGCATCCCAAGTCCTATAGGCAGGAAACCTATGAGGATCAGAACTGTGGGACTTGCTGCAGAACACCTTGGCCCTGCACTCCAGAAATGACTGTTACGAATGTCACATGTACCAGTACAGAAAGCTAGTGAAATAAGTCATGAACCAAACAGAAAGTATGTATCACCAATCTCATAATATTTGACATGAATGAATCAATAACCTATACATAATGAACAGATCAGACTGAGGATAAACAGCCAGTTGGCAGGTATAAAGAGGGAATAACTATTTTACACCCGAAATGATCAGGAAGAAGCCACTAACAGGTTTTTGAGAGCCCATATATCTTTTGACTGGTAGGTGTAACAGGGTGGAGATGATACCCAAGACAGCCGGTCAGCAAAGTCAGCAAGAACATTTATATTTGCATCTCAGACTAGAATTCAAAATGAACATACTCTTGGGTCAGGTAAGATAAAGTTACTGATCACTGGCAGTGGTATTCAGGAGACAGGTTATGTTTGTTAACCTTAACCTTTGTCTCCAGTGTGTCAAATACATCTTGAAATCCCATGTGACGAGAGTAAGCAATTAGAAAAGTATTCCATTGGTAAATAGAAAACTTTAATTGAAGCAAGATTAGACTAAAATTGGGTTTTACTTGTGACCTTTTGTATCCAGTGCTACAGCTAACAGTCTGATCTTGAGACTAGGTAATACATTTCTTCTTTGTTTTACAACAAATATTATCTTATTTTTTGATAAGTTTAATCAAAGTGTAAGTTACAAACTTGGAGTGCTCTTATCTTCAGGGAGGGAGGAAATCCAGAATGGTTCATGCAGGCACTGGGGTATCTTTCCTGTCAAAGTGCTAAGGAGCACCACAAGGGTTTGTGTTGTGAAATGCCTGCTCTTGCAGGAGAAGAAAAGGAGAGAGACAGCTCACAGCCCAGACACACCTCTTTGACATTCACACATTAGGGGCACCCTGCATCAGTTACTCTAGAGAGAGGTAGTTGGGCCAGGTATTCCCTCAATGCAGTCTCCTGCCAAAAGTAATAATTCAGTTGTTTTGGACTTTTAGCTTCTGTCCCTTTCTGGTGTCCTTTATTTTCTACTATTCTAATGCATCCGCCTCCCTGTTTTGTTGATTCTTAGAACTAAATATTTTTATTTTATTTTATTTTACTTTACATCTTTTGCTTCAATATTCAAGTTTGATCTTAGTTTTCTTTGGGTCCATCTTTCTGTACCAGTTATTTTTTTTTGCTCCTTTTGCTGGCCATGAATAAAGGCAGTAATGTCCCCACAGCAGTCAGTTCAAAAATCCCTCTTCTGAACTTTCCTAGCCTCTCAGAATATTCAGTTGGATTTTTCCAAATTTGTTAGCCACAGGGGCTGCATCCCGGTTTTTAGATCTCCCCAGTAAGCTATGCTGAAGTCGCAGTGGGAGCTCCCAGCTGGCCCTCCCTGCTGCAGGAAGGCAGCAAATGATGGCTCAGGCGTTAAGCACCTGGTCACACACAAATGCAGAAAGCTGTGCACAGATGGAGTTCTGCTCATCTTCAGGCTGTAACAGTATCAAGCGATGTAATTTATATACAAAGGGCTGAAGTTGCCTGTTACTGCTGTTTTATTAGGCTTGGTTTTCTCAGTGGGGTCCTGCCCCATGACTGGGGATTGTAGATGTTAGAACAATGCTCAGAATAAATAATGTGTAGGAAAAATATTCAGACTACAGTAATGCACAGCAGCCTTATTTGCAGACCATGCTGTCATTGTACTAGTCACCATTTAAACACATGAGGAAAAAGACCTTAGATAAAATACCTTGTGCAGTCAGAGTTCATTCCCTGATCAAGAGATGATTAACACAATGATGCTTCTAACATCTTTGTTTTCTGTCATTTGGGCTTGTATCCACATGGGTATAATCGATTTAAGTAGATTTTACAGTGTAGTCTTCTCTCTCTGTTATATTCTATATATTTAAAATAGTGACCGTCCCCTCAGCTCCCCTTACATGTGCTGTGTTCCCTGCTGCCTGGTAAGGATAGCCAGCTCTGATGTAGGATTGCTTTCCTGTTTCTGTAAAGACATCCGTATTTCCCTACTCCTTCAGTTCATCAACTCTGGCCTCAAGGTGCTTTACTACTGCTTTGAGGGCCATTAACTGCTTGCACCACATTTGGATCAGACACATACATCTAACCTTATCTTTGAGAGGTCTGGAGAAAATAACATTGGAAAAGAGATCTTCTGTTCAAGTTCGTGCCCTCTTGACTAGTTTGAATTAACACCCACTTAGAGGGGGTAAGAAGTCAAAAATATGCCTGGAAGGTTAAACATTAAGTATGTAAAGCTAGACTTCCAAAGTTCCATAATACATGAAAATGTGTATGTAAAAATGTCTGAACAAAACCAAAGTTTAACAGCTAATACATTTTAAAGTATGCGTATTTTTAAGCCTTTTTTGAGGTTCCATTTTGCTGGTTGCCTTCAGGGGAGGTGAGACAAGTTTCTAACCTTTGCAGCCAGCTCAATGAAAGAGAGGGAAAGAAGAACAGAGAGGCAGAAAGAAAGTTCAAAGTTTTACTTGCTGTGTGATCTTTGAAGGGCTTCAAGAATAAAAATCTTTAAAGACAACCCCATAGGTGCTACATGATCTGCATTTTGTCAGTCAGGCTTACAGTCATCACAGGAGACAGAAGTCACAGATTTACTGCCAACACAGTCACCCCTCTTTTCAGCTACCGTGCCTTTTCCTTCCCCTTCCCAGCTCTTAGGTTTGTAACTGACAGCTGTTCCAAACAGTTGTTTGTGGTGTTTGGGTATCCACCCTGGATGCTTCTAATGACAGAATGAGCCCCACCCATGCCCTACCTTATCTCATATTTCATCTTGTCCTTCCCTCTGTTTCAAGAGAATTTGGCTGGTTTACCAAAAATGCTCCTTTCCCTTCTTTCCTTTTTTTAGGCAGAGTTTGTTAAAGTTGGGTCAGATTCCTGATTCAGTTCACAGCTTGGCTGTGTTTCAGTTACCTTGGTAAAATGGAGGAAACTGTCAGCTGTGGGATGACAACAGATGGGGGGTGTGGGGTTAGCAGGAACTCCATAATCTGCAAAAGTCTGTATATTGTTAAATCATAGCCTCAGTCACAACAGTTAACACAAATATCTCCGATGTACCAACAGTCCTGTGCAAGAATGCAAGCTGATTTTACTTGTGCTGAGATACAGATGTATTTCCATGTCTATATACCATAGGATGGAAGTCTTTGCCTCTGACTTTGGTCAAAGATGTTCAAAGAACCCTCCTGATTGCAGTGTACCCTAATATACATGGCACTGGTTCAGTATGTATTAAATAGTGTCTACAAATAATTCCAGAGTGGTCAAACCATTTGTTGTTTAATAGTTTTTCCAGCTCTCCAGCCCTTCTTGGTGTTACTTTGCAAATTTCTAAAGTTCAGAGCATTAGTGAGACAGAGGCAGTGGAACATTAGTCATTTGAGTAAATAAAAAACCCCCAACAGTTGAAGTTTGTTTAGGATCTTTGTAATTTTTTTCCAAATTTATCATGCTGGCTATCACTTAGTCATTTGGTCCTGAATAAGATTGAAAAATGATATATGCAACTTGCTGCCCAGTGTCAGCACTGGCAAGCTTGTGTGATTGTATTTGAGCTGAATATTTCAGCGAATAGCATAGTCCAGCAGCAATTGCTGAGCCCTGTCTATATTCTCTCTTTGCAGTGAGCAGGGATTTTTCATTTCATACATCATTTACAGCTTGCCACAGTGATTCCAGTCAGCCAGGATATATTTTCAACACAAAGAGTAGAAAGAGAAATATATATCATTTGTTGCAGAAGTTGGGTACATTGGGTTCAAATTTAATTACACTATAACATCAAAAGCTACACTAATAGACAAAAAGTCAACTATCCTTAACTTAGAGTAAAATAAGATCAGTTTTCTAGTTCCTCAAGAGTTCTGCCTAGGCTTATTGGGCAGTAATTTTGCTGCTTTGATACATTACATCCATAAGAGTCAGTGCACACACTTAAACAGGTACAGTGCCTATATCATCCATCTAAGTATTTTACAAAATAACAGATGCCTTCAACACTCTTGGCAGAGTTGCCTTGTTAACGACACTTACTACTGCTAAAAAGTGCAGCTCCCATTCCTTTAGCTCCTGGAGAGTCTGCAGGTTCCTGCTGGGCAAGACAATCAATTAGGAAGGGGGGTCTCAGCAGGGATCCACCGCAGGATTCGTGTGACCTTAGAGGAAGGCATGCTCACTTCCATTTTACTCTTTTTTTCCCCACCCACTATCTTACCAACATGTCTGGATCCTGATCTGCAGGAGCTAAGGTAGACAGGATTGGTTTTATTAGTAAGCTGAGCTGATTTAAAAACAAAAAATCCCAAAGGGCCTTTTCCTGCAAGATGCTGGAAACCTTCACAGTTTCTCTGAAACTCAGGAGATCCCTAGCATTGCCCCTTGAGATCAGATCCACAGATAAGGGATCTGTAGAAAGACATGTAAGAAACACAGGCCTTATGCCTTGATACCTTCTTTTCCCTTCTCATTGGAGCTTCACAAGAATTTCTCGCTAGAAACTAGAATGATTCTTTCCATTTGTAAAGGCCTCAGAATCACAGAGATCTCTCAGCAAGCATCTCTTAATTTCTGACACTTTTGTAAAGCTTCATTTATTGAACTGCCATGATTGCTGAAGACTGCGTAACAAATATGAATTTGTCTCCAGTTGAAATGCATTAAAAGTTGAATTTGTGAAAAGTAGAATGTATGAAAGGTATACAAAATCTGGAAAGACCTTGGTATTAAATGACCTTGTGAACCACGATGCATCACACTAATTAACACAGTGTCTGGGGTAGTAAACAGAGCAGTAATGCATCACAGTCACGAGGGTCTGGGGATGCTAGGGTGCCCAATGGCAATTTTGGGATTGAGGAGTTAACTTCAAATGGGAGAAGTCTTTGGTATTTGCTCCTCCCTGAGTTCCCTGTGCTTTCCCTCATAATGCACTCCTTAGGTTTCAGGGATAGATCAATTTGCCATTATGTCCTTACCATTGCTGAAGTAGGTTTGGAGTACCTGCTCTGCAGTACAGAGGTAGGAGAGCGATTACTGAAAGTAAACCTCATGATTTAGGGAAAAACTCCAGTGTAAAAAGATGGTGGTATTAGAATATGGAAGTAGTTCACCTGCTTCCAAGGTACTGTGGAAGGAGAACCCGGGGGCCCCAATGCAGGGAGCAATGCACTTTGCATTAGCAAATAGTCGATGGAGTCCTGATGGGGCAGCACGTGGCATAATAGAATTTTTATTTCCATTCTTCAAATGACAATAAGAAGAAAAATAAACTGGCAGAGCCTTTCCTGGGATCATCTGTGGTTGTCAGACTTTGTCAACGTGCTTTTGACACCTTCTTTAAAGATAGAAAAGCAGGGAAAACTATATGCCTATAGCCTTGACCTTGCTTCCTCGTTGGGGAAACTGATCTGATGAGCTGTGTTTGTTCTTTCAGGTTTCATTTGTCAAAATATATAAGGTCATCACAGTTGCATGTATTTGACTTTAGGAGATGAACTGCTATAATTAGTAACAATACACTTATTTTATTACACTTGCTTTGATAGAAACCAGGGGTGTTTTAAAAAAAAATCTTAATTTCAGAGTGAATTATATTAGTTTTTTATTGTTGCCTGCTTGTGTGTAATTAGCAAGCAGTAAATTACTTTATTTCTCTTTTGTTTAATTGAGTTAATGATGTCTGCAAAGAAACATGATACCAAGGGGTTTTTTTTGCTGATCTCAAGGGGCTCTCAAGAGTTTCAGATTTTGCCAGACTCAAAGCTGTAAGGAGTGCGTCAAGAGCTGTCCCGACATCTTTTAAAAAATCTTTCACTTCATTGCTGCATAAAGGTGAACCTAAGTAGTACGGAAGACAGCTTGAACAGAAGCAGCCAGACTTGAGCTAGCAGAGGGAGCGTGCCTTGCAGGCTGACCCCTCTGTGTAAGCGAGTGTGTGTTTTTTCCTTGCTGAGAGGGCAAGACTGGTACATTAATGAGCCATCTGCCTTGCTGGGCCACAGTTTTAAGAACAACATGCTTTCCTGTCCTTTTCATACTCTGCCCTCTAGAAAGCATAGCTCTATCATTACTTATGACAGGAGACTCAGTCATATCAAAGGATAAAGAAATCGGTGATGAAGAGAGAATTAGGGAAATGAGAGGAGTTACAGGACAGGGAGCTTCATTAGAGGGATAAAAATACAGGGAAGAGGAAGATTTAATGAGGCTCTTGTTTATTACTTTTGCTAATTTAGGAAGTCTTGCTGTTGGCTGTGGCACTGGAAGGTTAAATTGTACAGATACTTTCAAAATGAATATTGCAGTGGGCCAGAATACAGAACTTAAGTATTCACTTGCATTTAATGGGTAAATCTCAGCCTCAGACTGTGGGCATCTTGAGTTTCAAAAGCCAAGGCTGCTTCAGGGGTAAAACTGTGCTTGGCCCTCTTTACAACAGATTGGTCTAGATTGAGTACCCTCATTTGCAGGTTGTTATAGGCTGTTTTTCCTCTTTTTTCCCCTCTACTTTCCCCATTTTCCTATGAGTCCTGTTTCTACTTGGACACTCTCTAGTTCTGAACCTCGTTGCTGGTTGCGGGGCAGAAAGTGCTAATACCAGTCACCTTCTAAAAGAACTACCTTAACTACACTTATTGGGTCCTTATGAATTGTTACTGGTAGCCATACAGTGTTGCCTGTAACTGCTCTGAATGCAGGTGGCGCTGGACATAGGGTGCCCGTAGCAACCACGCTGGCAAGTCAGAGTCAGCAGAGCGTATTGTGGGCTGTAGATGCAGAACGGATGTATTATCCGGTGACTGACGTCTGAGGTGCTGTGAGAGTGATTCTGTCTTGGAATGACACAAAGTATACTGAACTTTTTTCTTCACCTCACGTAGCTTCATTTTTGTCTGACTTTTCATTTATTGAATTGGTCCATACATAAATTAACATTTTTAGTGCTATATTTCCCAGCTAAGATTATAATATTGCATTTTTACCATGCGGTGCTTCCTTTTTTGTCACAGGCAGTTTTATGAAGAGTCCTCCATGGCTACACTAGTTGTTATTGCATTTTCCTTCCTTGTTTTCCTATTTTTAACATCTCCATTATTCCAGCTGGTAAACGGCAATTACATAACTTTCCCTCTCTGTGATATATAAAGATCAGTCAGTTAATATTTATCCACTATTTGGAGATGGAAAGTGTTACACCATGCACTGAGCATTTGGGAGCCAATATTAGATACATATCTATTAATGAATGGGGCTTTTTTAAACAAGTTCTTTCATTTAGTGGTGAGTAGATCCACCAGTTTGAAGGATTATTAACAGTAATCTTTGTTTATGGAATTTAACTTCTAGAAGAAGTCAAGATTTAGGCTTTTAGGCTGTCCAGTGAGTATAGTTATTGTACTCATGGTGCCTGTTCTTAAGCTGAATTTTTTGTGGCACAACCCCTGAAGTAGATGCTGGTTTATTGTCATTAATGTAGTTTATCCTAATATATGACATTTATTTTATTTTCCGCAACAACTTTATGCTGACGACACCAGACCAGTCAAATCCTATTCATTGTGTGTGAGATACTGTGTGGCCCAGAGGTGCAGTTGCCTCCATGTGATCTCTTGACCAGTGGTACGTACCGAATGGGATTTCAGTTTGTGGGAGAAGCTGACATGCCGTGCAGCAGCTGGCAAGTGCATGCTCCTCATCTGCAGCCTGGTGCCAAAGACGCTCTCCGTTACTGTGGGACCCAGCCCCCAGGTGAGCCTGTCTTCCCTGACATGGTCCAAGTGGAGATGGGGTTGTTTCCTGACTGGCGGGGTCATGAAAAGTTGAAGGGTTGATAAAATGCTACTCCCCAGTGGAGACAGATGTGCTATACTGGCTGTATTGATAGAGTTCAAGGGAGGCAATTTCAGTTATTAGACACTAACTGAAAGCTAAGGTTTTATTTTTCAATACAGACTGTCCTTGCTCCTATTTGCTGTTATTGATACAGTAGATAGTGGTTTGTGATAACAACATCATCAGGGAGAACCATGGCATGTCAAGAAAGAGTTTTTTAATATGATCTATCACAAGAGCAATAACAGAAGTGCAAAAATATGGAAGCAGCTGTGTCATTTCAACAGAAGGCTAACCTGAGGTGTTAGAGTGTGTCCAGCGAAGGGCAACGAGGCTGGTGAGGGGTCTGGAGAACAAGTCTTATGAGGAGCAGCTGAGGTTGTTTAGCCTGGAGAAAAGGAGGCTGAGGGGAGACCTCATCGCTCTCTACAACTACCTGAAAGGAGGTTGTAGCAAGGCGGGGGTCGGTCTCTTCTCCCAAGTAACCAGCGACAGGATGAGAGGAAATGGCCTCAAGTTGTGCCAGGGGAGGTTTAGATTGGACGTGAGGAAGAATGTCTTTACTGAAAGAGTGGTGAAACATTGGAACAGGCTGCCCAGGGAAGTGGTTGAGTCCCCATCCCTGGAGGTATTTAAAAGACGAGTAGATGAGGCGCTTAGGGACATGGTTTAGTGGGCATGGTGGTGTTGGGTTGACAGTTGGACTCGATGATCTTAGAGGTCTTTTCCAACCTTAATGATTCTATGATTCTATGATTCTATTCTGCAGAGTTACAGCTCTGGAAGAAAAGTTGCCCTTTGAAATTCTTATGTCCAGTGACAGCTCTTCCCCCAGCTTTCCAGCCAAGTAGCTGGGAGTGTGACATCATGCTTCTCAGCAGACATTATTAACTCAATTAAACTAAAGAGATATAAAGTAAATTACTGCATCCTAATTATACAAAAAAATCGATAAACAGGCAAGAAAAACAATTATATAATTCACTCTGAAATTAAGATGTTTAAACCACTAACAATTTAAATCAAAGCAACAGTAATAAAATAAGTTTAATGTTACTAATTACATCATTTCAACTTCTGAAGTCAAATACATAAATTTTTGTTGACTTGGTGTATTTTGGCATTTAGAAGTGTAGAAATGGAACCTGAATGGGTTTGACTTACACGGCAGGGCAGAGAAGTACATATTCTGTAGAGTGAGAAGCTGAGCCTGCAGTGATGGGGAAAAATATGCTCATAAGGAGGCTTCACTCAGGCTGGTAGGCTGTGCTGTGGTAGGAAACTGGCACTCGGCATCCGTTGCCTGCAACCTGTTTCTCCTTCCTAAAGTCTCTTGCAGTGGATTGATTAAAACACCCAGCTGATGTACTCAGACTGTGTTTGATAATTGCTAGTGTTTTCTACATCAACAAGACTGACAACAGCAGAATTGAAGCTCAGTGATGTTAAAACTTGTCTGGGACAGCCTTGATTTGAAATAGAACACTGTATTCTTTTAGAAAAATAGTAGAGGGAGATGTGGGCTTTTTTTTCTTTCTTTCTCCCCCCCCTTTTTTTTTTAAACCTGAGATTATGCAATCCATGGAGGTTTTTGGGCATTACTTTGATTAGCGAGAGCCATATGTCCCTCAAACAAATGAGAACAATTCTGATACTGGTGATGGAAAGAAGTCAAAAAAATACAGTAAGTTGCTGCCTGCAGAATAAGATTTTTTTTCAGAGTTTTTGACCTGACCTTTTTGACATATGGGAGCTTCTGTGAGAAAGAAGCATTCAAAGAGCATTGAAGGGCTCACTCTTACTCCTGCAGGATAGTTCCATTGGCTTCACTGATGGCTGGATTTGGCCCAGGCAGGGTAATGTGATCAAAAATTAAAACAGTAGGTGAAAACATTTTCATCAGAAAATGGCTAGAAACAGAAAAACATTTTCGTTCACCAAATGTACTGTTTCAGAGTCATATGAAGTTATGTACAAAGAAGGACCGATTAGAATGTCTTATAAGAAAGAACCTCTGTATAGACCTTAGAAAGAAAATGACTTGTGTCTTTTGTAAGAGTAAGAAGCTGAGCTTGCAGTGAAGGAAAAAATGCAAGGGTGTGTAATAATCACTGCCCACAATGACCCCAGGTTTTCTAACAAAATCAGCTGTCAAGAGATCTGACCCATCCAAATACAAGCTGTGGAAATGCACCCTTCTACACCATTGCCTCGTACCAATCAATAACAATTTAATCCTGGCAGAATTCAGGCAGAGCCTATTATAAGCCATCTAAAACTGAATTGCTGTCAAAGAATTAGACATGAAGGGGATTGCTGTACTAGTATCTGATGGGAAAAAATACTGCCGTAGTTTAGTACAGTGGGACAGTTTCAGATATTGCTCAGTGCCAACTGCTTAAAAAATCCAGAATGATACTGAAAATATTTTAAATTTCTAAACATAAATGAAGATTGACAGCCTTGGCTTTGATCCTAGCAGGAACTGAGGCAAGTGAAAATATGGTTGTAGTTATTATTTCCTGTTGGTCAGAAATCTGCTTGACCCATATCTTGATCCAGAATAGAAGACAGATTTCACTCCTGAGCATTTAATTTGCATAAAGCTCCAGCCACTCCTTCTGTATGAAAAAGAACTGCATTTTCTTTTTTGAGGAACAGAGAAGAGGAAGGTGTTGCAGTATCAGAGGAATGTTTTTTTCTCTCTCTTTCTTTCTTTTTTTTTTTCCTTTTCATTGCAGAACTCAGCAGGTTCTTACTTTTGGACGCCTATTTTAAAAAGTTTTCCACCAAATGGTGATTTGATCTTTTTGTTCTAATCTGAGTGCAGGCATAGGGATTATCAAGTGTTTTGCCACTAATTGGGTATGTCCTGTGACATAATATGGAAGAGAAGAGAATGAAGATTCTCATTTGCTTCTGGTTCCCTTTTATAATGGTGTTATTGTGAGGAGACATTTTATTATTAGCTGTCTGCCAACACAAAAAGAGCGAAATATTTTTTATTGGCTGAACAATAAAAATCTCGTTTTATATATTGTACAAGAAGTACCCTAACAATAAGAATACTCCTTTGCTACTTAGAAATTTGGTTAGATGGAGGTACCTTGAAAGTATTGCTCCTTGAGCTTACTGATCCTTCCAGGACAGGGTTGGGAGGATGGTACAGATGGGCTCATTATTCAGTACCCCTGCTGACTGGTTAAGTGCACTGTTACAGATTGCTTGTGTGGATGTGCTGTGAAGCAGCTCTTAATACCCAGGGAGATGAAACAGGGCCCATTAGGGAAAGAAGGAAATGTGAGGTAATGGCTGGTTAATACCCTTGGGTGTGAGGGTATAAGGTGTTTGCTCTTGAACCATGCCTGTCAGTGAGTGAAGAGGTAATTTGAGCGTTCTCTTGGATTGGTGTCCAAGGAAACCATTTAGGATTGATAGGGGTAATCAAATGTTATATTAATTTGTGGGCTGCGTGCACATTTGTGAGTCATTGGCCATCTTACCCATGTCGTGTTACTCCCAAGGCACTCCTGTCCACAGAGTGGCTCACTAGTTTCTCCTCCTGCTTGCATTTTTCTTTACCTCCTGCGGTTGACATCTTTCCTGCCAGCTGTGTCTTTTCCGCAAGGTAATTCTCTTCACTGCTGACTGCGATCCGGGGGGACTCTAGGGCTGTCAGCCACACTTCTACCTTCTGCAGTTGTGTCTCCTTTCCTTGCACGTTTTCCTTCCTTCGATTCTCTCTTGCCACCGCCTTCTTCTGTTTCTCTTCTAATCTGGACTTCACTGCGCCCTGTAAAAAGGCGGAAGGCTCAGCCCCAGCTAAGAGTCATAGAAAGGGATTGTAACAGTTAAAAATCATTCTATGAAGAATATCTTCTGAACCAGAAAGCCAGAGATTAAGGTTTTAATTAGTCAAAGAGGACAAAATTGCCTTTGTGGTTATAAACAGCCTTCAAAAAGAAATATTAAATGTGTTTTTGATAGAGGATAAAATCCTTCGCTCTGTAACATGTTGAAAAGCTACGTATTTCTCGGTTCTTGAGTTTGCAGTTTTTGCTTAGTGGTGGCAGTACCTGGCAGTCTACAGATACTGTTGACAGGTAGTGTAGTATGAACCAGTATTCACCCCATATGTTGTCTCTGTTTAACATATAGAAATAAGAACCACAACAAATATCACTAATAATTAGACATTGCTACAGACTTGCTGAGACATAAGATATCCTCTTCTGTGCTGTCAATTCTCTTTTCTTGAGGTTCCCTTCTTGCTGCTACCTTGGCACATAGCTCAGGTACATATCCTGACTGTATACTACATCCCTACTTGCTGTAGTTTTTCATATGATAAAACCTGCAAAGAAAGACATTTAAATGCCCCATTGAGAGCACATGGAATGCTGTGTTCATATTGTTACCCAAGAGCACAGTGAAGTAAGAAATTTTCTAGTTTTTCTTTAATTATAAGTATGTAGTTGTGTAAATATCAATTCAAGAACATGAGAAAGTCCCCTGAAGATAATAAACAGCTGTGCTATATATAGTGGTAGTTCACTGTACAATTCTATGATCAGCCCATCAAACAACTTCATTCCAAACACATTGGGTTTGTCATGGATGCAAAATGGCTTTTACATTTTGCTTTTAATTTACCCTTCTACTATCTGTATTATCTTCCCAATAGAGCTAGTTATCAGGGTGGCGATTAAGTGGAGTCTACTTCACATTATGTCTTTTGAAAAATATCTAAATTAGGATGATCTAAAACTCCAACAAATTACGGGTACTTCAGTTGCTTATGTTTGTGCTCCATGGGCAGCAATTTACCCAGTGTTTTTCCAATTCAAGTAAATGGGAGACAGCTGGGGGTTAGCAAGGCTCGTCTTACCAAATCATAGATATTTTAAACAGCTGGCAATAAACTGTAATTTATATCTATAAAGTAAAATATTTATCCAGAAGAAGTACCTTTAGAATATGCTTGAAAGCGGCATCCGAGCTGACATGAAGGAGAGCTTTGTATCTTATTGCCATGGGCTAGGGCTTCAGTTTATAGTTAATTTATATGCTGTTCCTGTGAAATGCTGTAACTTTTATTATTAATCAATTTAAATTGGAAGAAGTAGTAGCTCTAAGAATTAAAAACAGACTTCCTTCAGTAATTGAATTCATCAGACCAGTTTCGTAAGTAGTAAATGCGACTGAACTCTGTACGATGAAGGCATCAGTGGAGCTAAATTAATGTACATCGTGAGCTTCCCAAAGTCTGTATTTCACTCATAGTCTTTTCTAAACTGTTGTCAGTGATGCTCTGAAGAGGGCTGAACAAATAAGTTTTCCAGTGCTCTGGGAGTTATGATATTTCTTAAAAATCTCTACTTAGCTTTTTCCACACCAGGTTCTGATTGTTGAAAGTTTTAAATGTATTGCCTTTTCAAATCTCTTTCCTGTCATTCTCTCCAAAACCTGGAGATACACTCTCTCCTAAAACACACACATAGTGTTAGAAGACTTGCAAACCACTCTGCTTCTGCTCTTCACTAATTCTTGGAACATGTTGTTACATCTCCATTAAACTCAGTTTTATAATAAACATAGTTTTATTCCCTAATTTGATTATTTGGCTGTAGGGTCCATGAGATACGCATAGTGGAAGTTGTGTTAAGTGATCAGAACATCTGAGGGGTCATTGTCGTTCAATCACATTGGATAAAATCAGGGTGATTCTGGTTTTTTTAAATAAAAGCAGTGCATATAAGGAGGTGAATGGAATGCACTGAAGAGCTGGGACATTTGAGCAGCCTGCAGGTAAAATGGGATTAAAGTACAGTAACTCAGAGTAACTCAAAGCAGCAAATGTGGTCTCAAGAGGTAATATAATTATTTGTCTTCACATATGTAGGTAAAAGCATATTTTCCTAATGCTCTTAGCAGTGTTATAGCTAACTTTGTAATATTACAATGTTTGTACTAACATTTGTTCAGGTGGGATGGGATACTGTTGGTGGAGTTTGCCACTTCATGTAATGCCTGAAGAAATAAAGCAATAGAAGCAGACTTTAAATGGACTTTGCATTCTTTCCTTCTTTACTCTCTGATGAGAAGATAAGTAACTGCTATTACCTGTTATCCTCAAACACCTGCTCTGTAAAGTTCAATTTTTGTACCAGCAGTGTCATACTCGCCGAAGAGCTGAGCTACTGTGGTAGCTAAAGTACGTGGCAGTTCATTTCTAAAGTCTTATCTGCCTGTGACTACATCAATGATGACTTAAGTATCTGCACTATGGCAATAGTGTGGCAGAGACTAGAAATTAGTAAATAAAAGCATTTGGTGTGTTGTTTTGGGCACTTGGCCTTCAGTCTAATGTTCTGGAGCTCTAATACAGTCTTAGCCATCTGCTAAGGCGTGGTAAAGACACTGCTGAAGATTAGTGCTTTTGAGCTAGCCCAGTCTTCAAATTAGCTAAATTGCTCTTTTTCACTTCGGAGTTACTTTGAATAATGATTTTGCCCTGTGACGTATTTCACTATTAAATTTTGCTTAAAATTTTAGCTTTCTCTTTTGTTCAGTAATTCCTACTGTAAAATTAGAATATGGTGTTAGATGGTATAGTATGCACATATGCTGTTTAAGTTGGATTGTAAGCTCTCATGACCATTGTTTTTGTTATACTGAAAGCCTTTTAGTGTGGGGAGCCTTCTCATCATTATACATGCACACATCGTTTCCAGAGTATAGATCTGGCATATGTACATTTCTAAAATTCTAAAATAATTCATGTTTTCTATTTCTCTTGATTTGAACTTGTAGACACCTAACTATGGTGAACTCTGGCTCATATTCAGCAATTACCTAGATATGAGTTAGCAGGAATATCAAGGTTAGCCTAGATAAATAAGGCAATCTACTGAAAACAGTTCAGCACAACACCTAAATGCCTTTCTGATATATTTAATTATTTTTCTTGTAATAGAAATTATACAAAAGACATAAATAATAATAATACCTTTTATATTGTCTTTCCCCTGGTTCACTGTCTAAAATCCTGATATGTTTAAAAAATCAGGTATAACTAGACTAAAGTGGGAGCTTTCTGATTAAACATTTTTCTCTGAAAATGCTGATTCATCAAAACCGCAACTTATAATTTTAAGATATCCTTGTTTACCTGAAGTTTCCACTGGGAGAGTTTCTCTGGTCCAGAAAGAAGAAAGATGAAACAGCAGTGTAGGGATTAGCTGCCTAATTGGATCTAGTAAAATACTGAGTGACCCAGCTAATGAGCTATTTGGCTGTCTTCAGTTATCTCTCTCTGGTTTCTGGTTTTTCTTGTCTGTTTGCTCCCAAATGTTGCAAAAAGTCTTAACTTTTTTTTTTTTTTTTAAATAGAAGCAGCAATCTTGGGTTTTTGCAAGCCCTAGTTATGTTAAACCCCTCTGGCACATATTTGACTATGAAGTCTAGAAACACTTCATTGAAACTGTGTAAGATCTAAAGTGTGCAGTCCCAAATGAGAAACAAACACATGATACCACAAATACTGGTTTTATTAGAAGGTGATACATGACTCGGTGATGTTTGGGAGCTTCTGTATTCATCTGGTTGTGCGCCTAAGGATTGCATTTGCTGTGCATTAGCTAAAGCAGCGGTGCATTCTGTTGGTTGTTTACCATCACACCAAAGCCCTTCCTCTGTGCCCCTGCTTTTCAAGACCTAGTATCTCACCCTATAAGCATGACCTTGACTCGTGGTTCCTTTTTCCTCTCTCCATATATTCTTTAGCATTGCTATCTAGGAAAGTGCATGTTGACAGCATAAAATAGAACAGTCAGCCCCATCAGATGTTATGACTGAAAAGGATACCACGGTTAAGCTCTCTTCTGTGAGGTGACTACAGTGGTTTTAGCACTGGGACAGCAATGACAGCTGTAGTCTGAGATTTACTTATTTGCAAAATTCCCTTACTTTAGATATAAATGCATATGCAAATATATCATCTTGTAGTCTCCAAACATTTCCATTGTGATCTGGTTTTGGCAAGGTGTAAGTTGAAACAACAGGTATATCCAAATGGATTAATCAGTAAATGTTGCACAGTAAAATTCTTAGAAAACTGATGCCTATTAGCAGTGTATTCCAGTGCGTGCAACCCTGTCGCCATGATAGGACATGATCTCTTGGTTCTAAACTTTCTCTGATACTTTAACTGTGAGATCTTTGTTTTTATTCTATGTATACAGAACTCAAATGTAATACACCTTGTAATCAATACTGGAGTTGAATTTAGGACTCTGATACCATAAAATATTTACATTGAGAAGCAGAGATGCACCAGCTTTTTCACAGGGAGAGTGATATGAATAAGCTAATGAAAGCTTATTCATTACACCTATTTTTTTTATATGTATATATAAAATATATTCATATATTATATATGAATAAGCTAATGAAAGCTTATTCATAAACAGCTATAGCTGCTATTTATGTAGTAACAACTGCAGACTTGAAAAGCAAATGCTAATAGCACCTTCTGTATTAGTTATGCAAGAAAACAGTACTTTAAAATGCACCTTTAAAGTTTAATTTACCAGTATGCTAAATTTTGCAAGTTTCTAATCTCTGTTTTATTTATAAATCTCAAAAAAAAATGACCAACCATGGCATTGTGAATTGTAGATAATGAAGAAAAGGCCAAATGTGATATAATCAATCAGTGTACCTATTAGAAGCACATAAAAGTAGACCTATGCAAAATGTCCCCAAGCTATTTCTGCTTCCCACAGGTGGCTTCTGTAAAAACAGAAGTCTCCTCATTGTATTTATCTTCACTTTTTTATCCTTGTTGAATCACGTATTGCACATTTTCCTTTGCGCTTCTGTCCGTAATTGTGTTGCTGCCTGTTTGGGTGATTTAATCCCATGAAAAGATGGAGTTGAAAGACTCCATCCACATTGTAATGTCAAGAAAACGGGAAAAGTGAATAAAATCTTCAAATGAAAAACAAGAAAGAGAGGTGATGTCTGAAAGTTCCCTAAATGGACTTTCCTGTGCTAAAGTTTAAGCATGCTTTCCTGTCAGCCAGGAAGAAAATAAGTGAAGTATATTCAGTATCTTTTTATTTTTCTTGGACTGAGACTTTCACCATTTCCATATAAAGGAACTCCATTAGACCTGGTTAAAATGCTAATTAGAGGCTACTTCCATAAGAAACTGAGGAGGGAGTTAATTTTGTAGAACAATGCTAACACAGACAGTGAAACTGTAATGTATCAACTGCCTCTAAGCTATTTGACCATTTTGTCCCCAGACTGAAATATTTCGGTATATTCTTAACTTGTTCCAGAAAAAGAGAAATAAAGTCACAGTTTTATTTTTTTTCTATGTTTTTGCTTTTAGGCATAATTTTTTTCTCTTTATTTCACAATCTGTAAATGCTATTCCCCAGGCATACCCAAGAGGCGGTTCTTCTAGGACTATAGGTCTAATCCAACTACTGGAATATCAGCTACAAAGTGCTGCTGATCCAGCCACGAAGTGCTAAGGTAAGGAGGGCTACTCTCTTCTGCTGCTGCTGATTACTTGGCTGATCATTGGGAATACCATACGTCCCTGATAGCTGAGCACAGAGGTTTTATATTTAAAAAAATAGTTGCTCATTCCTTTTGAAGGATTTCTTCCACTCCACCGATTTTCAAAATAAATAAAAAAATCACAGGTCAAAGCATTTTGTAGAAATTTTCCAAAATAAAGCATTTTGCTTCTGATAATATTTTCTTATATTAACAACATGTTGTTAAGTTTCTGATTTCTGCCATGGCAACTTTTGTAGTCCTTTGATTCACAGAGAGAAGAAGTGGCACTTATTAAATGCATCTGCTATTAATGATGTTTGTGTGGTTTTATGAAACACATTTTCCTTTCGGTCTTTACATCTTATTATCTGATGTTCATGCCTGCTAGCTAATATCAAAATATGGGAGGGGAGAATTTAAAAAATCGGGGCTGTTTCTAAACAGTTGCCTTCAACTGTGGGTTTCTAGAGAAAGCTAGCTTAGCTCACATCAGCTTTACCGTTTCTGTTGTGAATCAAGGTGTGCAAAGAAACATTTGTTTTGTCTTCTGCTGAAAAAATATATGGCTTTAGGAATAAAGGGGTTAATTGGGCAATTTAAATTTGTAACATCTGTTTTATTTAAATCTCTTAGTTATGATTGGAAATACTGTCTTGGTTATTAGTTGTCTCTCTTCTGTTTTCAGGAGTTTTTCAGTTCTCAGAACTGTCTGAGGGTATCTGCTCTCAACTCGCTGTCTCATGGTATTACTCTTTTCTCTGTCTTCTGTTGCTGTATGCTTTAGTAAGAAAAATTGCCTTGGTTTCTTGAAGCTCCTGTGTTTGCAGAAAAAATGGCTGCCTTTTTCTTTCAGATTTTCTCTCTGAAAATGGAGGAGTAGATGTTATACACATAATTTCTGAAGTCATAACAACCTTACTAGCTGGAAGCAAAGTACTGTCACATAATACAACATTAATTATCATACTTATAGTGTATGGGTGCAAAAAAATTCCCCAGTTTCAGTTGTTCTTCCAATTTTGGGTGCTTATAAATAAAAACGTTCCATTTTGTCACTTGAAATGATACCTAATCTTGGTTTGAAGGAATATCAGCTCAAATTTGATTGCTATAATAGTGGTTTTGGTTGTTCTGAATTGTTTCACAGGGTTACGTTCATAAACATTGCCATCCTTTCCAGCCACTTACAGCAGATTGCCAGGTATGCCCTGCAAATGCTTACCATGCAAATTGCAAACAAGTGAGAGCCCAGTACAGCACCCCAGAAAAAGATACTCACACCATGGAACAATGCTATTCGCTAAGAGCAGTTCTCATATGAACTGCAAGAATTAATTCTATGGCAAAACAAACAACAAAAAAATGTAGCTGGGTGACAGATTTGGACATCAGTCTTTAGTGTTGCTTCTCAAATTGTCATAACAAAAAAAGAAAACATTTCTGCATCTCTCTACCTGCAGTTATTTTACATTAGCTCTTTGTTTTCTTTGTTTATTCCTGCCCTTTTACTGTGGACAGAGTAAGATTGGTGGCAGGAGCTGAACAGCTGAGAGTGGTGCCATGCGCGGGCTGTTTCCAGGGGGAAGGGAGAGGGGGAGGTGGGGGACCGTGCTCCAGCTCCCCCACTGCCTAAGGTGGTGAACTAGACAGCACTAGCAGGGTGGTGTGTAGTCCCTCATCGCTCAATCTACCAGTAAGTTGCCCCTGCCTAAGCTGATGTAGACTTACAGATGTTGTAAACCATTGGATTCTTCCAGTCCTTTCCCAAGGACATAATAAGGGGGGGAAAAATCTTGTGCCTGTTTCCCCACTTGTGCAAGGCCAGGGCCTCGGCTGTGTGTGAGCGGCACTATGTGAATGAGGGTGTTTGTATTTAGCTTTGAAGGCTCTTCCTCTTGCACACTGAAGGGAGAATTGTGCAGTTATGCGTAGACAAGTATTTAAAATTTTTGTTGGCTTAATATAAACAGATGTCAGAGATACTCTGATGTTAATGAGGAATTTCCACACCCACATACAGCTTTACAACCGGCCATGGAAGCCCAGAAGCCTAATGTGTCTTTAAGCTGCAGAAGTACTGTAACAATCATTATTCTGTGTCAGGACAAAATTACCTTGTAGGAGCATTGCATAATGTCTGGTATATTAATCATTAGAGATATTTTTGCAGCACTCAATTATATTACGAAGGCTGGGTTATGTTCTGATCTTTCTAATGGTCACATGTAAAGTACTGAAGCCTCTATTATTTTATAATAAGTAATGCATATCCGACAGAATAATGCATTATGCACATCCTCTCCTATATGACTCTAAAGGTCAGCTAGTAACTTGAATATTTTTGTCCTCCAGAACATTTCACTTTAAGGGTTCATTAGAAAGAACGTCTTTCTCTTTTCAATATGTTCTAACAGCAGGCTATCACTTACAGTACCAAGTTTTGACTGGTTTATTTTATGCAAAGTAAAAATTGCATGAGCATGGCCATTGCGCACATTCACTTACAGTTATCAATTTAAAAGCATTTCAGGATCAAACAAAGCCAGCTTTTACTGGAAGGTATGACAAAGGAAGCAGCCCAAATGCTGCAATTTACTTTGGGTAGATGTTTCAAATTCAAATGTAATAAGAGACACCAACAGATACTACCCTAATTTATAGATTCTGGCATTGCCAACAGGTGCTTAGTTCTTAGTCTGATTGCTGTTTCTTCCAAAAAATGTACATGTAGACCCTTATTTTTAAAGTCTGGAACCCCGCAGTAAGCTTTAGTGATTGTCAAAAGCTGTATCTCATTTCAAATACATCAAACTCCTATGTTTAGTGGTGGAAAATATTCTTTCCAAAGGTATTTATTTGAAGTTTAAATATCTTATCCTGTTTGAATTCCCAGGAACGTTTGCTCGTTTTCACAAATAGAAACTTACAGTGTAATTTCTGCTTTTTTTAATTACTACCCTATTCAGAAAAACACATGCAGAAATGAGGAAAAGCAGCATGTTTTGCCTGTATAAGTGATAGCATGTGCATTGCATTTGTGAGCCACAGAAGACTTGTCCAAAACTGATTTGCCTGCTACAGCTGATGGGAACCATGTGCATGAGGTCCAACTATGTTTAAAGAATCAGCTTAACTTTGACCATACAGATGCTACCCATATACGCAAAAGATAAGCTGACTGTTAAAGCCTTGCTCTAGAAGGGTGTTACTGGAAAATTGAAGGAGAAAACAAAACCTGTATCTTAACAGGCCAGCCTAGTAAGATGAATAAAAATGTAGGATTGGACCCAATGTAGTCTTCTGTTGGTAAGAGGTATGCCTCTGACCTTTGCTTTCTCAAATGTTTAGTGTTTAGCTCTGAAGTGGCTGTTTCAAATGCTATACACTTTCTCGGTCGTTGCTGGGAAGCTCCTATTTGATAGAGCTGAATTATTGTGATGGGTTAGTCTGGCAGAAAACTGGCTGGAGGATTTTGTGATAGCTTTGGGGCCAGACCCCAATCAACAGGCCATATGTTTAGATCCTTCTCCATAACAGATGACTGTGCGTACACGCTCCCAGGTGCAATGTCATTGGGATTGTATTTGCAAACATAAACTAGTGACATTCAATTATGTTCATAGGCAATGTTGTAAAAGCCACAGAGGAAGTAATTTACAACGCTAGCACAGTATGCAATTCTTTGCTTATAATCAATTTTTCATTATATAGGAATATGGTATACTATGTTCATATTTGTTCTTCTAATTTGTTGAAAGAGCTGATAATGTGTAAAGTTTGTCCCTTTCAAGCAACTGACATTTGAGAAAATAGTGGGATGTAAGAAATTGCTAATAAAGCAATATCAATATATTTTTATGAAGTTTTAATTAGAAACAAAAGCCTGAACCACCAGTGTTTGGGCCAGTTCCTGAAATGCATCTTACTCTTTTTTTCTGTCGGAGCGTGAGTAGCGTTGCCCAAGTGAAGTGGAGCCTGCATTCACCAGACGGCCCGTTGCAGGTTTGTTCTGTTCCGACTGGCAGTGCCTGCGTAAAGCATTTAGTGATCGGTTCCTGAAATAAAGCATTCATTGCTAATTTCCTCATACCACTTTTTGAGACATCAAGAGTTGGTTTTTACTACAAATATAAAAGAGCTAAATTTGTATCTCATGGGGACAAATGTTTTGAGTAGCAACTACTTTGTCATGAAAATGCCCATGTACATCACGTGTGATGTGTGTTTTGTTACTGACAGTGAAATTACTGTCAGTGACTTGATAATACAGCAGCCCAAGTGCTTACAAGGTTAAAAGGCACTTTGCTGGCTAGAGTTTGCAAAGTTTGTTTTTAACTGGTTTGCTTTCTCTCCCGAGATAAAAACATAGGTACTAGTACCAATTTGTGGTGATGATTATTCTATTGAAACTAGCAAATAATTTTTTTGGGGTCTAGCGAACAATCACCAGGTGGGATTATTTCTGTGGGTATTCAGGTTAGGACCAATTTCTAGAGAAGTTCAGTGGGCTCTCCATTTTGGCTTGCCCTGGTACTAAAGTACATTCTCTTCTTTAAACTTGCAGGAAAGTCTTAGATACTGTCCTGTCATGGTGGGTATCTGATGATGGAATTAATATTTTGTTTGTCAAATCAGAAATATTTTTTCAGCAATATTTTCTGCCACTGTGCAGTTCTTATAACAGAATTTAATGAAAGAATCATATTACTAATAAAATGATTAGTTTAGTGGGTAGTAAATTTATTCTGCTACTCTGACTTTATTTAACAAGTGGATTTTCTCTCTCTGCTCTTTTAAGTTGGACAACTCATGAGGCCCCTTAGAAGATAATGCTGTTTAAGCATGCATTATGTGTCTTTAAAGAATTAGTTGCTAGGAGATCCCATTTATAAGCACTGAGGTGGCATTAGAGACCATATTCTGAAAATGACTTTAGCTGTAAGTTTGGAAGTGATATTATATGAGACAAGGAGGTGTTCTAAGGGAGAAACATTGCATATTGCATTCCAGCTTGAGGGTAACAAATGGCTAGCATGATCTTGAAAATAGTTGCATGATCTTGAAAAGCAGATATGCTCATTCAGACACTAGAGTACGCTCTCTATCACTTTTCTGCTATTACATGGTGACTATTAAGCCCAACTAAATCTAAATGGTATGAAGAAAAATTAATCAAGTAATTACTCACAACTAATAAGACATTTCATATTCCGGTGGCAAACTTGTATTAAATGTTCTCTCTCTTCTTTGCAGTCCTACGTTTTTCGGAAGACTTGTGTATTAAAACTGGTACATTTTTACTAGGTATTATATCGAATCGTATTAGATAAATTATCTAATTTCATTCCTCCAAATTTTACATTTTCCTGTCTGATGTAACAACATTTAACCTAATTTTCAGTAGCACCAAAATATATCGTTATCCTTCTCGGTCTTTTTTGTGATGAAATGACAGAATTCAGGATTTGATAAACAGGTTGAGTGCTCAGGCCTGCTTAAATACATTATGAAAATTAGGAAAGTCTAGTATAAGGTAATGCTATAATGTAAAGCAAGAGGATAATATATTAATATAAAATAATAGGAAATTATATTTGGCCCTCTATGGACTGTGCATGTTACTAGTTAGTTGTATTTTGGCTTTAGTTCTCTATACATTCTCTTTATCTTTTAGATTATTTCAGAGTGAAATTTCTTTTGCAAGGAACAGCATATGATTTAGACAACAATTCATAGATCCAACAACAAAACATCTTGAGAGGATGATAATTTCTATATATTCATGTTGGAAAGCTCTATTGAACTTTTTGTTTCCATTGGAATAATCTTCTTATATCAAATGATAAGTACAATTTTCTTCTTAGAAAAAAAAGGTTATTTCACATTTTGTGAAATCACATACTGCCTGTGTGATTTCAGAGACTCCAATGGAAAGCAATGGACATAAGTAAATTTTTGCCCTCAGAAGACCAAGCTTAATATACCAGCATGGATTGTATTGTGGTGTGTTGATCCTGTGAGGTGTGTTCATCCTGACGGTTGAAATTGCTTCCAAATGGGACTCAAACATGTAATGCCAACCAGGCAATAGTGACTGAATCAAGTATTAGACATGAACTGGACAAAAGATATCAAAGCTTTATTTCTCTTATGTTTGTTTTTAACCACAAACACACTAGTTGTCATCAAAAAAAGAACGGTTAAAAACAAAACAGCAGACATATTTTCTGGGATTCGCACAAATATATATTAACTGTACCTCCCCTGTATTTATAAGTTAGAATAAATTCTCTGTCAGTTTTAAGACAATGGTTGTAAAGCTCAGAGTTACCAGAATAAAGCATCATGTCTTGACAAAACACTTTTCTACCCTGCAGCTTCCCAGTGAACAGATGACCACTCTGTTTAGTGGAGCTGAGTCTTTATTTCCCAGTTTTAGTCAAGAAATTGGACAAGGCCAGGGAAACACAGGTTGAATCATAGAATCATAGAATAGTTTGGGTTGGAAGGGACCTCTAAAGGTCATCTAGTCCAACCCCCCTGCCGTGGGCAGGGACATCTTCAACTAGATCAGGTTGCTCAGAGCCCCGTCCAACCTGACCTTGAATGTTTCCAGGGATGGGGCATCCACCACCTGTCTGGGCAACCTGTACCAGTGCTTCACCACCCTCAGCGTAAAAAATTTCTTCCTTATATCTAGGAAGAATATCTTGAAAGCTGAGAGCAATTCAGTCCTTACCTTCACTACTGAAATCTTGCTATTCTTTGATTGCCATCTTATAGTATTTGAACTGCTCACTTAGGAAATTAGATGTAGTAAAGCAAATTGAAGGCAGGTGCAGCTACTTATCATGTACAGGCATAGGCACCTCTTTGCTGAAAACATGCAAATCAAATTTGGAAGTAATAGTAGTGGCTCTGCAAACCATGGGATCAGTTAGATGCTTGACAGGGAAGAATGTATGTTCGCAACATTACTTGACCCATGTTCCAAGGGCAGCACTGAAACCATAATTCTACTTGGTGGAGCCATAGATCATTGAGAAGATGGTCTCATAAAGAAATTGTGTCAGGCAAGGTCATCTTCCTCTTGTCCAACTTCCTGGCCAAATAAAATGCAACTCATAAAATGTTCACTGCACGTGCTTTTTAAATGTCTCTTCATGCAAAAGACACTGATGACTGAAAAATTAATCACAGCAGTTTACTCAACGAATAGATGCTGAATAAACCTTTCTGCGTATAGGATGACCGTGAACAAATAGCAAAGTCTTTAAAGTTAGTCTTTATTTGATATTTTCTGAATAATTTTAAGAATAGTGAATCTGTTCCTTTCTCGCCGCTTCATATTCCATATTGAAGCTGTGCTGAAGATTAGTTGCAAGCGAAACGTCTGTTATTGATTCCTCTTCAGATGAAGTATAACATTTCAAGTCAGGTGGGATTATCGTACCTTAGTGTTGTGATAGATCTGCTGTTTACAGTATCCCTCATGCTACTACGGTAGCTAAAACCAGCTGCTCAGGAGTGCTTCACCAGCAGAAAAAACTGCAGCATGCGTGTCAGGGTACGCCACTGCCTTCTGCCCCGGTGACGGCAGCACTACCAGGGCTTGGCGGGGGCTGCCCCCTCCGGGCTGTGTGTGCGAGGCATCTGCTGTTGCTGCTCTTGGGACCTGCCAGCCAGATCTGGCCTGCGGGCTGTGGGAGCAGAGCAGCTAGGGAAAGAGCAGAGAAATAAGACTCTATTTCAGGAGGGTCTTTTGGCCCATTCAACTTGGAGACTCCTTCAGAGAAAATGTGTGCGGGCCATACATTTGTAAGGCCACTCAGAAAAGTTTAAATTTAATTGCCTTTGTGCTGCACACTTGAGAACGTGTGCCCCTGTCCCATTTGATTTTTCGTTATGTCAACTCTGGCCAGAGGGTTTGGAAATTCTGTTGCATTCTGTTCCCTCTAAAATATAGTGCTATTTCATTGAACAGTTACGTGTACAGGTTTATTTTGATTTTTTAGCACCAAGAGTTGTCCACCTGATGCAGTATAATTGATGGGCTTCTGTTTCAGTCTGCAAGAGCAGTGGCCAGGCAGGGTAGAGAGTCGTACCATACCTGGGCGTTGAGGAGGGACAGTTTTTTCTTTCCTCTCTGTTCTTTAGGCTTCAGTTCAGAAGTACCTAAAGTCTGGTGTGACTGAAAAAAATTAAATCTAATTGAATAAATAACATAATAATGCCATCAAATATTTTCTTTGCTAACTTCATCATCCACATATTTTCTATCTATTAAGATATCATAAGCTCAAACCCCCTCCTTCAGGTGTTCTCACAGAGTTAGAAGGGCTACTTCAGCACCCATCTTTACATTTTTGTTATAGAGCAGGTTTCAGAGTCTCCAATAGGTAAATAATACATGATAAAATCTACTGAAGTTATGGAACCCTTGACTAGTACTTTTCTTTAAATATTAAACATTATTTTTGAAGTTGTTTGAACTATGTACAGTTTCACACAACAATTTTCCTGTTAGAAGGGAAATATGCCATGCTCAGCCAGTTTTTTGTTTGATGTCCATGAATACTAATACTATGTAGAATCTCTTATTAACTGTAGTAGTTCAGAATAAACTATATGCAAGTTCTGTAATTACTTAATTCTGAATGAAGGGAAAGGAAAAACTTTTGAGCCAGAGTTGCAAACTTCATGCTTGTTACTTGCTAATGCAACTCTCAAAATCATCTGCTTTTTTTTTTCTTTGCAAGATAACTTAGGCACCCCCAAAGTTAAGCATTTTACACATAAACAGACTAATAGGCCTTCTGCAAGTAGTTTTTCATCTACACTTTTTCATTAAATTTAAAAAAAAATTCCCAACTACAAAGCTTAATTTGATACTGGTAAAGGGACACGTAGTGCTTTCTCTATTTCCCTACCTAGTAGTCTGTCTCAGCCTCTGAAATTTGAGCATATGTTCTTCTGGAAAACAGAGTTAGGACAAAGAAAAAAGAAGTGCTATAAAGAAACTTTCTATAAGATATGTGGCTTAATAAAAGCTGCATTTCAGCAGAGTACTGCAGCAAACACATGCTGAGCCTCCAACCATCCCCTGTCTCCGAGTGCTTCAGTGACACAGTCGTTTAACTCAGGGATTTTATATGCATCCAGCAGAGGCTGTCTATGATATTGATTTTGGAAATTTCCTATTACAATATTAATTTTCTCTCATGTCAGATCAAAATGGTTGGTTCTTCAAGCATTTCTCAGACAAAATTCTTATTCTTTGGAAACTGGGAAAACTCCAGAGCATAGTTTATTCATAGTTTGGAGCTGGAGTCATTATTAGTTATATTTATAATGAACTTATATTATTTATGCAACAAGATTTATGGAAAACAGATTAATGAATGAATGGGCATGGGGGAGGGTTGCCATTCTAAATATAGCCCAAAACCTTGGTTGAATGCAGTACATAGTGAAAAATAAGTTATTTTGTCTGTCAGAGTTACATAAAATTAGGCTGAGTCCCAACTACAGGGAATATGGAGTACTTTGTTTCAGAAAAAGGAAAAAGGGATTGATTTAACTGATAGGGAGAAAGATAGCTATTTAATAAGACTGTAGTTCCACCATAATGGGATATTTGTATGCATATTGATAGATTTAACAACTATTAATGTGTTCTCTGTGGGATGGGCTTTACAGTTATGCTTCAGAATGCATTTATTTTTCTGTGCTGATTGCTGGTCTCATATTTTACGGAAGATTTATTCCGTATGCCAGTTGTGTGGTGCTCAGATGCTGCACTCCTTGTGCATTATAAATACTTATAGTGTGTAGGAGAAGCAAGTAAGTGGAGTCTGTGTCAGGGGATCCAGTACTAATGAAATTTGGTTTGATACACTAAAATCCCAAAGAGAAATGGAACGTAAAGTCCCAGCTTGCTCCAGTGTGTGTTCCTATATATGCTGTACACCACCAATGAAGTTTTCATCACAGCTTCTACGATGTAGATAAGCAAAAGGAAAAATCATTATACATGGGCAGTCATTATAAATAGGCATGGACTCACTCCCTCGCGTAGTTTGGCAGGTAGAGTTGATCCAAAAATGCTTCTGAAATTGGTGACTTAGCCTGCTGCAAGTGTCCTCATTGCTAAGCAGAGCGTGTGCAGTAGATGCTACATGTAGACTCACTAGTAATGGAATTAAAACCGAGGAAAGAACATGTTTTGGAATTTTTATTATAGAAAATAATGACTTGATTAATGTGTTCTGGCCTTTTAAGCCAACCACAGAGAATAGCAAATAGGTGATGCAAAGGAAAAAGCAAACTATTACACAGAAGAAAATACTCAGCTGGGACGGAGTAGGAGGGTTGAGCGAGAAAGACTGCTGCTCTGCAACAGAGTTACTCTAGGCTGAGCCAAGTAGCTTGGCAGAATTACATGCACACCACCCAGCTTTAGACATCTCTATGAAATTAATCCAAGAAAAGAGACGATATTTTGATTTCCAACACAATAATTAATGATAACAAGGTTAAGAGAGCACAGAGACACCAAATACATGTTTTGTTTTAATAAATGATACTACCAGATCCCAAGCTGTTGGAACAACTTCCAGAATGCTCTGTCAGTAAAGCCAGCTGGGGAGGAGGCCTGTATCATTTGAATTATGAACAGGATGTGAAATCTGTGTGACAGGACTGTCATCATCTGCCTCTGATGTGTACATTGATGTACTTTTTCTCTATTTGGACTAATTTTATTTTTATATTTTCAACAGGCACAGTATGGGTAAAAAGGTTTGCATCGTTCCTCTTCCTTCACTGCTCTCTTCCCTGAATAATCACAGAGGACCACTGAGTTACAC